>NC_134570.1:87392312-87762312 GCF_050947875.1 Dermacentor variabilis | reverse complement strand
AAGGAAGGCACACATACAGATTCCCTAGAACCAAAACTTAGCGTCAGAGGGGGAAAAAATTCCGTCGCCTGAGGATCAGACCCGTAACCACCACCTTTCCAGGCCGTTGTCTCCCCAAGTGAGCCTAACAGGAAGATGGTGGGGCGAAAGTAAACCCATAACTTGTAAACAATTTTCTCGGAAATTCATCAGGACGATCAAGTTCAACGAAATAAAACGAGCAAGAACGCGGCTAGAATATGTGACATTCGGCAGGTAACGCTTGGACGAATAGCTTGCCGACTTCCACATGCTAATTAATGCAAATTTCACGCTGCTTGCCAATATGTTAATACCTCAATAATACGCGGAGTGGTACTATCCCACCGTTCTCACAATAAAGCCAGGGAGGCTAAACAATTGTCCACAGCTACACCGCACGTCGACAGCCGACCGCGTTACTTAACACTATGACATTCTGATGAATGAAAACCAGAAACGGTATGGCTCATCGCGGGTCAGGTATACGGAGATTGCATTCGACATTTCTAACCAACGTGTTTCTGTGTAAAGGTATAGCATAGGCTGGTTCGTGCTCGTGTACAGCGTTTGATCCTCAGAAAAAGAAAAGCATGCTTACTTCTCCGCGTCGCTATCGATGTGCTCTTCATCAAGTCGACGACGGTCAGGACGATGGGGCTCACAATGGAGGTGGCTGCCGTGTTCGGAATCCACATGGACAGGAACATGGTGACGCCCATTAAGCCCAGCAATATCCTGCGCACCAAGGTTGCCGTCGTCGTCATTCGTACTCTAGAACGGCGTACCTCAAGAGCCGCGACCGCCTTTGACAGACAACCCCTTATAAAGGGGTTGCTACGGCTCCGTATGTTCACTGTGCGTACAGTTCGCGTATTAACGAGGAAACGTTTCCGTTGGAAGAGATTGTTTCTCACAAGAAACCACCGTGTTTCGAGTCATCAGTATTAACAATGGCCCACGGCAGCAACATTTCGCTTTGGCCAAATTGGTAATAATACAATACTGACAAATCTACAGGGCCGGTAAATGTTTCATTTTTTCCCCATCAGCAGCCTTCAAACAGCACCTGAGCCGACGACGGGTGCACCTGCTGGTTAGCGGATGTTAGCGGAGATTTTGTTATCGCACCGGGCGGGCAGCCAAGGGGGCCGCCTTATTTCGGGGTTCCTCGAATAAAAGCTGCGCTGGTCCTCCGCGGGCTGTGTCGGGCGTGCCTTCCGGCGACAGGTAATAGAGATATCTTATTTTTTCAGTTTCAGTACCGAAAATTATATTCTTGCGCGCGTTTCGTGTGACACACCCACTCGTATTCCTAGTGTAAAATTTTGCACGGACGCTGCTCCGCCTATCGAACTATCTAAAGCTAGGCTTTTTTACGCGGTCCAAAGTTTTGTCGCAGTCAGGAGTTGACTTTAAAGGATGGCCGTGCACGTGGCTATGCACACAACCTGCACGTGGCCTGTACGTGCCGACAAAGAAACTCCGCAACGTTTTAACCGATATTAAGAAAAAAAAAAGAAGAATATACGTAAAACGTAAAGCAAGCTTTCATGGCGTCTTGAACTAAGTATACCGTGTTCAGGTGGCATGTACATTTGCATTCGTCGAAACTAGCAATTTTGGAAGTAGGTTAAGAGGAAGATTTAAGCTCGGGCCCTACTCCGATGCCGCCTATTCGGGTACGTGTAGAACGCCGAAACGCTTTTCTGAAAGAACCACGGGGCTGACATTTATGAAATTTGTTTTAATTTGAGAAGAAATGTTAAATTATAGTGACTGTTGGTAGCGGAATTTTCATTTAGGGCCCAAATTTTTTTAAAGGAGCTTTCAAAAATTGTATATGTTAAAAAAAAGATGGAACCAAGAAGTTAAATTTGTAGCTGTGCACTAAGGACAGATATCGCAGTTTTGTAAACTGCATCCGTTAGAGTATCCAAAGTGGACAAGCATGATTTATAAGTTTACATCTTGACTCAATTTGTTACATTGTTTGAAATAGTTTTGCAAAAGTCCTACTCACATATTAGGGATCAATTTGAGGGCCATATGTAATGCATAAATTTCGACCACTTTAGGTGTACAATTAGATACAATCTACGGAATTGTGATGTCGTTCTTCATTGCTGAGTTAGCGTTCTAAACTTTATAGTTTCGTTTTCTGAAAATTTGCGATTTTCAACAATGTTTAAAAAAAATATTCACGGCCTAAATCAACAATTCGCTGCCAGCGGCCCCTAGATTTAAAAACTTTCTTTTAACTGCAACAAATCTCATCAAATTTGGCGCAGCGGTTGCCGAGAAAAACGATTTCTCCTATCCCATGTATTTAGATATGAGTTCCCGTGCTAAGGTTTCTTAAAAGCAACCTTTTGATTGACGATGCGGGGTCGAATGCAGCACTTATGCGCCTGCTATCTTAACACACGGCGCATCTACCATTCATAAGACTTCCTGGAAGCTTGCGCTCATCATCGCCCCTGAGAGCAATTTGACCCCGCGATTTAACGTAGGTATAGTTACGCAATCAAACATCTGCACAAATTTTAACCTGATAACCTAACCGATAATAATAACGATAACCTGCTTTCAGCCTACGCACACCGTATGCGCCCCTTTGTCTCGCATAAATTACCTCCAGCCACACAATAATTTTGCCTTTTGAACAAGGCTTACGTAAATTATTGCATTGTTTCCTCTTGAAATTTGACTGTCATTATCTTCCTTCTTTTTTTCTTCTACCGTACTTCACTGTATGGCTATGCTTCAGTGTAAACGTCTGTTACACTGCAATACAATAACAATCTAATGCACCGTAGACAGTATGTGCAAGGCCCTTCGATGTGGATGCGGACAGCCATCCGTACGATGTAGATCACCGATGTAGACATCTGCGTTCTTATATCGGTATACCCAGTAATGCGTAGTCGCCCTCGGTTTCACTCTCACCTGCTATAGCTAGTGCCGGTCATCTTCAGGGCGTTGAGTGCAATTCGTTTATCGAGATGCGTCACTTCCAAAGCTGCCGTGAACACCATGGAGCAGAAGATGACCACGCCGATGTTCTGCATTACACGGTACAGAATGGGAGGATACTTTTTTTTTAAGGAGGATATCTTTAGAAGACTATATATATTGTTAAACATGTTAAACATGAAACAGCACGACACAGGAGAGAGTAAAAGAAGCGCTGGACAGAACACTGACTAGCAACAAAATGCTTTGTTTCCACGTTTGTATATAAAGGCACGAGGACGGAACACACACACACACAAAAAGGAATCAACAAGACAGATATTTCATTCTTCTTTTTTTGTCTACAAGAACAGGGGCGAAAAACTGGGGTATGCGTCCCCACGCGTGAATGTCTTGAAGGCTTCAAAAATGTGGCGAGTGGGCTGTTCACGGTATCCCTAAATGCGTTTTATTTTTCATTTTTCAAACATAAATGTGTCACCGAACCCCTGACATTTTGCTAGCGAGGTGAATGTAGGCACAACGCTATGAAGCGGTATATGTATACAAACGGCATAAAATAGAAGGTCATCGCAGCCTTCAGGAGCAGGGTTTGCTGTAATCCCTTATGTACATCGCGTGTAACGAAAGTCGCGGCGAAGGCCGGAGTAAAGGTGATTTCTAGCGCAACTAACAAGCTCGGTGGATAATGCAGGAGAAGGAATTGACAAAAAAAAAGAAAAACCAGAAAACAGACTCGATCTAAGAAGGATGCTCGTCGTTGTGTTCAGTGTTGCACGCAGGTTGTGTGCGAGGTTCCCCTCAAGCAATCGATGTTGCATCACGAAGCACGGAAGACGCATTCAAAATTAAAATGAATTTCTGGGGCTTTACGTGCGAAAGCCGCCATCTGATTATTAGGCGCGCCGTGGTGGGGAGCATCGGATCAATTTTGACCTCCTGTGGTTGCCGCAAGGTTATAATTGAAAATGTTGATGCACTTAGACCAAGCACATGCACACTCTTCTAAACTCTCTCATCCCGACTCTACCTCTGCCACGTGACCGACGTCCCACTCTTATATCGCTCAACAACCCACACAACGAGTATATGTCCAACAGACAAATACTTGTTTCCGTTTTGACACTCCTAATGTTAAGACATTAAATTGCAGCAGGAATAGCGCGCGCGCTAGATTTTTGAAGCCTTTAGCACCTTCACATGCGGGGACGCATGTGTTAGCTCTCTGTCCTTTCCCTGACAACACAAGAAACAAAATATCTGTCGTGATGATCCTTTTTTAGATGCGAAATCATTATATGGCCCACGAGGCGGAAAACACGGCGTAGTTGTCGGCGTTGCCGCCACCAAAGCCGTCGATCCCTCGAGCATTGGTGGGAGCCGAATCCACGACCTTTGGTGTTAATTGAGGGAAAGTTAATAATTAAGCCACAGTTAATTATGGTAGAGTTACTTAATGCACTCGAACCCATGACCGGGCCATGTGCGCACCTTGTGACGAACACTGTTGGTCACGTGATGCGGCGACGCTTCTGCAGACATGGCCGCTCGAGTCACGTTGACTCCGCCAGTGGCCCCACCAGACGTCGCCACGCTTCTCCTGACGTGGCTGCTCGAGTCACGTGGTCGCAATGCTTTCGCATTCATACACATAGGGATAACTAAGTGCTACTTGAATTTTTATTTCTTTTCATGTGTATCCCTTCCTCTACCGGTAGAGGCCTTTATGCCGTCCTATAAATAAAGCCTTTGGTTCTTAGCGCATTGTCCCATTCTTCTGCTGGGTCCTATGTCACGCAGCTTAAAGCAGTTGCTTAACAAGATGTACCAACCAGCCAGGATGAGTATGGCGTTAACTATATGTCTCGCATTTGAGCGCCATCTACGCTGGGTCATGTGCCAAAACTCAAAAGGAACAAAACGCACGCACGCGCACGCGCATCCACGTACACACGCACGCACGCACATACCATTCTATCCTTGATTTATTTTTTGTTTCTTCTATAAATTTCACTTGGAAAATGAAACTATAGGCAGATGTTCTTGTTTTTAAATAGCCATCTGACGTTTAAAATTTGTTCTAATTTTGCTGTTTTCAGCCCCTAAAACGCGTTCGCACAGGTCAAAATAATGAGACATGACAGCATTTTTTTGCCGCACCTATACAGAGCAATGCGACGTCATACTTTTTCGACGTCGTAGTGTGCTGCCTTTCAAAAGAATATTGCGTTGGCAAAACTGGATTCACACGACGAGACGGATTGCTCATTCCGTGTAAAGACGAGCGTTTTGGTATGAATGGCTCTTCCGAGTAAACCGATGTTTCGTATGAGCCAAAAAAATGTGCAATTTGTTTAATATGTTGCCCCACCGATCGCCGTCTTTCCTAAAATAAGTCGCAGTTTTGCGTGAAAGACGAACCATCGATTGCGATAACGAATAAGCAGACAGCTATACGAAGTAAGGATAGTAGTTTTATCGCCAATATGAACTTGCACACATTCGCTTAGTAAATAAATGAATAAGCATTTTGTCACGCGCGCACAAGCAAACGTGACCACATCTCACTCGATGACCGCGGAAACTACCGGTCGAAGCTCTGGAGGGAGCAAGCGCGGCAGCAGGAGAGAACGCATTGACCTTCGTGCTACATCTCGCTTCAATGTGAACTCAACGGCAAAAACATAAGAGCACACGGAGCTATCAGTGCTCGGCGTATTCCGTCCTTGGCACAGATCGCTTGCAAAGTAGGGCCAGCGCAGTCGCGCACGGCCGTTTCATACACAGCAGCCGCCGGAGTAGAACGCCCTCACCCCTCCCTATTTAGACGGCGCGCTTCCTGCCCGCTTTCCCGACTTCCGCGCGCTATATCAAGCCGCCATCATCGGCTCACGCTCGCACGCTTTCACTCGCACGTGCAGCATACGGCGCGCGGCGACAATGTTATCGCCTTTGGACTTTATACTCAACATCACAGCGAAGGCGATGCCCACGGCGACGGCAGAAATGCGCCTGGTGAGTCCATATATTTACTATCGTAATGAAGCTTAAAGGAGGAACTTGTGCTTACTGCGGTTTTCTTATAGCTCAAATTTCGCCGCAAGGTCTTATTTTTCAGGATAGGGTCATTCAAGATAACACTCAGCACGGTTACTTGCCTGGTTTGGAAAGAAACGCGGAGTTTCTTTCGTCAGCGCCCCTGGCAGCGCGTGGCGTCTGAAACATTGTGGCTTGTAGAAACTTGTAAACGTTCGCTCGCTAACTAAATTAGCAAGCATGGTGTCACACACGCACAGGCACATCTCACTCGATGACCACGGACACTCGCTGTCAAAGCGCTGGTGTGAGGAAGGGCGGCAGCGGCAGCGAGCGAATTGACCTTCGCGCTGGCACTCGCTTCAACACGAAGTGGCGAGAACGCTGTGCACACTACGCTATCAACCTTCCGCGCGCCTAGACTCTGTACTCATCACAGATTGCTTTCAAGACAGGGCAGCCGCCGCCGGAGTAGCTCTAGGTAACGTTAATGGCAAAAAGGGTGCAATGCAAGTTAGGGTCGAGAGACACGCTCGCGAGGTCAGTTCTGTGTACTTGGAAGAGTGCGAGTTGACATAATAGCAAGAATGTTGGGATAGCACTTATCTAATCAGCTATATAAATTAAGTTTAGGCAGTGCTACCAACGTTTTTGACATTTTCTAGATCCTCGGAGCTACAGCATCGCTACGGCAAAAAGAAATTTGGTCAGAAAATCTTTTAAGCCAGAATTCGCTGTCTGGGCTACTAATTGCAAGGAGGAGGCTAGTGCTGGCATCAACGGCTGTAGTATTGTCCATGTGGACATATTTTCAGGCATACGACATTCGTCAAATGACACTGCGACAGTGTTGGAACAAAATCCGTTTCCGCACTCTGAAAGCAGAGGAGGTGTTTTATGTTAGGTTTTATTCGATATTTTGACATTGGGATGTACGCAAATGAGTGCTAAGAAAGCATATAAACTCGTATTTCGACATAATTTCAACTTGAGCCCAATAAAAACGCATTTTAAAACGAGTAAAACGTTTAAGCAACGAAATTTTTCTGGACAATGAGCGTAAGTTGTATTTTACAGAAAACAATGCCGCAGTTTGGTTGGTTGCAAAAATCTAGAAATGTGGGGAATGCTTTTCATATGACATAGAGGAATATTTGGTCGCGAAGGTGGCAACAAAAATTTTTACGGGTAGAGAAAACAAGGTGATTGCGTACGTTGAAGTAGTTTTTGGTGGTAGCTTCCACAGTGAGGAGCCCGGTGAGCGGGAACAGCACTACGGGCAGCAGAGCCGTCACAGCAAGCGGCAACGCTTCGGTGGCCCAATACACGGCCATGAGCAGCATGCAGTACCCGCACCAGCTGGGCTGCAGTGTGCGCAGTCATCGAATATATATATATATATATATATATATATATATATATATATATATATATATATATATATATATATATATATATATATATATATATATATATAAATGAGAAGAGACAGGCAGACAGACAGACATATCATGCCTTGACCATTGCGTCTACAAATTATGACAGCAGCGTACGCCGCGAAAGGAACAGGAAATTTAAACGAAAGTCCACGTGACCTTCCCGCACAAGAGGCTTTTCCCACCAGGACTGACGTCACAACCACCGCCTCCACGCCACACGCGTACCAAGCGCCAACACGTATAACTCGAGGAATCCTATGAAACACCTGTCACACGAAATAACCTCCAAAAATGCTCCGTGAAACAAAGTAAATAAAAGTTGCAACTTTGTCCGAAAGGCGAAGCACCAATTGCGATAGCAAAATTAGTAGATAGCCATACGAATTAAGGATGGTAGCTTTATCACCCGTATAAACTCGTAAACATTTGATTACTAGCTGAATTAACGACGATATGTGTAACCGGTTACGTGACACATATTGACACATAACAGGTTACGTGATAGCGTAACAGGTTACGGGAGCACGAATACACGTGCCAGCTCCCGATTGCGCTCAGCAACTTGGCTGCGCAGTGCAAACCGCGCAAATGCTCTCCTCTACTGGGAAGCGCTACAGTCGTTTGCGCATCAAAAATAAAAATGAAGAGAGAAATATGGGAAGCGCTTCCCATAGCAGCATAAATAGATAAGTGCGTAAGCACTCCGTCCATCCTACTCATCGAAGCTGAGGTTGCCACGGTGAACGGGTGCAAGTGAACGATGTGTTTCCAGCACACCGCGTCATCACCTTGACATATATTTCTATATCTACACCGCCCCCTCTTCCCTCGCACATCCCCTTGTATATAGGCGTGTTCTTTAACAGTATTAAACAAGTTGGTAGCTCGCGTCAATCACGTCCGTGTATTGTACCTTACGTTCGTACATTAGTTCCGTCAGTGTAACACTAAGCGCAATAGAATGACGAACGAAAATTAGTTTTAATTATGGGGCTTTACGTGCCAAAACCACTTTCTGATTATGAGGCACGCCGTAGTGGAGGGCTCCGGAAATTTTCACCAGCTGGGGTTCTTTAACGTGCACCTAAATCTAAGTGCACGGGTGTTTTTGCATTTCGCCCCCATCGAAATGCGGCCGCCTTGGCCGGGATTAGATCCCGCGACCTCGTGCTTAGCAGCCTAACATTATTACTACTGAGCAACCACGGCGGGTCCGTGATGAACGATAAGTGCGCACGTTGTCTACAGACATTATGTAGAGAACGGGGCGGTGAAAAAGGATAATGTGTAAAGAAATGGCGCATTTGCCTTAAGCTTTTGCGAGAATCCAGTGATATCACTGCGGTGTCGTGGGTCGTTAACTGCTTGGGTCCCAAATGGCGATGGCGGTGATGACGTCCATTGGCATCCTCATTGAAACGGGGCGGTGACCAACAGTTAATCGGCCAGCTTGACATAACCAGGTTTTACTGCGTTTATTGCAGTGTAGCATTTTGCCTACTTCTACGTTATATTTTCTCTCCTCTATTACAATCTGTATATCTATTTTGTACATATTTACCTGAAAAAACCATGGCTCCATCGATTATGTGTTCAGTGAGAAAGCGAAAATAAGTGGCGTCCAAAAAACTGACGTGTGTGACGCTTTTTCGGCTACCAAAATCGCTTCCGACGCATTCAACCAGCAACAGCATAGCCTTTAAGATTCGCATTTTAAATTCAGAGGGCGCCACTCTATGAGGCGTGGATTTGGACAACATTTATATAGCGGTCAACTAGCGAGGCATGCCCGTACGTCATTCAGTGCCTTGCTATATCGCGTGCCCCAGCTAACGTTACTCAAACTGCATTAAAAAAAATGGCACAATATACGAATATGAGACAGCACAACATACGAATATCCAGTCATCTTTTGCAACTGGGATACTTTTTCGGTTCTTACCACCCGAATACTTAGAGAAGCTTTAACGAACAGGTTTCTCGCTTTGGCCTGAAGAGCGCCACTTCCGATAGAAAAAGTCCTATTCCGTTGTGAAATATCCCATTCAGTTGTTTTCAGTGGGCTATATACCTCGCGTAATTATTTCTTACGCATTTCGTTCGATGCGAGCGGAATACGAAAAGTGCCGCGTGATTACGCGCCCGCATGCCGCGACACCTGCGCTTCCGAAGTGAGTTGAAGGCACCAACTCGACTCATTGCCCGACTCGACAGCCGGCTGGTCGTTACGCAGGCTGCGATCGACGCGCGCAACATGGAGTTGACAGTAAATGTTAAAACAAATTGTGATGTTTTACGTGCCAAAACCACTTTCTGATTGTGAGGCACGCCGTAGTGGAGTACTCCGGAAATTTCGACTCCCTGGGGTTCTTTGACGTGCACCTAAATCTAAGCACATGGGTGTTTTCGCCCCCATCGACATGCGGCCGCCGTGGCCGGGATTCGATCCCGCGACCTGCGTGCTCAGCAGCCTAACACCGTAGCCACTGAGCCCCCGAGGCAGGTGACAGCAAATGTTAGCCAACATCCACAGCTTACACTGCTTTGTAGTTCTTTTTGAATCAAATTTGGGAACGTTGTCGCGACGCGCGGGCAGCGCCGGGTGCCCCGTAATCTCACCGCCCTTTTCCAATTTCGTGCGCTACGAGTAAAGCGCGAAAAAAAAAATGCGCATGCCATATTGCAGCGGAATATATTGAACTGGATTTTCTAGCATGAAATAACACCTTTTCCATCTGAAGTCATGTCGTTCTTCCGAGCATGGACGAAGTTGTTCAATTTTTTCTCTTCCACAATTACCTAGGCAATTTTCACGGAATGACATAGGTATCATGCTATATATGTCTAGTGACTATTCCTTGAACAGCTTGGCTAACGTTAACTGCGACACTCCGTATTGTGCCCGAAATTTTAGAAAACAAGCTTCCTTTTCCAGCTCCCGAATCGCGTCCTCCCGTCGGGCTCTGGACGCGTTCCTTCGTTCTGCGATGGGCGTCGCGGCCGCCCCACGCCGCAGCAACGCGTCACCACAGTCACGCCTGAAATGAGGTCTGCGGGGATCCTCAGCGTGCACGCGAGGGAGCGCGCACCACACCTTGTTGCGGTAGTAGAGCGGAAGCGGCAGCAGCACCACGGGAATGATGAGGATGGAGATCAGCCTCGCGCGCGTCATCTGGTTTCCCCGGTTGTGCAGCAGCGCTCCGCCCACGAACCTCACGGCTTTCACGGCGCCGGCGAGGCGCCGAGCCCTGAACGGGACAGCCGGCTGCGCCTCGGCGCCGCCGGGGGCCGAAGCTTGGCCGTCGGGCTCCGGGGAAGGCTTCGCGGCTCGACCCGGAGCCGACTTGCCGCTTCGACCCGGAGGCGACTTTACACTTTCCTTCAAGCTAGGGCTGAACACGCCCTGCGTTGCGTGTCGGCAAGGCGCATTTTTGTTGAATATTTAACACAATACATAACCTGAGCTGCATTAAGAAGTAACCGTTCTACAATAGTAAAAGAAAAGCAAAAAGAAGGAGAAAGAAAGAAACGAAAGAAAAGTGAAAGTCGTGGCTACGCCGCCTTGCAGGTCTAGCGTCGGCACCCACGTGACGTCATTCACTCTGAAGGCATCTGCTCTGGACTAGTTAAGAGTTAACCAGCAAGGACGCACTACATTTATTATAACTGACCCAAAGACGGAACTTAGCAAGTTTCCAGAATGTTTACTGCGCCACAATGTCACGAATGCATGAAAAAAAGGACACAAAAGAAAACTTTGGAAATACGTGACATCATACAGCGCGGCTAGGTTGTTGGTGCAAAGCGCAAGAAACGGAACATTTGACTCTTCACTTTCTTTTCAAATAATTAACCTATCGCCACCAATATAGCTAAATTGGAGTATGTTCTGAAAGGATAGTTTGTCACTCTAAACTTGGTTCAGTGTCTCTGCTTAGTGTGAAATTAAAACTTGTGCTGGAAACACGCATGCGTCAAAAATACAGTGCCCTTCCACTTTGTGAAGGAGGATGTGAGCGAAGCTGAGTATGTGCGCCCCTTAATGGCGAATTGCACCTATGCCGCGGGTCGGCCTCGCATTACATTATCCTCGGGATCGGCCCGCGTATGGGAGTGCTTAACACCTGCTTGACCTCTACCGGGGGTCAGACCGGCATTGCACTATCTTTGGGATCGGCCCTCGTGTGGGGAGTGCTTAACACCTGCTTGACCTCCGCCGTGGGTCGGCCAGGCATCGCACTATCTTCGGGATCCGCCCATTTTATGGGGAGTGCTTAAAGCCTGTTTCACCTACGCGGCGATTCGGTCCAGCAATGCACTCGCTTCGGGATCAGCCCACGTATGGGGAGTGCTCAACACTTGGTTCACCTCCGTTGCGGCTCGGCTCGGCATTGCACTATCTTCGGGACCGGCCTAAGTATAGGGAGCACTTAATGCCTGTTACCTACGCCGCGGAGCAGCCCGGCATTGCACTAATTTCGGGATCGGCCTACGTATGGGGAGTGCGTAACGACTGCTTGACCTCTGCAGCGGGTCGGCCAGGCGTTGCACTATATTCAGGATCGGCCCACGTAATGAGGTTTTATTTTACTAGAGGGGGGGGGGCGTCAACCACGGCACGCACTCAACGGCAAGAACGCAGGTGGCGTCTGACGCGGATGCCAGAGGAGAAGGCGCTAGTTTTCTGTCGGCACACGGACACGACCTTGGGGGAACTAGTGTTGCGTTTCGCCTGCGACACGTGGTTTTGCCGGCGCGACTGCGGCGGGGCGGCAGACATTTTGGCCCGATCGTCGTCGCCGCAACGCTCATCGGCAGGTGTTTCCAGGCGCGACTGCAGCGATGCGACCGCAAAGGATCACCCTCTCATTCCAGTCATTGTGCCCGAACCAGGCGATGCGAAAGCAGGGATCATCCTCTCATTACAGTCATTGTGCCCGACCGGCAGCGCTACGACAGGGTGCTACGAGATTGTGCTCGACATGGTGCTACGGCAGCGCTACGACAGTGTGCGTCACCATTAGCCCATTGTACATTCACGTGCTCGTCTTTTGAGGGGTTCCTTCTTGCCCTCAACTGCGAGAGTATAAAAACAGCTGCCCCCGGACGCCAAAAGGAGGGCTCCGATTTCTTCTGTTGAGTGAAGTGCTCTCCCGTCTCTCTACTTCGGTCAAACCTGACCGCCAACTCTTTGCGATGTTAAAATAAACAAGTTGTTTCGTTGTTACCAGTCGACTCATGCTTTGCCGGGACCTTCGGATGCTTCCAGTTGTACCCCAGGCCGCCAGGCCAACGCTACCCTTGGGGCTTGCGACCCAGGTACAACCACGGGCGTCAGCGCCGAGTTCCCAACAGATCGTACCAGCGGTGCGATCCAAACAACTGGTTGGCAGCGGTGAGATCGCCTCCGACTTCAAACAACTGTCTGCCAGCGGTGAGATCGCGACAACGGAGGCCAGCAGCGAAGAGATGCAGTTGACTGTATGCTGAGCAGCTCAACGACGATCCGGGAGCAGTGCAACGAGCCCTGTGTGACGACTGGTTGCCTGCAGCGGAACGACTGCGCTGGACTCTTGGCTGCGAGGTTTGGTGAGTGCGGGACTTTCTTCTTCTGAGCTTTGCCAGGCTTTTTGTTAGTGTCAGAAACAGAGCTGGTAATTGTGGTTGTCGTTGCTGCCGGGTTAGTTTGCGGCAAGACAATAGTAAGCAGTAGAGAAAGCAGCATTCAGAGCAGCCATGGATTTGAAGTCGTTGCGCAAACCGAAATTGTTGGAGCTTGCAAGAGAGTTGGGTCTGGATGTCTCAGACAAACTAAGAAAACCTGAACTGCTAAAGGCTATTCTTGAGTTAGAGGCTGAGGATGACGAGCTGTCGGAATGCCTTGAGACTATTGAGGAGAGGTCAAAAAGACAGGAGCGCGAACTTAAAGAGCAAAAAGAGAAACAGGAGCGCGAACTTAAAGAGCAAAAAGAGAGACAGGAGCGCGAACTTAAAGAACAGAAAGAAAAAGAAGAGCGTGAATTTAAAGCACAGAAAGAAAAAGAAGAGCGTGAACGTAAAGAACAGAAAGAGCGAGAGCAACAAGAGAAAAAAGAAGAGCGCGAACACGCTTTGGAAATGAAGCGTCTCGAGGTAGAGATGGAACGCGCTCGTAATGGAAGTCAGGCACACGGTGCAGGAGAACGAGTATTGTTCAAAATGACTGACCTGATGCGGCCGTTTAAGCTGGGAGAGGACATTGGTTTGTTCCTGGTTAACTTTGAGCGAACGTGCGAGAAGCAGGGGTTCTCTCGGGAAACGTGGCCACAGCGCTTGCTCACTTTGTTACCCGGCGAGGCGGCCGACGTAGTCGCTCGCTTGGATAGAGAGGAAGCAGAGGATTTCGACAAAGTAAAATCGAGTCTGCTAAAAAAGTACCGGCTGTCTGCGGAGGCGTTCCGTCGGAAGTTTCGGGAAAATGAGAAAGGCAGAAGTGAGTCATATACAGAGTTTGCGTATAGGCTTATGTCGAACATGCAGGAGTGGCTCAAAGAAGAGAAAGCGTTTGGTGACCACGATAAAGTTCTGCAGTGTTTCGGGCTAGAACAGTTTTATTGTCGGTTACCGGAGAACGTGCGATACTGGGTCTTGGATAGGCCAGACGTTTGTACGGTGGCTAAAGCCGCTGAGCTAGCCGAGGAGTTTGTGACGCGTCGGGCTCGCGGAGCTAAGGACGGTCAAAAGGGTGAATTTGGCTCGAAGTTTGAGAGGCCGAAGTTCACACCCATGAGAGCAAAGGGGAACACGCGTAGTGCGGATGCGAGTGGAAGCAGTGCGACCGAACCTAAGGAGACGGCAGCAGCCGAAGCCGAACGCAGAAAGCGGTTCGAGATGAGGCAAGCGCGCGTTTGTTATACGTGCCAGAAGCCGGGTCACTTTTCGGCGCAGTGTCCGGAAACAACACCAAAAGTTGTGTTTTTTTCAATAGGCAGCACTGACGAGAACATGAAGCTTCTCGAGCCTTACATGCGAGACCTCCTCGTGAACGGGAAAGAGTGCCGAGTGCTTCGCGATTCCGCAGCTACGATGGATGTAGTTCACCCGTCTTACGTAGAACCCCATATGTTCACGGGCGAGTGCGCATGGATCAAGCAAGCCGTGGAAGCTCATAGCGTGTGTCTGCCGGTAGCAAAAGTGCTTATTGAAGGACCTTTCGGAGCGCTTGAGACGGAGGCGGCAGTGTCATCTATGCTGCCCCCCCAGTACCCGTACCTATTTTCAAACAGGTCCGATCACCTCCTGCGCGAGAAGGGGCTTTTGTTTGGTGAAGCTAGTGTTCAGGCCTTAACCAGATCGAAGGTTCGGGAGCTCGCTGCAAAGGCGGTAGTTGCGGGGCCGACGTTATCAAACAACGAAAAAGGGTCAGAGGCGCAGCAAGCTGATATTCCGAGCACGCCCGAACTGAATAAACTTGAGTCTGTAACGTTAAAGGCGCCAGATACTGGAGAGGAAACGCCCGACGCGGGAAAGTTAGAAGAGCTATCTACTGATTTGCTCATCGCGCCTACGTCAGACGGACTTGATAGGTTGCTAAAAGTCAGCCGGACGGCTTTGATAGCCGAGCAAAAAAAGGATGGCAGCCTGGAAAACGTGCGCTGCAATGTCAAAGAAGGTATCGCCAGGAAAACTGCGCGTTTTGTGGAAAGAGGTGGAGTCCTGTACCGGAAGTATCTAGACCGCAGAGGAGTGGAGTTCGATCAGCTGATCGTGCCTCAATGCTATCGTCAGGATCTGTTGCGCTTGTCACACGGGGGTTCGTGGTCCGGACACCTTGGAGTTAAGAAAACTAAGGACCATCTCTTGCAAGAGTACTATTGGCCAGGGTGTTTTCGGGACGCAGACCATTTCGTGAGGACATGTGACACTTGTCAGCGGGTGGGCAAACCAGGGGACAAATCGAGGGCGCCGTTGAAATTGGTACCTATCATTACGGAGCCTTTTAGACGGCTCGTTATTGATACTGTGGGACCTCTGCCGGTAACAGCCACGGGGTACAGACACATTTTGACTGTGATCTGCCCAGCGACAAAGTTCCCTGAAGCAGTGCCGCTTAAAGAACTCAGCTCAGTTGAGATAGTTAATGCACTACTGTCCATATTTGCGCGAGTTGGTTTCCCTGCGGAAATCCAATCAGATCAGGGCACAGTGTTTACTAGCGCTTTGACGACAACTTTTCTCGAAAGGTGTGGGGTAAAGCTGTTACACAGCTCAGTGTACCACCCACAGTCGAATTCCGTTGAGAAGCTCCACTCCGTCATGAAGCGCGTGTTGAGAGCGTTGTGTTTTGAACATCGAACTGACTGGGAGCTGTGTCTGCCTGGGGTGATGTTTGCTTTAAGGACCGCGCCGCATGCGGCTACGGGGTTTTCGCCAGCTGAACTGGTGTACGGTCGCTCGCTTCGATCTCCGCTTCGCATGCTTCGAGAATCGTGGGAAGGTAGGGGCGACGACCCAGTCGTGGTGGAGTACGTGCTTAAGCTCCTCGAACGCTTAAGAAGGGCACAGGAGTTGTCAGGTGAAGCAATGACAAAGGCCCAGCAGAGGGCCAAGGTTTATTATGATCGGACAGCCAGGGCCCGTCGTTTTGAGGTTGGCGATGAGGTCATGATATTGCGCACATCGCTAAACAACAAACTAGACGTGCAGTGGGAGGGCCCAGCACGAATTGTTCAGAAACTGTCGGACGTTAACTACGTGGTAAGTCTGCCAGGAAAGCGGAAAGCACAGCAAGTTTACCACTGTAATCTGCTCAAACCTTATAGACAAAGGGAAGCAGTGGTGTGCATGATGGTAAACGTTCCTGAAGAGCTTCCGGTCGAGCTTCCGGGACTAGGCTCAGTGACGAACAGGGAAGACACCGGTCAAGTCATTAGTGACCTTATCAGTAAAGCACCGCTGTCGCCCGAGCAGAAAACCGAACTACACCAGCTATTACAAGAGTTTCAAGGTCTGTTCTCTGAGAGGCCTGGTAGGACTTCTGTACTTACTCATGATATAGAACTTACCTCCACAGAGCCAGTACGATCCAAGGCGTATCGGGTGTCACCCCGCCAGAGCGATATTATGGAGGCTGAGGTAAAGAAAATGCTACAGCTCGGTGTTATTGAGGCAGGTGAGAGTGATTATACCTCCCCTTTGATTTTAGTTGAGGTACCGGGCAAGGAACCTCGTCCTTGCGTCGACTACCGCAGGCTTAATTCCATCACTAAGGATCAAATTTATCCGATCCCTAACATCGAGGAGCGCCTTGAGAAAGTTAGTAGCGCTCAGTTTATTTCCACCCTAGATCTTGTCAGGGGTTATTGGCAGGTTCCACTTACAGAAGAGGCTAGTAGGTATGCGGCGTTCATTTCACCAATGGGAACATTCCGTCCTAAAGTGTTGAGTTTTGGTTTGAAGAACGCGCCATACTGTTTTTCAAGTCTCATGGATAAAGTGTTGCGGGGACAGCAAGAATTCGCTTTACCGTATCTAGACGACGTAGCGATATTCTCCGCATCCTGGTCTGAGCACATGGCACACTTGCGTGCAGTGCTAACCCGCCTGCGCGAAGCGGGCTTGACAGTCAAGGCTCCTAAGTGCCAGTTAGCACAGGCCGAGGTTGTCTACCTCGGTCACGTGATTGGTCAGGGTCGTCGCCGCCCCTCTGAAATAAAAGTGGCCGCTGTGCGAGACTTTCCGCAACCGCGCACCAAGACCGATATTCGGTCGTTCTTGGGTGTCGCCGGCTACTATCAGAGGTACATCCCTAGGTACTCTGATATCGCGGCTCCCCTGACGGATGCTCTAAGAAAAACAGAGCCTCAAACAGTCGTCTGGGACGAGACAAAGGAAAGAGCTTTTAGCGCCCTAAATAGTGCCCTAACAAACCAGCCTGTGCTACGATCGCCAGACTATACAAAAGGGTTCATTGTTCAGTGCGATGCTAGTGAGCGAGGCATGGGCGTTGTACTGTGCCAACGGGAAAATGGAGAAGTAGAACACCCCGTCCTGTATGCTAGTCGTAAGCTGTCCAGTCGTGAGCAGGCGTATAGCGCCACCGAGAAAGAGTGTGCGTGTCTCGTGTGGGCCGTTCAGAAATTGTCATGCTATCTAGCCGGCTCGAGGTTTATCATTGAGACGGATCACTGCCCTCTCCAATGGCTGCAGACCATCTCTCCCAAAAATGGCCGCCTCCTGCGCTGGAGCCTCGCTTTACAACAATATTCCTTTGAGGTGCGTTACAAAAAGGGGAGTCTCAACGGTAACGCCGATGGCTTAAGTCGAAGCCCCTAACGTAGGAATCAGCCTCAAAATTGTTTGTTACTGATGTTTTTCTTCCTGAGGCAGGATTTTTTTTAACATATTGCTTTTGTTTAGTGTTTCAAAGTGATGATATGCTTTCTAGTGCAATTTTTCAATTTGTGGACGCGTTCTGAGTCATGCTAGACTACTGTAAGGAACTAGGCAGTGGTATAAAAAGGGGAAAGAGCCTGGCAGGGCTTAGTGAGGGTTGTGCCGTGCTTGCTGACTGAGCGGTTGAGTTTCAGCGTAGTTCTAACGCTTGCCGGGAACGAGAACAAAAATGTGAACTCTCCCGAAGTCACTTTGCAGTGTCCCGTGCGAACCTGAACGAGAGAACGAGGCCTTCTCTGTGCGCTGCGCTCAAGAAACGTCGAGGGACGCCCGACTTCGGTTATGAGCATCATCGAGCGACATCCCTCCGGACAGCGGATGCAGTCCCCTGTCCATCGGGATCTCCTTCCCCCGGCGGGGCGGTCTGTTGCGTTTCGCCTGCGACACGTGGTTTTGCCGGCGCGACTGCGGCGGGGCGGCAGACATTTTGGCCCGATCGTCGTCGCCGCAACGCTCATCGGCAGGTGTTTCCAGGCGCGACTGCGGCGATGCGACCGCAAAGGATCACCCTCTCATTCCAGTCATTGTGCCCGAACCAGGCGATGCGAAAGCAGGGATCATCCTCTCATTACAGTCATTGTGCCCGACCGGCAGCGCTACGACAGGGTGCTACGAGATTGTGCTCGACATGGTGCTACGGCAGCGCTACGACAGTGTGCGTCACCATTAGCCTATTGTACATTCACGTGCTCGTCTTTTGAGGGGTTCCTTCTTGCCCTCAACTGCGAGAGTATAAAAACAGCTGCCCCCGGACGCCAAAAGGAGGGCTCCGATTTCTTCTGTTGAGTGAAGTGCTCTCCCGTCTCTCTACTTCGGTCAAACCTGACCGCCAACTCTTTGCGATGTTAAAATAAACAAGTTGTTTCGTTGTTACCAGTCGACTCATGCTTTGCCGGGACCTTCGGATGCTTCCAGTTGTACCCCAGGCCGCCAGGCCAACGCTACCCTTGGGGCTTGCGACCCAGGTACAACCACGGGCGTCAGCGCCGAGTTCCCAACAGATCGTACCAGCGGTGCGATCCAAACACTAGCCATTAACAGGTTCGCTGCAAAACACCGGAAAGATCTCTGCTCGAACTGCTTTAACTTGTTAAACAAAAGGTATTGCTGAGTTAGCGCAAATTTATTTGATGCGTTTTAAGCACCGGTCATACCATGGATCGAAACATCTTTACGCTCGTGTGTTATGGTACAATATGCGTATCCAGCGTACCACTGGTACTAATAACTGCTTGTTTCAACAGGTTCCTGGTATAGATTCCAACACGGGTCCAACAGACTCTCTTTCATGGACCATAGACAATTTCCTGGCAGCTTCAGCTAATCGTACAACCCGCTTTATTCGGAACTGAGTTCCGGAAGAGGAATTTAAAATACTGCTTTAGAATGCTTTGAGGCGAATGGGAAGTATTAGATTAGAATAGAAAGTTGATTATTTGCGCACATCTATAGTTATAATCTTTCGAGAAACAACCTTCGCACCTCTGTCCTCAAAACAATGCCGAAAAAAACATCATGCATTGGTCTGCTATCGCAAACACCAGAGACCATCGGAGCTGGGAGAAGGCCAGTAGTGCCAAACGGCACACTTAGTCTAACTTTTGCTGGGCTTTCCTCAGCTCCGCTGGTCTCATGTGTTGGCGACAGCAGAGCTATGCATATCTTTTTTTTTCCACGGCGACAAAGAGGAGCGCCGACGTGAGCGCGCGGGGTTTTATCGCAGAGCAATGACGTCACACCGCCTGTGCCACGTCCCGACGCTCGCTCTCCCCCGCTAGACTCCACTCATCCTTGCCGCGTCGCTATGCTGCGCGATGGTATTACTCTCTCTCTCAGCTCGGCAAAGCTGCGGACGTCAAGAGAAACCCAGCGAGGATCTAACAGTTCCACTCCAAAAAGTAACTGTGTCCTGGTTTACGTTTGCATTAGACAAGAGCCGAGTAATGCACGAAGGGCGGAAGGCCTACACGAGCACATATAGAACACTTTTCTACGGGCGCTTGCTGAAGCTTGCCTTAATACGATTTTGAGGCGCTAAATGTCAGAGAAGGTCGGGCTATGGCGGCGGTAAGTGGCAGTAAACTCACCGATTGCGCCATGCTTGAATAAAACAAGAGCACTGGCTTGTCGGCCCGAGCCAAGTAAAGCGGATGTTTAGCGGAGGAAAAAAAACGTTCTTGTCTTCCTACACGGTCTCGAACTGCCCGTGACGCGAGCCAGATCGTTCTTCTTCTTCTTTGACATTGTAGAAACGTCTTCACGTTGGGGAAACTGGAGGCGCCCGCTGGCAGCTTCGCTATATGCGATATAGTGTAGCATGTCTTCTGTGAAGAATGGGGGCTCGCGTAGTCAGTTTGAATGAAACACCTGGGAAGTTCGTGTGCTTGCCTGTGTGGTCATCGTGTAAGATGTAGTAAACGCTGAGTCTTCAAAACCTGAGCTTGCGTCTCTAGGTACGTAAACAAGTTTTTTTTTTCGTTTTCTTCTTAACCGAAGCGTTCTACGATCCCTCAGTTCCGCGTGGGTCGGTCGGTCGGTCGCAGGTCGGATTGCCGCCGGCTAGATTCTTCCTTGCTCCTACAAACAAACAAACAAACAAACAAACAAACAAACAAACAAACAAACAAACAAACAAACAAACAAACAAACAAACAAACAAACAAACAAACAAACAAACAAACAAACAAAGAAACAAAGAAACAAACAAACAAACAAACAAACAAAAACACAAGAAAAAAGTAAATGAAATGAAATTCATCCGGCGGCGGCATTCGAACCTCATGCCCTAGTGCGCAGCAGTCCCACGCTCCAACTAATGGTCCGCAATTGCTCGGTATACTTCTATCATGACAACGCCAACTAGCCCTGCGAGGTTGTTACCTCGTGTTGAGGAGAATTGTAATTCCGATACTATGGCATATACCCACAACGGGGGATCCACGAAGAAGCAGCAGATGCGTATAAATCAAACAAACAAGCTACGAAGAAATACAAGCGAGTATAATAATACTTGCCATAGCGGGTAGCATGGGTGCGTGTGTCCACACGCGAGTTTCCCTTACGCCAATGACGCAAGACTGAAATGCACAAATTCATAGCAATTCATTACCGATTTTACAAAACCTTCGCTTCATAATAAACTCAAGAATGTGCGTTTGATCTGCATAACTTTCCCGCGAAGCTAAAATTTGTTTGACTGACTTAGTCTTTGTTGACAGATATATTGGACTGATTCGATCGCAGCGGCTGATTGCGAAGGATCTCGGCACTCTTTCATCCGCGTAGACCCTGACGAACGGCACAATGAATTACTCCAAGTTGTAAGAAGCCATAAAAATTAATCTGACGCTCGTCATACCGAGGTAATAGATTTTCTTGCTGACCTAAAAAATGACCAAGATGCGGTTGCCGATACTGCCTCTGGCCTAACAGCTAGAATGACTGCTGTGCGACCATTTGTTGAATCGCTTCGAGGCGCTCCTACTCCTGCAGACATCCCTAGTCTGGTCTCGCAGGCAGTTTCAAAGGCCGTTTCGGATGCAATTACCAAAGCAGTCTCCGGGGAAGTGGCAAAAAAAGGCGGTTTCGGCAGCGGCTTCCGAGTCTGTTGCGGCCGCAGCATCCGAACTCTGTGGCTGTTTTCACTGCTGTTTGGGAAGCGGTCAAAATCGAAAACGTGGCGCTGAATTTCCGCCTTGACGATCTCGATGACAGATCGAAACGTGATAAACTGCTATTCTATGGGTTTCTGACGCCCCAACCGAAACATGGCAACAGTCTGGCAAGATACATGTCAACAACCTCAACATGGCAACACCATCAACATGGCAACAACCTCAACATTGTTCGTGATCTGTTCTCCCGGTATTATGGCATGGATTTAAAGGATGATGCAGTCTGTCGAGTGCACAGACTGGGATACTTCGTAGCAAATAAAACCCGTCCAATAGTATTTACATAATAGTCAAAGAAAGCATCCTGTCGCAAAAAATTTAACTAAGGAAGGCTAGCGTCTTTTTCAGTAACGACTTCTGTAAGGCTAAGCGTCAATAAAAAAACAAATTAATTGAATACGGCCAAGCTAGCGGCCTTCGCACTAGCAGGCTTATAATTAACAAAAGGACCTATGTGTACTGTGCCGCCACCCGCCGCGCTTGAGAACTTGACTTGCCACGAAATGCACGGACACGTGGGACAACTGGAACCGACCGAAATGCACATGCGCACGATAGCAGCCCCATGACTGTAGATAGCTCTCGTCGACATTCTCTATAGCTATGTGTGCTTAGACCTAAATGAAGTAAAGCATATATATATTTACAAATGCCCGCAGTATGTTAAAGAAACGTGCGAAACTATGGTCCACGATTCTTGCTCAACCGGCATTGTTATCATCACAGAAACTTGGCTATCGGTTGCGCTAAATGACGCGGAAATATTCCTTTGCGAAAAGGCTTACAACACGTACAGATACAATCATGACATTCGTTCGGGTGGCGGAGTTTTGATTGCTATTAGTAACGCACTAGTTTCTCATACCATTCCAGTTCATTCATTCTTGGAGATAGCTTGTGTCCGGGTGATTATGTCTAGTCGTGAAATGGTGTTGGGTGGCTTGCGTGCTCCTTCTGCGCCTTCTTTCTGTGCCCATCAGCTCCTCCTGCTTTCTGTCGTGAGCTTTACGATGTAGTTAGCCAGGTACTTATGAGGTATCCTAACATGCCATTATTTGTTCTTGCCCATTTAAACTTTCCTGATATTATGTGGGCCATTGCTTCGATAACTTTTAAGCACAACACGGCAGAGTGTACTGAACTTTTGAAACTTTGTTATGATTTTAACCTCAGACAGCTTGCTGATATGCTACACGTATTAGCCCAACAACTGCCAACAACCTTATGACTGAACCTGAGCTTGCCTACCCACTAAGATATATGCCAGATGTAAGCGATCACGCGATACTTCATTTCATTCTGCGATCGCATGTTTCCATTAAGAAAACTTATTAAGTTATTCGAAACTACTCGCAAGCTGACTCGGCTTCCATAACACGCGAGCTATAGGCGAATTTCTGCCAGAATCCTTTGCTAACTCTACTAAACGAGCTGTTGATTATAACTGGAATATACACAAGCACAAGATACTATATTTATTCGGTCGTTATGTACAAAAAAGTATTCCTTCAAGCCCTCGCTTTTCTTGGTTAAAAAAATCTTTAATGCGCCTGCGCAACAAGAAGCCGCGGCTACTCCAGTGCGAAAAGTTCACAAATCATACACTTCACTGGTCAGAATACGGCCGAGTTGGTATAAATTACAACCATGCCATTTCCCAGCCCAAGAAAACGTTCTTCGACAAAACGCTCCCTTCGTTACTGCGGTCTAACCCACGAAAATTTTGAAGCGTTGTTACCGGAGCTAGAAGCAGGCACATTCGATTAACTCTCTGCAATGTCCCTGTTCCTGGTGGTGGTCGTAAACTTTATTGAAAAGGCGAAGGGGAAAGGGGGAGGTGGCTGAGGGATCGGGCTTAAGTAAAGCCCTGGGCCTGCTTGGCCAACTCCGCCCAATCCACCAGTTCACTTGTAACCAACGGAACAAATTCAACTAAGATGTAAAATGTCAAATAGAATTTGTCCGCTTTGAATCGTCTAATGGATTCCGTTTACAGAACCGCGATATCGGTTCTTTATGCAGAGCTATGAATTTGTAAACTTCGTGCTTCTATTCTTTTCATACGGTCAAATATTTGCGCATACAGGGACATTGTTATGTTTGTTTGTACTTACGTTTATATCGTGACCACAGTAATTATGGCTTTATTGCCGCTGCGATAGACGACCGTGGTGTCTGTGACGACACCGGAGATCTTCTTAGCGAACGTTATGCCTATGCACGACTCATGGCGCGCAGTGGAGACATTGGTCTCGATGTAGCATTGAAGCCCGAACCCTTCCGAGAGAAACGGCAAGAACCACTTTCCGTCGGGACGAGGCACATCGACGTTAAATCGTCTCACAATGACGGTGGCATTGGGGTCCACCGGGAGGATCCACCCAAATGTGTCGATCATAAAGTCTTCGAGGTCCCTCTTTGACGTTTCGAGATGAACGTATACGGGGGCGACAACGATTTCGTCCCCAGTCTGCACGGCGTACCCGTCGGCACTTACCACGGCAAGGCTCTCGCCCGTGGTGGGTAAAGCATTGGGCGCAACGGCCGCGCTGTCGTTGTTTGCGTAGGTTGCAACGCATCAAACCATCATCCACCATCCGTCACCGGTTTTGACGCATCTGGCCTCAAACGCAGCTGGGGCACCTACGCTGATACGATTTTGCCTAATGCTTAAGCTATTTTAGCTCTATAAGCGCCGCAAGATGCGTCTGTGGTCAATACATCCAAACAATAGACGGCAATATTTAAAGTGTAATATATCGCAAATGCAAAGAAACGTTAAGCGAGTTGAATCTTCAAAAAAAATTGTGAGCCGTTTTGTTCTGTGAAGGTGGATGACCAGCGAAGCTGTGTAGCACACGGCACAGAGGTGACGTTGAATTTTGAACGAAGCCACGAACGTATTTGTTGTCCTGATCGGTGGTCGTCGTGACGATAGGCACGCACACACATTCTCTTACCACCTCTGTTACTATACGTGTCCGTCACGAAAGACAATGAATGGCTCATTGTTCAGAAAAAGTTTACTTCAACGAGAGACGACACGAACACTGAGTCACAATCACGGCACAATACCACCAGGACGATAACATATACGAAAAACACAGCACTGTATGCACGGCACGTCTTCAAAATGGTGTCCGAGTGCTCACTGACTGAAATATTACCACACAGACCCACGGAAAGGCGTTATGCATAAAGTAATTGTCACATGTATAACATGATGTTCAATATATATACAGTGTACACAAACGGCCCACACCGCCTTAAGCAGTGGTTCACACCACCGTAAATAATAAAACTGATTATGCCTCTCCGTTTGGGCGACATAAGAGAAATGAAATTGTACGCTGGAATGATGAACGGCAAAAGAGCCAGCTGTGAAAGAAGACGACGCTGCTCGAGCCATTGCTGCTGATTATTGATGATGATGATGACGATGATGATGATGATGATGATGATTATGACGATGATGATGATGATGGTTTCATCTTGCCAACGAATGGCTCCCACCCCCTTAAGCAATGAGCGGCAACGGAGACAGCTGCGGAAGGAGACGACGACGACGAACGCATGAGCGGTGGCACGAGCGCGTTCGCGTGGTTCAGCCGGGGGACGCCTACGTGCTAGTTCGCGGGTCGTTCGCGGATGACGGAAGTGCCCCAGGCACATACAGCTTCGCTGTAAAAAACGTGCCGATCCCACGCGACTTGGGAATGAGTTTAAGCGAAGTTTTCATTAGTATTTGCGAGGAATGCTGCTCCTGCTTAGCAGTATCTTGCAAGTAGACACCACATGACCCAGTCGGGCATATTTTAACTGCGAAACACCTCACTCAGCGTAAACTTGTTGCGGTGGATCATGCACATGCCAGGCATGACGGCGAAAGAATACGGCGACGGCTCGACAACGATGGAATGGGCACGGCGGCATGGTGACAATGACACGGCGACAGAGGAATCACTACGGCAAAGTTAAGACGGTGGAACGACCCGACGGAGTGACGATGAATACATGACGACGATGGTAGACAGAGCATTGGATGACGACAACGTGACACGGCCGTTATAATGATGCCGATGGTATGATGGCGACCCCGTGACAACAATATCATGATGATGCTAAAACGATTGCAATGACATGACGCTAACGACGTGATGGGAATCGGAATCGCGACAAAATGACAATGGAACGAGCCCAACGTCATGACAAAGACGACGCGACGATAACCTGATGCTGATACTGGAATAATGCCTATGGTACGACGACGACGGTGTGACGCAGGTAATGATGGGCTGGAAGGACTACGGCGGCATGACGACAATGGGATTAGGTAGGTGGAATGACGAAGGCGCAATGAAGACGACGGAATTGCGACGACAGTCACGCCTTTGGATGACAATTGGATGACGACAGTAAAATCCTTACAAAGGCATGGCGAACATGAAACGATCACGACGGCATGACGACAATGTGATGACAACTAGCAAGGAAATGAGGACAGCATCCCAAGGACGGCGTGTTGCTGTGGGACCTCACGTCCGCTTTTAGCGCCGTGGGCCGTGGGTCGCCGCAGACAAAGAAAGGTTCGATTTTAAGCATGAATGCATATTTGGTTTGACTTATTTCTTCACAGAAATGAAATTATTATCTACAATTTGTATCTGTTTAATCTCGTCCAACTTTGCTAAAGTTGTTTTTACGTTCTTTTACATTCATTTACATTCATTCATTCATTCATTCATTTACATTTTTTACATTTCTTATTTAATATTGAACTACCCGGACCTTGGCCAACCCCCCATAGCAAGTATGTGCCACTAACGTCAAGGCTTTACATTCACATCCATGTATGACTCTTGCCCATTGTTTCAAAATATGAATGTACCAGAATCTTCTGGGGGAAGAAGAAGAAGAATGGACCAAGGGAAGGATACAGTGCCTGCATCGACCACGGCGTCAGCAGCAAAAGGTGACAAAGCTGTCCAGGGTCACGAATCACGTCGAGCATCGCCTAAGAAGTTGAGCAGCCATGAAATCCGTCACAAAAAGCGTCGCCACAGAAAGAGACGGACCCCTGACAAGAGCGGTCCGGAAGGGCCACAAGACGAGGTGAGAGCGCGCACTGTTGTTACAGAAAGCTACGGGCCCATTACGAATTAAAAGGTTACGAAAGGTTCTCGAAAAGTTGACAAAGGACTTAGCAACCGCAGTCAATACCATCGCAGGTGGTCTGTTCAGGTGAAATATTATGAAGCGAGAATGACATTGTTACGCGAATTTGTCATTATTTTAACACCATAAATTTGTGGTATTTAAATATCACCTTTACGAAGGACGTCACTCTTCGTTTAGTTGAGTGGCGCAGAAAATGACAAACAACAAAGGGGAACAAAATATCGCACAAGGCAACGAGCGAGACACTACACGTCGTGTGTTTGTGGACGACATCATGTGCATAGTCGGTAGTCTTGGGAGGCCAGGATTACCGAATATACCTCTGCATTTGGACAAATAAATTGATGTATACGTTAAGATAAATAAAGTTAGTGTAAATAAGTTAATTGGGTATAAGTTCAAACATGCATTTGTATAACGTGCAGTCTCAACGCATGGGCACAATGGGGGTAACACATAACTGTCAATCAAACGCCATGGGATAAAGAGCAGTTCATCTGAATGCCGCACTAACGCTGCACCTACACATCATAATAGATCACGGACAAGCGAAAGACAGCATTTACCAAGTCTGGCTTAGTAAATGTAGCGCTTGCGGATTCTTTCCAAGCAGGAAAGCACAACCTAATATGTATTTTTGGAGGTAGTAAAAGGGACTGACAAAAGATAGTAATGACTGATAAAGTCTTTATCTACATCCACAACTACATTTTACTACATTTATTTTTAGTGTGTACGCTTCGCATTTGCAGTCGCTCGTATTCATATGCAAAGCAACGCGCGGACGCCCTAAATTACGCAGCGGGCACCGGGTACCCATCGCCAGCAATGCTAGAGACAATCTCATTTGGCGCACGCATTTATTCAAAACATATGACCGTTAGTGAGCAAACTTATCCGTCTGCGTCTCTCTCGTCTCTTTCTCTCCCTGTGTGTGTGTGTGTGTGCGTGCGCGCGCGCACACACACACGCACAGTTGAAGTCGGGAACTGGAAAGCTGCTTGTGGTGGATTGATCTTGAAAGCACTGATCTAAAATATGACGAAGCCATACCTCGTTTTATAGGCCTTGAATGAGATGAGTCGAAACGCGATTATTTTTCGGAACTGGGCTTGAAGAGCCAGCAAGCATGATCAGCGGAAGAGAAACCTAACTTTAAATCTAAAACTTGAATTGTCTCATTATGCAGAAGGTCGTGAGTGAATTTCAACTCTCTTGAGCAACTAGAAAAGACTGGCAAAATCTCAAGAGCCAATTCTGCAAGGTCGTCGCGTGGTGAAATTTTTTGTATGACTAAATAATAATCTACGTATCCAAAGAGTCTCAAAATCGAACGATGAGTCAGTATAAGCTTCAGCTCACGGTCAAAAGCGGCAAGGAAAATTTCACAAAGCCCTGGCGTGACACTGGACCCAATGCGTATGCCTTTGTTCTGGACATACGATTTATCAGCGAAGGACATAATTATAGAATTGAGATCAAGACTCAGCAACTCTGCAAAGACACATCGAAGTTGCATCACAGCGCCATCTTTCAGCAAATTTTTTTACTACCGCATCAGTGACCGACATCGCAACGCACACGCATGTGTGTGTGTGTGTGTGTGTGCGTGTGCGTGTGCGTGTGCGTGTGTGTGTGTGTGTGTGTGTGTGCGTGTGCGTGTGTGTGTGTGTGTGTGTGTGTGTGAGAGAGAGAGAGAGAGAGAGAGAGAGAGAGAGAGAGAGAGAGAGAGAGAGAGAGAGAGATACGAAAATGTCGCATGCTGCGTTAGCCGTGAACTAGCTGCAATGGAATCTAGTGCAGTGTAGCCTGTTTTTGCGGCCGTCACCAACAGAAGCAGCAGCTGCAGCTCAGTCACCTGCCAGTAAAGGCTGACGCTGTGGTTGAAAGCAGGGCCCCACGTGTTTTGTCTCAATACTAGTGGATGAAGCACAATTTCGACAAGTTCGCAGTTTCGAGAAGGGTGGAGCGTTATAGCCTCAACCATTACAACGCGGCATAAACTTATCACGCGAGTCGGGGGAACGAAGCTTTAAGCTAAACGAGAAAGTTTCAAATATTCATCACGCTTCCGGAGTGTTTTGAGCGAAGTGTTAACGACAGGACAACAAGAGAGGTTATATAGCGCCAGTCCCTTTCTCTTGTCATATTGTTGTGACCATTTCTGTGCTGTGCACCCTTGCAACATGATGCAATGCCAACTAGTACCTAATCTGCCGCCCTTCTGAGTACGAACATTCGTACACATTGTCTCCAAAGGTATGGGTCATGTGCCCTTTACGCGACACTGCTTCCATTAAACTTGCACTTTCATATAATTGATTTTGTTAGTAGTGAACAATCGGCCCTCACATCTCGATCTTGCTGCTCATTGGCAAATAGGCCGAGTGAAACGAGTTCATAAGGGTGCGCCAAACTTGCGCAACGCTAAGTGCAGCTGGAATCTGCCGCGTTTCCTCTAGTCGAGGCGAGTGGCATGATTACGCGTGTCCGGTTTATGGGGCAGCAAACATGGCACGCCCAGTGCGTATCGAGCAAAGGATTTGTACACCCAGCAAGTTCCCTTCGCAATGCCATCCCAATGCCAGCCAGATTCATAGAGTTTTACGCTCCTAAAACGTGCCTTTGTTTGCCCGGTCACTCCGGCTAGTTATGTTCATTAAACAATTGTTGATCTACTGTTCTCACAAGCTGCTCGAACGCAGTAAACACCGTTGCAGCACAGAAGGCAAGGATTCGTAACAAGCACGAAAGCTCTATTTACTGATCTTTATTCCGTGCTATAACGCAGTATTTTAAATCAACATTTCCAATCACAATAACTGTGCTACGATAGAAAGACACGTCACACGCATAGCTGGCGAAACGCCTGTTATGTTTGAATTTTTATAGAGTAACGCCATTGCAGACAAGTTCACAAACATATAAACGTTAATGAGCAAGCTTGTTCGTCTGCGTCTCTTTCCCTCTCTCTGTGCGTCTGTGCGTGTGTGTGTGTGTGTGTGTGTGTGCGTCTGTGTGTGTGTGTGCGTGCGTGCGTGCGTCCGTGTGTGTGTGTGTGTGTGTGTGCGTGTGTGCGTGTGTGTGTATGCGTGTGTGCGTGTGTGCGTGCGTGCGTGCGTGTGTGTGTGTGTGTGTCTGTGTGTCTGTGTGTGCGTGCGTGCGTGTTCATGTGGGTGTTTTCACTTGTCGAGTGCGTTTGGAATCACTGTTTTTTTTCTTGAATTTGTTATTCTTTATGTTCCAGCTTCATCTGACCTCCTTATAGCTAATCAAATTCACTTTCGTTTTGCATAGGGCAAATCAAAGTCGCATGATGCCATGACTCAAGACAGCAGCCGGCTTGCGAAGGACAAGACGACGAAAAGCTCTGTTGCTGCCAGTGGGTCAAGAATCAGACAGTCGAAGACTGCCGAACTTACAGCTAAAGCGGCCGACAGATTGAAAACATCGAAGTTAAAGAATTCGACTGATTCTTCTAAACCGCCCGACGCCGTAACCTCAGATGATCCACAATCCGTTAGAAAGTCCCTGCCAAATGTTGGTGTTGTAGAGGATCCGCAACAACCTCAGCAAGAAAAAGACATCGCACCGCCCAGGAGGGCATATGTCAGTGTTCCAGGCAAGTTCCTTTCGTCCCAGTGACTATCATCAACCGGTGCGAAAAACAAACAAAAAAAAGAAACGATTTGCCCCCTGCACAATTTCCAGAGCACCGGTGAGCGTATGCACGATAGCACCCGATTGTGTAAGCAGCAGTCGTTCTAGGGCTAGATTAATCACACTTAAAGCAGTGACCGCAGCATTAACAAGACTGACATGAAAATTTGCATAAGATGGGCTATTGCGATCGTCATTGCTACAGCGCATCTAACCTCAAAGCGCAGTTGCAGTTCTGTTTTCGCAATTTTACAGCGCACGCTGAAACACTCTAAAGCGACAACCAAAGAACGTTACAGGCGTCGCCTTAGACCATCGTGCCGGCGAGCCTGAAACGTGCTTCTAAGTACGCTCGAACAACTAATGCAGGCAAATAAACCTTCACAGTAATTCAAGACGAATTTCCGTTGAAAAACACTTAGCTCGTACAGAATAGGCTTTAAGGAGATTTATTCCGCCACATTTGGTTCATCAAGTAATGCGGCTTTTCGTCTAGAACTTAGATATTACTAAGGTATGTTCCAAAGTCCTTTTTACTGATGCCAGTACACCTCACGCCGTACTTGCAGCATACCTTCGGAATCCTTGGTCATCCATTTCGTCATCATTTAAGCCCAAAGACGAGCAGGACTTCCGTTCATCGTATTCTAAACTCGGTGCCTCCATCGTCATTGCCCTGGCAACACTCCTAGCATCCGCTCTCGTTGCGTCAGCCATGACCTGGCTGCTCCCTTCTACCACGAAGGCGCACCATCTCCTCACGCGACAAGTGGAGAGCACATGCACTTCGGATGACTGCCGTGCTGCCATTTTGCTCCTGAGCCTCTCTGTGGACAGCAATGCCAGCGTCTGTGATGACGTCTATTCCTTCGTCTGCGGTCGTTGGAAGAGCACGAGCAACGCCGGCCTGGCTCAGTCCTACTACCAAAACCTACTCGACCATTACGACCCTTTGGTTCATAACACGTTGTCAGCTCAGAAGTATCCCAATATCAGCGTCAGTCCAGAGGTGCATCAGCTCATTGAGCTTTATTTGTCCTGCCTGGGGTTCTTCAGCAGCAGATCGACGAACTTGCAGCAGCTCTGGAAGGCCGCTGGCTTGGATGGCGAAGAATGGCTCAACGTGACCGATTTTCCAACGCTTATCAATCTTATCGTAAAATCCGCATACAAAAACAGGATGCCGTCGATGCTGCACGTACAGTGGGAGACATACGGAAGCCAGGACGCCATCGTGCGGACGGGCCGCTCTCTGAGGACAGACGCCCCCGTTCCTGGCATAGTAGACAGGATTCTCGAAAGAGTTCCTGATAGCCTCATAGCTAGCTCTACGAAGGCAGAACTATCAACGGAGCTCTTGCGAGTGGAAGAGAAAATCAGTAACGTCACAGAGGCATGGAGAGACTACGATTCCGCTCTGACTGTAGCTGCGACGGAGCTGGACATGCCTGCATTGGGGGTCACTTGGGCGCCCCTTCTTAACCACACTGGCCTCGTGAGGAGAATCAAGTGTAACAGCGTCGACGGTGTCAAAAGTGTCCTCGCCAACCTCGCCTCCACGCGCCTCAGTGTGGTGGCGCTTTACGCGTTGCTCGTGCCTTTCTCAGCCCTCATCGGTCTGGACATTCGAGCAGCGGAGCACAGAGGCCGTCCGGACGTCGCCACAAAGAGGAAGATCTGCCTGGGAAACGTGGAGTTCCTCTTGCCGAGGACAATCCAACGGGCACTGCACGGAGTCGTCGACGTTAAGGCGGCGCTACTAGACGCGTGGACAGATTGTTCTAGAGAAACCGGCCACCCTGTATACGCAATGCCTCATGACCTCGAGCGTACCGCAATCTTGGAAGAACGCTAACATAATCCTAATCCATAAGAAAGGGGACGCCAAAGACTTGAAAAATTATAGACCGATCAGCTTACTGTCCGTTGCCTACAAAGTATTTACTAAGGTAATTGCAAATAGAATCAGGAACACCTTAGACTTCTGTCAACCAAAGGACCAGGCAGGATTCCGTAAAGGCTACTCAACAATAGACCATATTCACACTATCAATCAAGTGATAGAGAAATGTGCAGAATATAACCAACCCTTATATATAGCTTTCATTGATTACGAGAAAGCGTTTGATTCAGTCGAAACCTCAGCAGTCATGGAGGCATTACGGAATCAGGGTGTAGATGAGCCATATGTAAAAATACTGGAAGATATCTATAGCGGCTCCACAGCCACCGTAGTCCTCCACAAAGAAAGTAACAAAATCCCTATAAAGAAAGGCGTCAGACAGGGAGATACGATATCTCCAATGCTATTCACAGCATGTTTACGGGAGGTATTCAGAGGCCTGGAGTGGGAAGAATTGGGGATAAAAGTTAATGGAGAATACCTTAGTAACTTGCGATTCGCTGATGATATTGCCTTGCTTAGTACCTCAGGGGACCAATTGCAATGCATGCTCACTGACCTGGAGAGGCAAAGCAGAAGAGTGGGTCTAAAAATTAATCTGCAGAAAACTAAAGTAATGCTTAACAGTCTCGGGAGAGAACAGCAATTTACAATAGGCAGCGAGGCACTGGAAGTCGTAAGGGAATACATCTACTTAGGGCAGGTAGTGACGGCGGATCCGGATCATGAGACGGAAATAATCAGAAGAATAAGAATGGGCTGGGGTGCGTTTGGCAGGCATTCCCAAATCATGAACAGCAGGTTGCCATTATCCCTCAAGAGAAAAGTATATAATAGCTGTGTCTTACCAGTACTCACCTACGGGGCAGAAACCTGGAGGCTTGCGAAAAGGGTTCTACTCAAATTGAGGACGACACAACGAGCTATGGAAAGAAGAATGATAGGTGTAACGTTAAGGGATAAGAAAAGAGCAGATTGGGTGAGGGAACAAACGCGAGTTAATGACATCTTAGTTGAAATCAAGAAAAAGAAATGGACATGGGCAGGACATGTAATGAGGAGGGAAGATAACCGATGGTCATTAAGGGTTACGGACTGGATCCCAAGGGAAGGGAAGCGTAGCAGGGGGCGGCAGAAAGTTAGGTGGGCGGATGAGATTAAGAAGTTTGCAGGGACGGCATGGCCACAATTAGTACATGACCGGGGTTGTTGGAGAAGCATGGGAGAGGCCTTTGCCCTGCAGTGGGCGTAACCAGGCTGATGATGATGATGATGATGATGATGATGACTAGACGCGTTTCTCATGTGCAGGCGCATTCTCATGGTCAGGGGACATGCCTTGATGATCGCGAGAAACATGAAGCTGAACATGACACTGCTCAGAAAAGCCTGTGCCCAAGGTAAAAGAAAAGTGATCTCTTTTTTTCGCTACATATGCTTCTTTCACCTTACAGCGGCACGATTTCAGTACTAACTTACGGCTCTTACCTATTCACTCTGTCATTACAGTGCTTGTATGTTTAATGGCTGGAGCCTGTGTTTTAAAGTTATTCGCTGTGACGACGTTTATGTGGAAGATGGCTGTTTAAGTGACACAGATCCCCCGAAACGTTTTGTGAGATTGTCTTCGAGCACATGAATTCGCTACCTCATAGTGCAAGCGCCTATAAGCAAGCCAAGATATTTAACTTTGCCCTCCTGTGACACGTAGCAAAGTAAAGCAAGGCAGAGGATCACAGAAAGATTGATACATGAAGTGAGTAACAGTGGTCGAACGAGGGATATCGACTAGTGGACTACATAGTCTTCGCCCTGGCTTAGAGAAGTTCACTTGTCAAAATGGCGGTCCCAGCAACAACTCTTTCTCTGACCACTGTTGATAACCGTGTAGTGAAGTTTCATAACATGAAGGTAACTATTCGGACCGGTTTAACTCTTTAGCTGGAGTCTTACGCTGTATAAGGCTTCGGTTAAATTAACGAAGCGATAGCGTTCTGTGAGCTCCATATCAGTATTTCCGACAGTTGGCCCTAGCGCAAACGAATATTCCACGACTGAAATCCTCCTGGGAGAATGTCCTTTCATTACAAATTCTCTTCTCCGCTGATGGCTTCTCTCACTGGTTCCCCTTTCAACGCTTGTAATGTTCACGCTCTTATTTCCTCGTTTCTAAATGCACGCACTCCATGCATGTTCAGACTGGGGCGATTTTACATGATTTACATTTACAACGTGCACTTCGTCTGCATTTCATAAGCAAAAGCTTTTGCAAGTAAGGAGATACCTGATAGACAATCAATAACGTACCATATTTGATGTTACACTAGTTACACATATACAGTGAGCGCTGAGTAAGCAATGTTGATATCGAAAGAATGAAAGCAACAATATACCCTACAAATATGTAGATTCACGTGCGACACTTTGGCAGCAAAGTCGTTCGCTTAAGGTTTCTACTTCCACCCAATCCATCGGTGATACTGCATCTCAAACCTGTACAACTATGCCGACAAATCATCGGTACTTTTGCCCCGATTGTGTATAATAAGTACAAGGACCTCATAAATATTTCAATAGCGCTTTGTCTGCAGGTCCTCAAGCCCCTGTCGATATCAGGAGGCAGAGACATGCACGCTTAATTAGACGTTATCAATTATCTCTTACATTTAGGAGCAGCTAGGTGTTCTCTACCCAAACTGTGGCAGCAATGCTCTGTTTTGTCTTATAGCGAACAAATCAGGTTTCAATTAACAAAGCATGTTTTATCTCGTAGTGGCGCAAAACGTCGCCGATCACGCACGGGTCCCAGGTTAGTGCTTCACTACAGCAGCAAATGTAGCAAAAATCAATGAGCACTTTCCTGAGCTAAACAGCGATAGGTGAAAGCCTATCTAAAAACGCCTCTGTTGCTCTTGTGTGAACTGTTGTGCGAACGGACGCCGCCATGGCCGCGAATATGGGATGCAATCACAGCCATATGGCTGCAAGGTTTGTCGCCGATCTGCGCGCACCCCCTCGAGCATGTGCGCGCTCTCCCACGCGCCCACTGGCACAGCGTTACTGGCATGGCGCCTCTTCTCCTTGCTCCATTTTTCATTCATTCAACATTTTTCGTTGAGTCACTATATTCGCGGTCCTTAACTTGTTCTCGAGCTTCTTTGTTAACCTCCAACAGTCTGCCCCATATATTAGCACCGGTATAATGCAATGATATCCACACTTGTCCTTTCAACGAGAGTGGTAAGCTCCAAGTCACGGTTTGATAATGCCTGCAGTATGCACCCCAACACATTTTTATTCTTCTGTAGGTTTCCTTCTCTTTATGAGGGTCCCTTGTGAGTAATTGACCTAGATAAACGTACTCCTGTATAGACTGTAGAAGCTGACTGGCGATCCTGAATTCTGGTTCCTTTGCCAGGCTATTGAACATCACTTTGGTCTTCTGCATATTAATCTTCAACCCTACTGTTACACTTTATAGATTAAGGTCCTCATTGAATTGTTGCAATTCATCCCCAGTGTTGCTAAACGCGACGACGTCATCGCCAAGCCGAAGGTTCTTAAGATATTCACCATGGACCCTCACTTCTAAGCCTTCCCACTCTGACAGCTTGAATACTTCTAAGCATGCAATAAATATCATTGCCTGACCGCTTTATTGATAGGTAATTTTCTACTTTTGTTGTGAAAAAGCAAGGTAGCTGGTAAATTTCTCAATCAGCGGAATAATGACAGGACGTGATTGATTGCAGAATAATACCCCTTCCTTAAAGGGGCACTAAAGTGAAAAACGATTTCTTCTGCGTCAGTAAATTACTATTCTACAACACCAAAAACACCACTCTTACAACGATAAGACGTTTGGTAAGCCAGAAAAAGCGCAAGAACGAAATACGGGTGGCGACGCCTACTTAAGTTCCCGCACCTGGGGGCTGTGACGTCTCGGATTTTGATGGCATCTTCTAGGGCCTGCTAATTATATATAGCGGTACAGATTGACTACATTGTGTTCTAAAGGAACCAAATATTAAACATGGCAAGTTTCGGGAACCTTTATCCAGCCAACGCGGCCCAAATGCGAAAACATACTTTGGTATCCCTGACGTCACGCTGACGTACCGCGCTGGGGTTTCTGTGCGAAATTCAAATACTGATATTTGGACCTTCATTTTCTCATCTAATAATCAAACTATTTTTTTAAATGACTGCCTGCAGGGTTCTCAAGCAATGCTTCATTAGTCTAAACTGATTTATTGTTTCGCTTTAGTGTCCCTTTAAAAGGAAGCTTTAGCTCTGGCCCAACTCTGACGCGGCCTATTCAAATGCATGTAAAACGCAAAAACATTTTTCTGAGATAACCCCTGGACCGATTATAATGAAATTTGTTGTGTTTGAAAGAGAAAGTTAAATTTTAGTGACTATTCTAAGCGGAATTTCGATTTAGGGCTTCAATTTTCTTTAAAATACTTTCAAATATTCGACCGTATGAAAAGAATAGAAGCACGAAGTTTACAAATTCATAGCTCTGCATAAAGAACTGATATCGCGGTTCTGTAAACGGAATCCATTAGACTATTCAAAGCGGACAAATTCTATTTGTCATTTTACATCTTAATTGAATTTTTTACGTTGGTTACAAGGGTTCTGCAAAAGTTGTATTTCCCTGTTACAAATTTTTTTATATGCATGTGTAACATATCAATTTTGTCCGCTTTAGATGTACTATTACATACAATTCACAGAATTGTATTATCATTTATCGTTGTTGAGTTACAGAGTTGTAAACTTGATAGCTTCGTTTTTTGAAAGTCTTCGATTTTTGCCAATTTTTAATAAAAAATTGACGACCTAACTTAAAAATTCGAAACCAACAGTCAATACATTTTAAGTTTTCTTATAAATGCAACAAGCCTCGTCAAATTTGGTGCAGTGGTTGCCGAGAAAAACGAATTCTCCTTTTACATGTATTTAGATAGGAGCACCCGAGCTAAAGCTTCGTCTTAAGCCCGCCTGTTATTTTGGCTGATTGAAGTCAAGTGTGGTCCTTATTTTATTGGAAAATATATTGGAGAATAATTTATACAGTACTGAAAGCAAGCTAATGAGCATATAATTCCATAATTCTTATCCGTCTGCCTTCTTGTGGATTAGTATAATGCTGGCATTCTTCTAGCTCTCTGGCATACAAGTCGTGAGGTCTTGCGTATAAAGGGCCGCAAGCTTTTCAAGCATAATATCTCCTCTACCATTGATTAAATTGACTATTTTTCCATCTTCTCCTGCCGCTTTTCATCGGGGCACGTCTTCTAAGGCCCTTCTAACTTGGTCACTAGTTACGCAAAGCGCCTCTGTATCGTGTTCATCACTGTTTCCAAAGAAGGTTGCGTCGCTACTCTGGGTACTGTACAGGTCAGTATGAAATTCTTCCGCTGTTTTTCTTACATCATCGAAATTGCTGATGACATTACCATGCGTGTGCTTCACTGCACACAGGCTACCCTGTCTTATGTCAAGTTTTCTTCTGACTGTTTACCGGATGCGCCTACATTTTACGGCTTCCTCGATCTTTCCTATCTTTCTTTAGCCACTCGCGGATTGTAGCCGACTTTACTTGGATAACTTGATTTTGAGAGTACCTACCTGTAACGCCGTTCAACTCCGTTCTCCGCAGGCGTTTATGGCATGGAGGAGCAAATAGGTGCGGGCGAGGAAGGGCTCAAGACTGAAAAAGTTGGGCACGGTGGTGATTTCGCTGCGAACCTAGTGTTGTACACTGGCGCCACGGGCCGTGCAGTGGACGTGAGGGAAATGCTCGTCCAGGACCTTCGTCGCAGGCGGTTCGTGCCCACGGCTTTCATGTTTCCCGACTTCTACTACGGACACGCCACCGAGCCAAGCATAAATTACGGCACGCTTGGCGTCTTCGTCGCCGAGATGGCCGTCGAATTCAGCGTGCCGAAACAGCGTGCCCCGGGATATAAGCAGTGCTTCGCCAAATATGCCAAGGTGTGTTTCGTGCGCAATACGTGTATTTAAATGCCGCGGACGTCGACTGTAGAGCTTTCCGATACTGGTAGTACGTAGTAAAAGTTGCAGTACATAGTACGAAGATGTAAAAAGAGAAAAAAAGAAGATAGCGCCATGGGCATGCCACTCCCAACTGCCGTTGTACAAAAAAACACCACGTGCTTTAGGGAGTACCAAACGCCGACCCACCTCTAAACTACTCATCAGTCCCAGATTCAGGCTTTTGCCTGCCCTTGCACAACAAAGCAAGCAAACTAAAGCTGCATTGGCACATTCAGATGCCTCCGTGACGCCATTGGGAAGTCAAGTTTGAACAAAATTGAGAAGAGAAATAATCAGAGCGAGTGGTATCAGAAGGCCGAATATGCGCCAGCCCAATGTCGCTTCAATTGAATCAGTAACAACAACAACAAAAAAAAAACTGAGCAAAAGCAACGGCATGATGGTATGATTTCGCTTCCAGTAAGAATTGATAGACCGCGACCATGCTACTTCTTGTTTAAAATTGGTAGGAATTCTAGAACTGGTACAGCTCAGCATAGAAATGAAGAAACAAGCCGAGCCGGCCAGATAAAGGAACAGAGCGCTGTTCTTACTGTTCTTACTGCGAAAAGTGCTCTTAAGATCTACCTGCAGTGGGCAAAGCTGCGTAGATGTGACAACTAATGTCAAGCAACGTTACATATTCGTGCACGTAGGTATGCTATAGCCATCAAGAGGTATGAAGGAGGCCAATTAGTCTTTATATGGGCGGCGTTTAAGATAGAGCGAGAATGGAAATAAGCAATAATATACAGACAGACGGCATTCGGTTTATTACTTTGCGAATGTAAGCTGATATATAAAAATGCATAAGCAAAAAGCAAGCAACCGAAACCGCCGGAACTGTACAAAGAACCTAAAAAATCAGAAAGCTAACAGACAAGAAACCGAGCGGATATTCTACTGCCTCGCATAGTTCACGTACTCAACACGTGTGAAGTTACTGATTTATTGCGAGAATCTATGGTGCGCCGACAGTCAGTGGTCATATCATTTCATCTCAGCTGTTCCGATAAGTTATGTGATGGTCTAATATCCATATAAACATTTTGTCTACAATCGTGCAGCGCTCAAAATTACTCACCGCAAATTACAGCACTTTATTTTCGTGCGGGAGATACTCTTTTCAGCTAATGTGAATTGATGACCGGTGGACGCATGAATGACCAGCAGCGTGATATTATAAAAACGTGAAAAGGAAAGTGTGGAAGCACTCTTTGGCCGCGCGAATTCAAGAAGTGCGGGTGTGAACCCTCTTTCCAGTGCTGTGCGATTATAGACAAGAACGTAGACAGGGCCACTGCAGGAAGTATTGAAGTAGCAGCGAATCAAATTAAATTCAATTTCTGTTTAGTACCACACTGGCATGGTCGCAAGCGGCGAGGAAACGCCAACACAGTGACTTGTCCGAAGCAAGCCTCCTACAGCGTGTCACCGACTGCGTTTCTATCCAGCAACGGGTTCAATTTTCTAAGCATGGCAAGTGGTAGTTATGAGCTATAGACCTAAGCAAGAACATCGCCTTAGTCTCTGCCTTTTCTTTTGAGTTTTTCTTATTCATTTTCCCGTTTCTGTATTGTAGGTATTATACAAAGGCTTTCCATTGCTTCATCTTCTTCGTACGCATTAGCATATATCATCTAATTCCAAAGGGTAGAACCAGCTGGAAGCCGCCGCTTTTCTTGTGTCTCTAGTTACCGATGTATAGTCTGCGCGCACTTAGTTACAATCATGACATTTCAGCTATACAGCCTAAACCTGCATGCTATAGTCTGCATTGTTTCTATATAAAAGTACAATGATCCCGCAATAAATTTGCGCTATCGTCACCCGGAATCAGGTATATAGCCGACGGATAAAATTACAGCACTTCATAGTGAATGTCTCAAAAGGGGCTTGCCGTTGTTGAAAGGAATGAGAAGAGGCACATAGTCTACCGCTGTCCTTCCATTGTGTAGGTTTTAGTCTCCAGGTGTACATAAAGCAGAAGGAGTATAACTAAGACTTTACGTTGCTCTTACCATTATGGTATTGTTAATTGCATATATTTCTATGAAGCTAGACAAAGTTTATGCACGCGGTATACTAAGGCCCTCAGAGTTCGTCTTTAATACCCCGGTAAAGCGTTATTCCATTATATTTTTTACACTTACGTTGCTCATCAAAACTTATTCTTTTGTGTGTTTTTTGAGAACAGCATGGCGTATCGGTCAGGCAAATATCTCCACTATCTGTTAAAGATTTTCTTTCTATCTATCTATCTATCTATCTATCTATCTATCTATCTATCTATCTATCTATCTATCTATCTATCTATCTATCTATCTATCTATCTATCTATCTATCTATCTATCTATCTATCTATCTATCTATCTATCTATCTATCTATCTGTCTGTCTGTCTGTCTGTCTGTCTGTCTGTCTGTCTGTCTGTCTGTCTGTCTGTCTGTCGTTTGCTCTCTCGCTCTCTCTCTCTTTCTCCGCTAATAAACACACCTTCGGCGATGAGAACTGTTGTATTCAGAATGCCAAGGCCGATGGCATGTTTATCATGTGAATCGCTGGTCTATATACAGGGAAGGGAGCATGGGTGAGCTGCTTGGTCATTAATTATTAACAAGCGCAAATATTTATAGTTTCTTGCGATACAAAACTATATGGACAATTCAGGCTCCGTCACCATCGGCGTCGCCATGATGTTTCGTGTAAAATGCAAGTGCGGTAACATCGTGGCAGTGTGCCGTATGCTTTAGGTGCGATGGCGAGCCCAGGACAGTGGCTCGATCTAGAGCACGCCGGTGGAGGGGTGAGGGGGCTGTTCTACATCGGCGGTGGCTGTGTATGTCGCGGCTGAGCGAGCCCTATCTTGAAGGTGATTAGAGATCTCGCGATGGCTACAGAGTCTAGGCACACCGAAGGCTGTTAGTTTCGTGTGCGCTTTGTTCTTGCCGCTTGTAAGCTCGCAGCTGCTGCCACATTTCCTCACGCCAGCGTTTCCACAGCGATCGTCCGCGGTCATCGAGTGAGATGTGCTTTTGTTTGCGTGTGCGCGCATGACACCATGCTTGTTAATTTAGCTAGTAAGCGAAAGCTTAAAAGTTTATACGGCAGATAAAACTACTATCCTTACATCGCAACCGATACGTCACCTTTCGGGCGAAACTGCGAAATTTGTTTTCGGCGAACGCTTTTCGTCGGCTAATTCCACAGCTACAAAGTCACGTTATGCTGAAATGCACAGTGAGCTACGCATATACGAGTACGTGTAGACGAAGCACTCCTCGCGCAAATCTGATTTAGGCGACTGACGATTTTGCTGGCCGCTATCGTTCTGCTCTGAGCGTCACTACTTTTCTGTTTGGCCAAGGAACAGTTGGTCTATTTCTCACACTTCTTACGCTGCCAATGTTCTTCACCGGCACCAGAACGTCACAGTATTATGAACGCCTCGTCAAACTGCCAATTGACAGGCATCGCTTTCGTACCATCTATGCGCTGTTCCTTCGCCGTGAAAATGGTTCACCTGTTCAGTTGAACCGCCGTGGTTTCGTGACCGCAGGAGCAACTCGACCTCGCCGTGGAGCTCCCCGACGTAGATAATCTCTTGCGCACCAGCTGGGCAATGGATGCCGCAGGGGCAGCGAGCTCCATCGACGACCTGGACCTCTACGGGACCGCTTCCAACAAGCGCACGCAACTTTTTTACCTGCGCTTCGCCCACACTTACTGCGGCGAGCGGGACAAGTCGCGGCTGCTGGCGCTGCGTTACGCGGCCAAGACGTCGCCCAGCTTCGCCGAGGCCTTCGACTGTTCGAAACCCAAGACCGCTGGCTGCTGACGCCAGCGTGCTTGAAGTGTTAAGCCCGTACAAGCGGCATTCCGCCGATGGATGCCCACGTGTGGAGGGTTGGCGCTATGAGTTCCACATCGCGAACTCACAACGGTGAACTCCTATTGGGGCCCGATTTCCCGATATGGAAATTTGAAGTATCCAGCAACATTGCATAAGCTCCGTTTGTCTCATTCATTGCTAGGCCAGCAATAATTGCCAGATCTGCGAAGATTATACTTGAATTAAAATTTAGGTCGACAAGCAACCTTTATTTTTATCCATACAATGTCCTTGCTAAATTCTCAGTATAATATTGTCTTCTTCCTTAGAGTTTTGTGTTCACATGTTTCATGCGTTTTCTATATATAGCGTTAAATGTGTTTTCTAATACCATCTTATTCCTCGCCGCAGCCCATAGTGTGTTTGCTAAATTTAGACGAAACCGGACGAAACCAAGCGAGCTCAAGCTTCATGAGGGATGCGGAGCTTCACAATTATTTGTAGCAAAATTTTCGATGTCGACGGGCAACCTCACGTTTAAAGATAACTGCATGCGGCCTCACACCCCCAGCTGTACTCCCCTGCGGCTTGGCAAAATATATGCAGGGTGTTTTTTTTTCTTTTTAGCTGCCTAAATTTTTTTTTAAGTTTGCGCATGGCAGATAGCAAAATTCTAACCCATGGCCTAAGTCACTCGATGGGGCTCAACCATTGTCAAGATAGTCAAATAAAAATTAGCGTATTTACGCTACTTCACTTTTTAGTTAATTAGTTTACGCCACATATATCAATCTACGAATCACAGCCGCTAGTTCGCACGGCGAATACACTTAGAACGAATTCTCTGGACAGTACCAATTCCCATATATTAATTTTCAGAGTGTCCGACGAAATGCTTCCATAGTTAGGAAGTTGAACTTTGCTTTTGAAGTATTAAAGTGGTATGAACCATTTGCTGGAAAAAAAGATGACGCAAATGTGTTGTTTAAAACATTGGAGCACTGATTGGAATAACATCGTCAGCAGCGAAACTGACTGGACAGCTTGGCTCAGTTCCGCGGACGTCGAACGACAACTTGGACTGGTGGACTGGGCGGAGTAGGCCAAGCAGGCCCAGGGCTTTACTTAAGCCCGATCCTTCAGCCACCTCCCCCTTTCCCCTTCCCCTTTTCAATAATGTTTACTACCACCACCAGGAACAGGGACATTGCAGAGAGTTAGTCGAATGTGCCTGCTTCTAGCTCCGGTAAGAACGCTTCAAAATTTTCGTGGGTTAGACCGCAGTAACGAAGGGAGTGTTTTGTCGAAGAACGTTTTCTTGGGCTGCGAAATGGCATGGTTGTAATTTATATCAACTCGGCCACATTCTGACCAGTGAAGTGCATGATTTGTGAACTTTTCGCACTGGAGTAGCGGCGGCTTCTTGTTGCGCAGGCGCATTAAAGATTTTTTCAACCATGAAAAGCGAGGGCTTGAAGGAATACTTTTTTGTACATAACGAATGAATAAATATAGTATCTTGTGCTTGTAAATATTCCAGTTATAATCAACAGCTCGTTTAGTAGAGTTAGCAAAGGATTCTGGCAGAAATTCGTCTATAGCTCACATGTTATGGAAGCCGAGTCAGCTTTCGAGTAGTTTCGAATAACTTAATAAGTTTTCTCAATGGAAACATGTGATCGCAGAATGAAATGAAGTATCGCGCGATCGCTTACATCTGGCAAATATCTTAGTGGGTAGGCAAGCTCAGGTTCAGTCATAAAGTTGTTGGCAGTTGTCGGGCTAATACGTGTAGGCATATTAGCAAGCTGTCTGAGGTTAAAATCATAACAAATTTTCAAAAGTTCAGTACACTCTGCCGTGTTGGGCTTAAAAGTTATCGAAGCAATGGCCCATAAAATATCAGGAAAGTTTTGATGGCCAAGAACAAATAATGGCATGTTAGGGTACCTCGTAAGTACCTGGCTAACTACATCGTAAAGCTCACGACAGAAAGCAGGAGGAGCAGATGGGCACAGAAAGAAGGCGCAGAAGGACCAGGCAAGCGACCCAACAACATTTCACGACTAGACATAATCACCCGGACACAAGCTATCTCCAAGAATGAATGAACTGGAATGGTATGAGAAACTAGTGCGTTACTAATAGCAATCTAAACTCCGCCACCCGAAAGAATATCATGATTATATCTGCACGTGTTGTAAGCCTTTTCGCAAACGAATATTACCGCGTCATTTAGCGCAACCGATAGCCAAGTTTCTGTGATGATAACAATGCCGGTTGAGCAAGAATCGTGGACCATAGTTTCGCACGTTTCTTTAACATACTGCGGGCATTTGTAAATATATATATGCTTTACTTCATTTAGGTCTAAGCACACATAGCTATACAGAATGTGGACGAGAGCTACCTGCAGTCATGGGGCTGCTATCGTGCGCATGTGCATTTCGGTCGGTTCCAGTTGTCCCACGTGTCCGTGCATTTCGTGGCAAGTCAAGTTCTCAAGCGCGGTGGGTGGCGGCACAGTACACATAGGTCCTTTTGTTAATTATAAGCCTGCTAAGGCCGCTAGCATTGCCGTATTCAATTAATTTGTTTTTTTTTATTTACGCTTAGCCTTACAGAAGTCGTCACTGAAGTCGTCACAGAAGTCGTGACATTAAAGGACGTAAATGTAAATACTATTGGACGGGTTTTATTTGCTACGAAGTATCCCAGTCTGTGCACTCGACAGACTGCATCATCCTTTAAATCCATGTCATAATTCCGGGAGAACAGATCACGAACAATGTTGAGGTTGTTGCCATGTTGATGGTGTTGCCATGTTGAGGTTGTTGACATGTATCTTGCCAGACTGTTGCCATGTTTCGGTTGGGGCGTCAGAAACCCATAGAATAGCAGTTTATCACGTTTCGATCTGTCCTCGAGATCGTCAAGGCGGAAATTCAGCGCCACGTTTTCGATTTTGACAGCTTCCCAAACAGCAGTGAAAACAGCCACAGAGTTCGGATACTGCGGCCGCAACAGACTCGGAGACCGCTGCCGAAACCGCCCTTTCTTGCCGCTGCCCCGGAGACTGCTTTGGTAATTGCATCCGAAACGGCCTTTGAAACTGCCTGCGAGACCAGATTAGGGATGTCTGCTGGAGTAGGAGCGCCTCGAAGCGATTCAACAAATGGTCGCACAGCAGTCATTCTAGCTGTTAGGCCAGAGGCAGTATCGGCAACCGCATCTTGATCATTTTTTAGGTCAGCAAGAAAATCTATTACCTCGGTATGACGAGCGTCAGATTAATTTTTATGGCTTCTTACAACTTGGAGTAATTCATTGTGCCGTTCGTCAGGGTCTTCGCGGATGAAAGAGTGCCGAGATCCTTCGCAATCAGCCGCTGCGATCGAATCAGTCCAATATATCTGTCAACAAAGACTAAGTCAGTCAAACAAATTTTTGCTTCGCGGGAAAGTTATGCAGATCAAACGCACATTCTTGAATTTATTGTGAAGCGAAGGTTTTGTTAAATCGGTAATGAATTGCTATGAATTTGTGCATTTCAGTCTTGCGTCATTGGCGTAAGGGAAACTCGCGTGTGGACACACGCGCCCATGCTACCCACTAAGGCAAGTATTATTATACTCGCTTGTATTTCTTCGTAGCTTGTTTGTTTCATTTATACGCATCTGCTGTTTCTTGGTGGATCCACCGTTGGGGGTATATGCCATAGTATCGGAATTACAATCATCCTCAACACGAGGTGACAACCTCGCAGGGCTAGTTGGCGTTGTCATGATAGAAGTATACCGAGCAATTGCGGACCATTAGTTGGAGCGTGGGACTGCTACGCACTAGGGCATGAGGTTCGAATGCCGCCGCCGGATGAATTTCATTTCATTTACTTTTTTTCTTGTATTTTTGTTTTTGTTTGTTTGTTTGTTTGTTTGTTTGTTTGTTTGTTTGTTTGCTTGCTTGTTTGTTTGTTTGTTTGTTTGTTTGCTTGCTTGCTTGTTTGTAAGAGCAAGGAAGAATCTAGCCGGCGGCAACCCGACCTGCGACCGACCGACCCACGCGGAACTGCGGGATCGTAGAACGCTTCGGTTAAGAAGAAAACGAAAAAAAAAACTTGTTTACGTACGTAGAGACGCAAGCTCAGGTTTTGAAGACTCAGCGTTTACTACATCTTACACGATGACCACGCAGGCAAGCACACGAACTTCCCAGGCGTTTCATTCAAACTGTCTACGCGAGCCCCCATTCTTCACAGACAACATGCTACACTATATCGCAAATAGCGAAGCTGCAAGGGGGCGCCTCCAGTTTCCCCAACGTGAAGACGTTTCTACAATGTTAAAGAAGAAGAAGAAGAATGATCTGGCTCGCGTCACGTGGAGTTCGAGACCGTGTAGGAAGACAAGAGCGTTTCTTCCTCCGCTAAACATCCGGTTTACTTAGCGCGGGCCGACAAGCCAGTGCTCTTGTTTTATTCAAGCATGGCGCAATTGGTGAGTTTACTGCCACCTACCGCCGCCGTAGCCCGACCTTCTCTTACTTTTAGCTCCTCAAAATCGTCAAAAATCCTCAAAAAAGGCAAGCTTCAGCCAGCGCCCGTAGAAAAGTGTTCAATATGTGCTCGTGTAATCCTTTCGCCCTTCGTGCATTACTCGGCTCTTGACTAATGCAAACGTAAACCAGGGGCACTATAACGTAAAACTATTCCAATATGTTTCTATTCCAATCTCCTGACGTCAAATTTGCGTAACCACCAACGCAAGCACCGGGCGGTCACCCGCAGGGTTGTCTGAACAGACCAATCAAACGCTCTGCTCGTTCATAGGAGGTCACTTTTGTTTGCTTGAAAAACGAATAACATTGCCTACACTGAGCGGCTTGTCGTATCTAATTGGCGGAAAAGAGGCGATGAGAACGCTCAAGTGAAGAGGGATTCGATGGGGCCGAGCCACTGCACTGAAAGGCGATAAACGGATGAAGAGGGTGGTGCCGGCGTCTACGATTGGTCGGCTTTCCCTTACTTAGCTTGCGGTGGCTGGTCGAAAATCGCGGCGGCATGCAATGGAAGCTCAAGAATGATGCTAAAACGGACCCTCAGCAAAAGAAGAGTTGGCAGAATGAGGGGGTAAACGTGCCGAAAGTCCTCGAAAACGTTACACGGAGACGCAAGAAGGTTTATTATACGCAAATACACCCATGCTCTCCGGCAGGTACGAGTAGCCAGCGTCTGATCGAACGGCGGCCGCCATCTTCTATTCCTTTCGGAACGGGGCAGCCTGCGGCTATTCCGAAGAAATTTCAGTTTTGTTTGGCGTATTAATGCATCCATATCGCCTACACGTCACTTTGACGCGGTGAGTTCTTGTGGTTTTGTGACGTCGTGTGACAGGCAGGGGAATTGGGTGCAGTCCGAAAACTTTTTACCAATAGCCGAGGGCTAATGCCGAAAAGGGGTCGAATCAGAAATAAATGTTTTTCTTTTTTCTGTCAAATCATGCATAATCAGTGTGTACACATCATATCAGACGGGGAGGTATCGCGGTTTTCGTGACGTCGCGTGACAGACACGTGAAGTGGGGGTGGTCGAAAAAGTTTTTGACCAATCGTGGAGGGCTGATAGCAGAATTGGAATAGAAAAGTTTGGAATAGTTTTACGTTATAGCGCCCCAGGACACAGTTATTTTTTAGAGTGGAACTGTTAGAACCTCGCTGGGTTTCTCTTGACGTCCGCAGCTTTGCCGAGCTGAGAGAGAGAGTAATACCATCGCGCAGCATAGCGACGCGGCAAGGATGAGTGGAGTCTAGCGGGGGAGATCGAGCGTCGGGACGTGGCACAGGCGGTGTGACGTCATTGCTCTGCGATAAAACGCCGCGCGCTCGCGTCGGCGCTCCTCTTTCTCGCAGTGGAAAAAAAATATGTGTAGCTCTGCTGTCGCCAACACATGAGACCAGCGGAGCTGAGGAAAGCCCAGCAAAAGTTAGACTAAGTGTGCCGTTTGGCACTACTGGCCTTCTCCCAGCTCCGTTGGTCTCTGGTGTTTGCGATAGCAGACCAATGCATGATGTTTTTTCGGCATTGATTTGAGGACAGAGGTGCGAAGATAGTTTCTGGAAAGATTATAACTATAGATGTGCGCAAATAATCAATTTTCAATTCTAATCTAATACTTCCCATTCGCCTCGAAGCATTCTAAAGCAGTATTTTAAGTTCCTCTTCCGGAACTCAGTTCCGAATAAAGCGGGTTGTACGATTAGCTGAAGCTGCCAGGAAATTGTCTATGGTCCATGAAAGAGAGTCTGTTGGACCCGTGTTGAAATCTATACCAGGAACCTGTTGCAAACAAGCAGTTGTTGGTACCAGTGGCACGCTGGATACGCACATTGTACCATAACACACGTGCGTAAAGACGTTTCGATCCATGGTATGACCGGTACTTAAAACGCATCAAACAAATTTACACTAACTCAGCAACACCTTTTGTTTAACAAGTTACAGCAGTTCGAGCAGAGATCTTTCCGGTGTTTTGCAGCGAACCTGTTAATTGCTAGTTCCCCCAAGATCGTGTCCGTGTGCCGACAGAAAACTCGCGCCTTCTCCTCTGGCATCCGCGTCAGACGCCACCTGCGTTCGTGCCGTTGAGTGCGTGCCGTGGTTGATGCCCCCCTAGTAAAATGGAACCTCATTACGTGGGCCGATCCTGAAGGTAGTGCAACGCCTGGCCGATCCGCTGCGGAGGTCAAGCAGTCGTTACGCACTCCCCATACGTAGGCCGATCCCGGGCTGCTCCGCGGCGTAGGTAACAGGCATTAAGTGCTCCCTATACTTAGGACGGTCCCGAAGATAGTGCAATGCCGAGCCGAGCCGAGCCGCAACGGAGGTGAACCAAGTGTTGAGCACTCCCCATACGTGGGCCGATCCCGAAGCGAGTGCATTGCTGGACCGAACCGCGGCGTAGGTGAAACAGGCATTAAGCACTCCCTATACCTGGGCGGATCCCGAAGATAGTGCGATGCCTGGCCGACCCACGGCGGAGGTCAAGCAGGTGTTAAGCACTCCCATACGTGGGCCGATCCCGAGGATAATGTAATGCGAGGCCGACCCGCGACATAGGTGCAATTCGCCATTAAGGGGCGCACATACACAGCGTCGCTCACATCCTTCTTCACAAAGTGGAAGGGCGCTGTATTTTTGACGCATGCGTGTTTCCAGCACAAGTTTTAATTTCACATTAAGCAGAGACACTGAACCAAGTTTAGAGTGACAAACTATCCTTTCAGAACCAACTCCAATTTAGCTATATTGGTGGCAATAGGTTAATTATTTGAAAAGAAAGTGAAGAGTCAAATGTTCCGTTTCTTGCGCTTTGCACCAACAACCTAGCCGCGCTGTATGATGTCACGTATTTCCAAAGTTTTCTTTTGTGTCCTTTCTTTCATGCATTCGTGACATTGTGGCGCAGTAAACATTCTGGAAACTTGCTAAGTTCAGTCTTTGGGTCAGTTATAATAAATGTAGTGCGTCCTTGCTGGTTAACTCTTAACTAGTCCAGAGCAGATGCCTTCAGAATGAATGACGTCACGTGGGTGCCGACGCTAGACCTGCAAGGCGGCGTAGCCACGACTTTCACTTTTCTTTCGTTTCTTTCTTTCTCCTTCTTTTTGCTTTTCTTTTACTATTGTAGAACGGTTACTTCTTAATGCAGCTCAGGTTATGTATTGTGTTAAATATTCAACAAAAATGTGCCTTGCCGACACGCAACGCAGGGCGTGTTCAGCCCTAGCTTGAAGGACAGTGTAAAGTCACCTCCCGGTCGAAGCCGCAAGTCGGCTCCGGGTCGAGCCGCGAAGCCTTCCCCGGAGCCCGACGCCCAAGCTGTTGCCCCCGGCGGCGCCGAGGCGCAGCCGGCTGTCCCGTTCAGGGCTCGGCGCCTCGCCGGCGCCGTGAAAGCCGTGAGGTTCGTGGGCCGAGCGCTGCTGCACAACCGGGGAAACCAGATGACGCGCGCGAGGCTGATCTCCATCCTCATCATTCCCGTGGTGCTGCTGCCGCTGCCGCTCTACTACCGCAACAAGGTCCGGTGCGCGCTCCCTCGCCTGCACGCTGAGGATCCCCGCAGACCTCATTTCAGGCGTGGAGCGGCCGCGACGCCCATCGCAGAACGAAGGAACGCGCCCAGAGCGCGACGGGAGGACGCGATTCGGGAGCTGGAAAAGGAAGCTTGTTTTCTAAAATTTCGGGCACAATACGGAGTGTCGCAGTTAACGGTTAACGTTAGCCAAGCTATAGACATACATAGCATGATACTTATGTCATTCCGTGAAAATTGCTTAGGTAATTGTGGAAGAGAAAAATTTAACAAGTTCGTCCATGCTCGGAAGAACGACATGACTTCAGATGGAAAAGGTGTTATTTCATGCTAGAAAATCCAGTTCAATATTTTCCACTGCAATATGGCATGCGCATTATTTTTTTGCGCGCTTTACTCGTAGCGCACGAAATTGGAAAAGGGCGGTGAGATTACGGGGCATCCGGCTCTGCCCGCGCGTCGCGACAACGTAACCAAATTTGATTCAAAAAGAACTACAGAGCAGTGTAAGCTGTGGATGTTGGCTAACATTTGCTGTCACCTGCCGCGGGGGCTCAGTGGCTATGGTGTTAGGCTGCTGAGCACGCAGGTCGCGGGATCGAATCCCGGCCACGGCGGCCGCATGTCGATGGGGGCGAAAACACCCATGTACTTAGATTTAGGTGCACGTCAAAGAATCCCAGGGGGTCGAAATTTCCGGAGTACTCCACTACGGCGTGCCTCACAATCAGAAAGTGGTTTTGGCACGTAAAACCACACAAGTTTTTAACATTTACTGTCAACTCCATGTTGCGCGCGTCGATCACAGCCTGCGTAACGACCAGCTGGCTGTCGAGTCGGGCAATGAGTCGAGTTGGTGGCTTCAACTCACTTCGGAAGCGCAGGTGTCGCGGCATGCGGGCGCGTAATCACGCGGCACTTTTCGTATTCCGGTCGCATCGAATGAAATGCTTAAGAAATAATTACGCAGAGTATGTAGCCCACTCAAAACAACTGAATGGGATATTTCACAACGGAGTATTACTTTTTCTATCGGAAGTGGCGCTCTTCAGGCCAAAGCGAGAAACCTGTTCATTAAATCTTCTCTAATTATTCGGTTGGTAAGAACCGAAAAAGTATCCCAGTTGTAAAAGATGACTGGATATTCGTATATTGTGCTGTCTCATATTCGTATATTCTGCCATATTTTTTTTAAAATACAGTTTGACTAACGTTAGCTGGGGCACGCGATATAGCAAGGCACTGAATGACGTACGGGCATGCCTCGCTAGTTGACCGCTATATAAATGTTGTCCAAATCCACGCCTCATAGAGTGGCGCCCTCTGAATTTAAAATGCGAATCTTAAAGGCTATGCTGTTGCTGGTTGAATGCGTCGGAAGCAATTTTGGTAGCCGAAAAAGCGTCACACACGTCAGTTTTTTGGACGCCTCTTATTTTCGCTTTCTCATTGCACACATAATCGATGAAGCCATGGTTGTTTCAGGTAAATATGTACAAAATAGATATACAGGTTGTAATAGAGGAGAGAAAACATAACGTAGAAGTAGGCAAAATGCTACACTGCAATAAACGTAGTAAAGCCTGGTTATGTCAAGCTGGCCGATTAACTGTTGGTCACCGCCCCGTTTCAAAGAGGATGCCAATGGACATCATCACCGCCATCGCCATTCGGGACCCAAGCAGTTAACGACCCACGACACCGCAGTGATATCACTGGATTCTCGCAAAAGCTTAAGGCAACTGCGTCATTTCTTCACACATTATCCTTTTTCACCGCCCCGTTCTCTACATAATGTCTGTAGACAACGTGCGCACTTATCGTTCATCATTGACCCGCCGTGGTTGCTCAGTGGTAATGGCGTTGGGCTGCTAAGCACGAGGTCGCGGGATCGAATCCCGGCCAAGGCGGCCGCATTTCGATGGGGGCGAAATGCAAAAACACCCGTGCACTTAGATTTAGGTGCACGTTAAAGAACCCCAGCTGGTGAAAATTTCCGGAGCCTTCCACTACGGCGTGCCTCATAATCAGAAAGTGGGTTTGGCACGTAAAGCCCCATAATTAAAACTAATTTTCGTTCATCATTCTATTGCGCTTAGTGTTACACTGACGGAACTAATGTACGAACATAAGGAACAATACACGGACGCAATTGGCGCAAGGTACCAACTTGTCTAATACTGTTAAAGAACGCGCTTATACACAAGGTGATGTGCGAGGGAAGAGGGGGCGGTGTAGATATAGAAAGATATGTCAAGGTAACGACGCGGTGTGCCGGAAAAACATCGTTCACTTGCACCCGTTCACCGTGGCAACCTCAGCTTCGATGAGTACGATGGACGGAGTGCTTACGCACTTCTCTATTTATGCTGCTATGTCAAGCGCTTTCCGTATTTCTCTCTTCATTTTTATTTTGATGCGCAAACGACTGTAGCGCTTTCCAGTAGAGGAGAGCATTTGCGCGGTTGGCCCTGCGCAGCCAAGTTGCTGAGCGCAATCGGGAGCTGGCACGTGTATTCGTGCTCCCGTAACCTGTTACGCTATCACGTAACCTGTTATGTGTCAATATGTGTCGCGTAACCGGTTACACATATCGTTGTTAATTTAGCTAGTAATCGAATGTTTACGAGTTTATACGGGCGATAAAGCTACCATGCTTACTTCGTATGGCTATCTACTAATTTCGCTATCGCAATTGGTGCTTCGCCTTTCGGACAATATTCCAACTTTTATTTACTTTTTTTCGCGGAGCATTTTTGGAGGCGATTTCGTGCGACAGGCGTTTCATAGCATTCCCAGAGTTTTGCGCGTTGGCGCTTGGTACGCGTGTGGCGTGGAGGCGGTGGTTGTGACGTCAGTCCTGGCGGAATAAAGCTCTTATACGGGGAGGTCACGTGGACTTTCGTTCTTGTTCCTGTTCCTGTTCTTTCGCGGCGTACGCTGCTGTCATAATCTGTAGACGCAATGGTCAAGGCAGGATATGTCTGTCTGTCTGCCTGTCTCATATATATATATATATATATATATATATATATATATATATATATATATATATATATATATATATTCGGTGACTGCGCACACTGCAGCCCAGCTGGTGCAGGTACTGCATGCTGCTCATGGCCGTGTATTGGGCCACCGAAACGTTGCCGCTTGCTGTGACGGCTCTGCTGCCCGTAGTGCTGTTCCCGCACACCGGGCTTCTCACTGTGGAAGCTACCACCAAAAACTACTTCAACGTACGCATTCACCTTGTTTTGTCTACCTGTAAAAATTTTGTTGCCACCTTCGCGACCAAATATTCCTCAATGTCAGATGAAAAGGATTCCCCACATTTCTAGATTTTTGCAACCAACCAAACTGCGGCATTGTTTTTTGTAAAATACAACTTACGCTCATTGTCCAGGAAAATTTCGTTGCTTAATGTTCTTGCTCGTTTTAAAATGCGTTTTTATTGGGCTCAAGTTGAAATTATGTCGATATACGACTTTATATGCTTTCTCAGCACTCATTTGCATACATCCCAATGTCAAAATATCGAATAAAACCTAACATAAAATACTTCCTCTGCTTTCAGAGTGCGGAAACTGATTTTGTTCCAACACTTTCGCAGTGTCATTTGACGAATGTCGTACGCCTCAGAATATATCCACATGGACAATACTACAGCCGTTGATACCAGCACTAGCCTTCTCCTTACAATTAGTAGCTCAGACAGCAAATTCTGACTTAAATCTTTTTTGACCAAATTTCCTTTTTTTTTTTTTGCAGTAGCGATGCTGTAGCTCCGGGGATCTAGAAAATGTGACAAACGTTGGTAGCACTGCTTAAACTTAATTTATATAGCTGATTAGATAAGTGCTATGCCTGCATTCTTCCTGTTATGTCAACTCGCACTCACCCAAATATACAGAACTGACCTCGCGAGCGTGTGTCTCGGCCGTAACTTGCATCGCACCCATTTGCCATTAACGTTACCTAGAACTACTCCGGCGGCGGCTGCCCTGTCTTGAACGCAATCTGTGATCAGTACAGAGTGTAGGCGCGCGGAAGGCTGATAGCGTAGTGTGCACAGCGTTCTCGCCACTTCGTGTTGAAGCGAGTGCCAGCGCGAAGGTCAATTCGCTCGCTGCCGCTGCCGCTCTTCCTCACACCAGCGCTTCGAGAGCGAGTGTCCGTGGTCATCGAGTGAGATGTGCCTGTGCGTCTGTGACACCATTCTTGTTAATTTAGTTAGCGAGCGAACGTTTACGAGTTTCTACGGCCGATAAAGCTACTATCCTTACATCGAAATCGATACTTCCCCTTTCGGGCAGAACTGCGGCTCTTTTAACGATAGCTCATGCTCGCGTGCTCGGTCATTCACTGGGCGCTGTGTCAATGATTGGAAGAATAATGGAAACTCATCTAGAAGGCCATACTTCGCTGTGCTACAGACACCTGTAGTGGCAAGATATCGTCACAGCCACAATATTTCGGACGCCACGCGCTGCCAGGGGCGCTGACGAAAAGAAACTCCGCGTTTCTTTCCAAACCAGGCTAGTAACCGTGCTGAGTGTTATCTTGAATGACCCTATCCCGAAAAATAAGATATTGCGGCGAAATTTGAGCTATAAGAAAACCGCAGCAAGCACAAGCTCCTTCTTTAAGCTTTATTACGATAGTATATATATGGAGCCACCAGGCGCATTTCTGCCGTCGCCGTGGGCATCGCCTTCGCTGTAATGTTGAGTATAAATTCCAAAGGCGATAACATTGTCGCCGCGCGCCGTATGCTGCACGCGCGAGTGAAAGCGCGCGAGGATGAGCCGATGATGACGGCTTGATATAGCGCGCGGAATTCGGGAAAGCGGGCAGGAAGCGCGCCGTCTAAAGAGGGAGGGGTGAGGGCGTTCTACTCCGGCGGCTGCTGTGCATGAAACGGCCGTGCGCGACTGCGCTGGCCCTACTTTGCAAGCGATCTGTGCTAAGGACGGAATGGCGGGGATGGGGGGGGGGGGGGAGGCGAGTACTGATAGCACCATGTGCCCTTATGTTTTCGCCGTTGAATTCACATTGAAGCGAGATGCAGCACGAAGGTCAATTTGTTCGCTGCTGCTGCCGCGCTTGCTCACTCCAGAGCTTCGGCAGGTAGTTTCCGCGGTCATGGAGTGATATGTAGTCACGTTTGCTTGTGCGCACGTGACAAAACGCTTATTTGTTTATTTACTAAGCGAATGTGTACAAGTTCATATTGGCGATAAAACTACTATCCTTACTTCGTATAGCTGTCTGCTAATTCGTTATCGCAATCCATGGTTCGTCTTTCGCGCAAAACTGCGACTTATTTTAGGAAAGACGGCCATCGGTGGGGCAACATATTAAACAAATTGCACATTTCTTTCGGCTCATAGGAAACATCGGTTTACTCGGAAGAGCCATTCATACCAAAACGCTCGTCTTTACACGGAATGAGCAATCCGTCTCGTCGTGTGAATCCAGCTTTGCCAACGCAATATTCTTTTGAAAGGCTGCACACTATGACGTCGAAAAAGTATGACGTCGCTTGCTCTGTATAGGTGCGGCAAAAAAATGCTGTCATGTCCCATTATTTTGACCTCTGCGAACGCGTTTTAGGGGCTGAAAACAGCAAAATTGGAACAAATTTTGAACGTCAGATGGCTATTTAAAAAACAAGCACATCTACTTATAGTTTTATTTTGCCAAGTGGAATTTATAAAAGAAACAAAAAATAAATCAAGGATAGAATGGTATGTGCGTGCGTGCGTGTGTACGTGCATGTGCGTGCGCGTGTTTTGTTCCTTTTGAGTTTTGGCACATGACCCAGCGTAGATGGCGCTCAAATGTGAGACATATAGTTAACGCCATACTCATACTGGCTCGTTGGTACATCTTGTTAAGAAACTGCTTGAAGCTGCGTGACATAGGACCCAGCAGAAGAATGGGACAATGCGCTAAGAACGAAATGCTTTATTTATAGGACGGCATAAAGGCCTCTACCGGTAGAGGAAGGGATACACATGAAAAGAAAAAGAAATCAAGGAGCACTTAGTTATCCCTATGTGTATGAATGCGAAAGCATTGCGACCACGTGACTCGAGCGGCCACGTCAGGAGAAGCGTGGCGACGTCTGGTGGGGCCACTGGCGGAGTCAACGTGACTCGAGCGGCCATGTCTGCAGAAGCGTCGCCGCGTCACGTGACCAACAGTGTTCGTCACAAGGTGCGCACAAGGCCCGGTCGTGGGTTCGAGTGCCTTAAGTAACTCTACCATAATTAACTGTCGCTTAATTATTAACTTTCCCTCAATTAACACCAAAGGTCGTGGATTCGGCTCCCACCAATGGTCGAGGGATCGATGGCTTTGGTCGCGGCAACGCCGACAACTACGCCGGGTTTTCCACCTCATGGGCCATAAAAAGATTTCGAATCTAAAAAAGGATCATCACGACAGATATTATGTTTCTTTTGTTGTCAGGGAAAGGACAGAGAGCTCACACATGCGTCCCCGCATGTGAAGGTGCTAAAGGCTTCAAAAATCTAGAGCGCGCGCTGTTCCTGCTGCAATTTAATGTCTTGACATTAGGAGTGTTAAAACGGAAACAAGTATTTGTCTGTTGGACATATACTCGTTGTGTGGGTTGTTGAGGGATGTAAGAGTGGGACGTCGGTCACGTGGCAGAGGTAGAGTCGGGATGAGAGAGTTTAGAAGAGTGTGCATGTGCTTGGTCTAAGTGCATCAACATTTTCAATTATAACCTTGCGGCAACCACAGGAGGTCAAAATTGATCCGAAGCTCCCCACCACAGCGTGCCTAATAATCAGATGGCGGCTTTCGCACGTAAAGCCCCAGAATTTCAATTTTGAATGCGTCTTCCGTGCTTCGTGATGTAACATCGATTGCTTGAGGGGAACCTCACACACAACCTGCGTGCAACACTGAATACAACGACGAGCATCCTTCTTAGATCGAGTTTGTTTTCTGTTTTCTTGTCAATTCCTTCTCCTTCATTATCCACCGAGCTTGTTAGTTGTGCTAGAAAGTTCAAAGGAACCAGCTTCAGCGTTGGAGAGGATTTCACTCGTTCCGTACAAAACGCTCGCAGGCACCTCATAACTTTCGCGAAAAGCAAATCATTACCTTTTTCTTTGCGATTGAAAACACTGCCTATGGGTCATAAGCGCTACGTCTACGACGAGCAAACGCAGTCTGTCAAAGAAATAATATAGCAATTTCCCCGTCGTAAAAATTTCTGCTACACTGTCAAGCCCAAATCTAACATATCATTGTCTGTAATCTTTGCCAACGCACGCAGTTTCCTTCCCAAACGTGACGCTTTTTCCAACCTTGTTTTATCATCTAACAGTAATATAATGGTGATAGCCGAAACGTGGCTAACAGAAGATATAACAGACGCAGAAGTACTAGCCGACCTACCGGAATTTCTTGTCTACCGAAAGGATCGCAAAGGCATGCGGGGGGGCGGTGTACTGATTGCTGTGCATCAGCAGTTATCGTGCTCCGTAGCCAAAAACATCACTTCTGATCTTGAAGTATTATGGCTAATTATTCATGCTTCCCCCCATACAATCATTTTAGGTGTTTGCTACAGGCCTCCGAATAATATTCCAGATTTCTCATTTAAACTTAATAACAGTTTGAGTGACCTTAGTAATCAACACCCGCAAGCAGAAGTCCTCCTTTTTGGTGATTTTAACTTTCCACAAATAGACTGGAGCAATGACGTCCCTATAACTATGGGCAGTGAGCCTGCCAAAGATTTTGTGGATTTCTGCCTTAATTTTAATTTAACCCAACTTGTATCAGAACCTACACGCGTTGCACAGAGCACTTCTAGCATCTTAGATCTCATCCTAACCAGTAATCCGGAAAGCTTATCATCAATAGCATATCTACCTGAAGTCAGCGACCATAAAGTAATTCACGCCACATTTTCGTTTCAACCCGTGAAACGCCATTTAATCAGCAAAACAATCCGCCTGTACAATAAAGGTAATTATGATGCAATTAATAGTGATCTGAGCACGTTTCTTCCTACGTTCGTGAGGTTATATTCTACACGCTCTATTAATGAAAACTGGTCAATATTTAAAAACAAACTAGGTGATCTCGTTGATAAATTCATACCAAGAATAACGTTCCGCGGAAATCGTAACAAACCATGGTTCACTAAAACGCTTAAGCGACTTGAAAACAAAAAGAAACGTCTCTTCCGCTCAGCCAAACTAAACGGACACCCCTCTGCTTGGGAGAAATATTTTGTAGCCGAGGACGATTATCTGAGGGCTATACGGAAAACTAAATTCTCCTTTTTCCACGATGAGCTGCCTAAAATGCTTACGAACAGCCCTCGTCAATTTTGGCAAATAATAAACCCTCAGGAGGCGCGCATGATCAGCGTGTCAAATGCACATGGCGAAGTGGTCAGCGACAGCGAGTGTGCTGGCATTTTTAACGCAGCCTTTTTCTCTGTATTTACTAACGAGACTTCAACTCCAGATCCTCCCACATCTACTAACATAACTGCGCGTATGTCGCCAATTATATTCTCGGCAGATGGAATCACTTCGATTATTGATAACATCAAGCTTTCATCGTCAGCAGGTGTAGATGATATTAATTCCGAGCTCTTAAAAAATATTAACCATGTATCTGCTGCGTACCTAACTTTGTTGTTTTCACAGTCACTCTCTACAGGCATCTTACCATCCGACTGGAAAGTGGGCAAGGTCGTTCCAGTCTTCAAATCAGGCAACAGAGACACCCCATTAAATTATCGCCCTATATCATTAACTAGCGTCCCCTGCAAAATCATGGAACACGTCATATACTCGCATATCATGAACTTTTTAGACTCAATCTGTTTCTTTCACCCTTGTCAGCACGGATTTCGAAAAGGCTACTCTTGCGAAACACAGCTGGCAATTTTCCTTCACGACCTGCATGTTAACCTTGACAGTAACCTTCAGACTGACGCCATATTCCTGGATTTTGCAAAAGCATTTGACACAGTTCCTCATAAACGTTTGCTGCTAAAATTGTCTCAGTTAAATTTACACCCCGACGTACTAAAATGGATAGAAGCATTCTTGAATAACCGCTCTCAGTTTGTTTGTGTTAATAACCATTATTCTAGCCGACTCCCCGTAACATCAGGCGTTCCCCAGGGATCCGTCTTGGGACCACTTCTTTTTTTAATTTACATTAACGATCTACCAACGCATCTATTATGTAACATTCGCATGTTTGCAGATGATTGTGTAATCTAACGCAAAGTTACTAACACATCTGACCACACACTCATCCAGAACGATCTCAATAATGTACAAGAATGGTGTAATCGCTGGCTAATGAACCTAAATCCTAACAAATGTAAACTCGTGTCTTTCACTCGCAGCCGTAACCCCCACACATTTACCTATTCCATTGCTGATGTTCCAATAGAATCAGTCCAATCATTCAAATACCTCGGTGTCATCCTATCTTGTGATCTGTCCTGGTGCTTGCACGCTACTAACATCATCTCAGCTGCTAATAGATCACTGGGATTTCTTAGACGACATCTGCGTCATACCCCACAACAAGTAAAAGCGTTAGCCTATAAATCATTTGTAAGATCGAAACTTGAATATGCATCTCCCATCTGGAATCCGCATCAGATTTATATCATAAATGCACTTGAGGCTGTGCAAAATCGCGCTACTAGGTTCATTCAATCTTCATATTCATACGATATCAGCATTTCATCGATGAAAGCGCAATCTGGCTTGGAAACACTTTCTTTCCGTCGACAGGTTGCCACCCTCTCTCTCTTCCGTTCATTTTTTTTCAGCTCCCTAAATCACCCACCGTACATCACGCCCCCTTCATACATATCTCATCGCACCGGTCATCCGCTTCAAGTTGCACACGCACGTGCCCGGACCACCACTTTTCAAGCATCATTTTTTATTCGAGCATCAAGGGACTGGAACGGCCTTCCACACGCCATCGCAGCCATTACAAACCCATCTGCCTTTACTGAAGCTGTTGTCACCCATATCTCAAAATGAACACCTGTTTTCTAATGTTTATTTTATTAACCACCCCTTATGTAATACCCCTCTAATGGGGTTTTTAAGGTAATAAAGTGAAGTGAAGTGAAGTGAAATCACCTTTACTCCGGCCTTCGCCGCGACTTTAGTTACACGCGATGTACATAAGGGTGGCACATTTATGTTTGAAAAATGAAAAATAAAACGCCTTTAGGGATACCGTGAACAGCCCACTCGCCACATTTTTGAAGCCTTCAAGACATTCACGCGTGGGGACGCATACCCCAGTTCTTCGCCCCTGTTCTTGTAGACAAAAAAAGAAGAATGAAATATCTGTCTTGTTGATTCCTTTTTGTGTGTGTGTGTGTTCCGTCCTCGTGCCTCTATGTACAAACCTGGAAACAAAGCATTTTGTTGCTAGTCAGTGTTCTGTCCAGCGCTTCTTTTACCCTCTCCTGTGTCGTGCTGTTTCATGTTTAACATGTTTAACAATATATATAGTCTTGTAAAGATATCCTCCTTAAAAAAAAGTATCCTCCCATTCTGTACCGTGTAATGCAGAACATCGGCGTGGTCATCTTCTGCTCCATGGTGTTCACGGCAGCTTTGGAAGTGACGCATCTCGATAAACGAATTGCACTCAACGCCCTCAAGATGACCGGCACTAGGTATAGCAGGTGAGAGTGAAACCAAGGGCGACTACGCATTACTGGGTGTACCGATATAAGAACGCAGATGTCTACATCGGTGATCTACATCGTACGGATGGCTGTCCGCATCCACATCGAAGGGCCTTGCACATACTGTCTACGGTGCATTAGATTGTTATTGTATTGCAGTGTAACAGACGTTTGCACTGAAGCATTGCCATACAGTGAAGTACGGTAGAAGAAAAAAAGAAGGAAGATAATGACAGTCAAATTTCAAGAGGAAACAATGCAATAATTTACGTAAGCCTTGTTCAAAAGGCAAAATTATTGTGTGGCTGGAGGTAATTTATGCGAGACAAAGGGGCGCATGCGGTGTGCGTAGGCTGAAAGCAGGTTATCGTTATTATTATCGGTTAGGTTATCAGGTTAAAATTTGTGCAGATGTTTGATTGCGTAACTATACCTACGTTAAATCGCGGGGTCAAATTGCTCTCAGGGGCGATGATGAGCGCAAGCTTCCAGCATGTCTTATGAATGGTAGATGCGCCGTGTGTTAAGATAGCAGGCGCATAAGTGCTGCATTCGACCCCGCATCGTCAATCAAAAGGTTGCTTTTAAGAAACCTTAGCACGGGAACTCATATCTAAATACATGGGAAAGGAGAAATCGTTTTTCTCGGCAACCGCTGCGCCAAATTTGATGAGATTTGTTGCAGTTAAAAGAAAGTTTTTAAATCTAGGGTCCGCTGGCAGCGAATTGTTGATTTAGGCCGTGAATATTTTTTTTAAACATTGTTGAAAATCGCAAATTTTCAGAAAACGAAACTATAAAGTTTAGAACGCGAACTCAGCAATGAAGAACGACATCACAATTCCGTAGATTGTATCTAATTGTACACCTAAAGTGGTCGAAATTTATGCATTACATATGGCTCTCAAATTGATCCTTAATATGTGAGTAGGACTTTTGCAAAACTATTTCAAACAATGTAACAAATTCAGTCAAGATGTAAACTTATAAATCAAGCTTGTCCACTTTGGATACTCTAACGGATGCAGTTTACAAAACTGCGATATCTGTCCTTAGTGCACAGCTACAAATTTAACTTCTTGGTTCCATCTTTTTTTTAACATATAGAATTTTTGAAAGCTCCTTTGGGCCCTAAATGAAAAGTCCGCTACCAACAGTCACTATAATTTAACATTTCTTCTCAAATTAAAACAAATTTCATAAATGTCAGCCCCGTGGTTCTTTCAGAAAAGCGTTTCGGCGTTTTACACGTACCCGAATAGGCGGCATCGGAGTAGGGCCCGAGCTTAAATCTTCCTCTTAACCTACTTCCAAAATTGCTAGTTTCGACGAATGCAAATGTACATGCCACCTGAACACGGTATACTTAGTTCAGGACGCCATGAAAGCTTGCTTTACGTTTTACGTATATTCTTCTTTTTTTTTCTTAATATCCGTTAAAACGTTGCGGAGTTTCTTTGTCGGCACGTACAGGCCATGTGCAGGTTGTGTGCATAGCCACGTGCACGGCCATCCTTTAAAGTCAACTCCTGACTGCGACAAAACTTTGGACCACGTAAAAAAGCCTAGCTTTAGATAGTTCGATAGGCGGAGCAGCCTCCGTGCAAAATTTTACACTAGGAATACGAGTGGGTGTGTCACACGAAACGCGCGCAAGAATATAATTTTCGGTACTGAAACTGAAAAAATAAGATATCTCTATTACCTGTCGCCGGAAGGCACGCCAGACAAAGCCCGCGGAGGACCAGCGCAGCTTTTATTCGAGGAACTCCGAAATAAGGCGGCACCCTAGGCTGCCCGCCCGGTGCGATAACAAAATCTCCGCTAACATCCGCTAACCAGCAGGTGCACCCGTCGTCGGCTTAGGTGCTGTTTGAAGGCTGCTGATGGGGAAAAAATGAAACATTTACCGGCCCTGTAGATTTGTCAGTATTGTATTATTCATTACCAATTTGGCCAAAGCGAAATGTTGCTGCCGTGGGCTATTGTTAATACTGATGACTCGAAACACGGTGGTTTCTTGTGAGAAACAATCTCTTCCAACGGAAACGTTTCCTCGTTAATACGCGAACTGTATGCGCAGTGAATATATGGAGCAGTAGCAACCCCTTTATAAGGGGTTTACCAATTTGGCCAAAGCGAAATGTTGCTGCCGTGGGCTATTGTTAATACTGATGACTCGAAACACGGTGATTTCTTGTGAGAAACAATCTCTTCCAACGGAAACGTTTCCTCGTTAATACGCGAACTGTATGCGCAGTGAATATATGGAGCAGTAGCAACCCCTTTATAAGGGGTTGTCTGTCAAAGGCGGTCGCTGCTCTTGAGGTACGCCATCTTAGAGTACGAATAACGACGACGGCAACATTGGTGCGCAGGATATTGCTGGGCTTAATGGGCGTCACCATGTTCCTGTCCATGTGGATTCCGAACACGGCAGCCACCTCCATTGTGAGCCCCGTCGTCCTGACCGTCGTCGACTTGATGAAGAGCACATCGATAGCGACGCGAAAAGTAAGCATGCTGTTTTTTGTTTTTTTTCTTAGGATCAAACGCTGTATGCGAGCACTAACCAGCCTCTGCTATACCTTTACACAGAAACACGTTGGTTAGAAATGTCGAATGCATTCTCCGTATACCTGACCCGCGATGAGCCATACCGTTTATGGTTTTCATTCATCAGAATGTCTTAGTGTTAAGTAACGCGGTCGGCTGTCGACCTGCGGTGTAGCTGTGGACAATTGTTTAGCCTCCCTGGCTTTATTGTGAGAACGGTGGGATAGTACCACTCCGCGTATTATTGAGGTATTAACATATTGGCAAGCAGCGTGAAATTTGCATTAATTAGCATGTGGAAGTCGGCAAGGTATTCGTCCAAGCGTTACCTGCCGAATGTCACATATTCTAGCCGCGTTCCTGCTCGTTTTATTTCGTTGAACTTGATCGTCCTGATGAATTTCCGAGAAAATTGTTTACAAGTTATGGGTTTACTTTCGCCCCACCATCTTCCTGTTAGGCTCACTTGGGGAGACAACGGCCTGGAAAGGTGGTGGTTACGGGTCTGATCCTCAGGCGACGGAATTTTTTCCCCCTCTGAGGCTAAGTTTTGGTTCTAGGGAATCTGTATGTGTGCCTTCCTTTGTAACTTCGTGCTACCTCCAGGTGGCTTGCCAAGTTTTCATTTAATACGGTGGCTAGTGACCCGGGGCTCCACGAGGTGCTGAAATACATATACTTGGGTTTCGCAGACTATTCGTAAATGGATTAAGTTTTCTTTCACATACTTTTTTTTTGTCCTTTAGATGGCCTTCGATCATTGGTTTACCATACTGCTCGGTGTCGTGCAGGCAGTTCTTTGTGTTAGGGCAAGCATTATATTCGCCCGCAATATTATTCGCATGTATACACTCATCTTCATGGCCGACGTTAATTTTCAGTTAACTTTGGTCTGTTCTTTCTTTCTTTACAGCGAAGCAGCGAAGGCACTGGGTCAGGTGCAGTCTCTTGTCTCACCCGGCTAGCGAAAACCCCGCAGCAACAGCAGCAGCAGCAGCCCGCATGCGAGGAGGCGCGAGCGAGCGTGAATTGAAAGAAGGGAAGACACGTGTGGGGAGTCACTGACTCTCTCTTTTTTTCTATTCTCGCTTTATTAATATTTTTACATATTTTTATTTCCACTTCTCCTCATCCTCCTCCTACTTACTTTCTTTCGCTGCTTGGAAATGGCCGTATATAGTCAGTGTCAACCCCCTCTTTCATCATTCTTTGCCTTGAACCATGACTCAGTGACAGACATCCTCTTGAGCAAACAGCTCGAGTCGGAGGAACTAAAATAAGAAGAAAAAAAAAAGAAAAAGTGGATGCAGTGACGGGAAGTTAAGAAATGTGATCGCACGCCCGAGAGGATGTGATTGCATGATTGACACACTCACAACTTGTGGAAACGGATGTGTCTTGGTACCGCCTCTTCACAACTTGTGGAAACGGATGTGTCTTGGTACCGCCTCTTTGCCCCTCGCTCTTTCCCTTTCCGCGGATATCAAACCAATAGCGAGCAGAGAAAGTGGTTTGAGAGAGAAGGATTTCACACTTTTCTCCGACTTTTTACTTTAACATTCGCCACTCCCCCTTTCGTGAGTCAACGTCGTGTCTCCAATATATAACGCGAGTTAACCAAAAAGAGCATTTGCTCTCCTCAATCTCAAGAAGGAGGTCGTGCTGCTCTGCGCCAAATCTAAGATGAAGGTTGAGAGACTTCGTGTTAGGGCCGCCGCGCAGAAATGCCCCAGGACCGAATTTCGCGCACCCACCAAGGAGTTTGCGCATCGCAGTCGCAGTCGGCAGCGTTCGACCGGTAAAAGATGGTCGCTGCCAGAGAAACATGGCCGCCGCTATCGCCGCTCTAGGAAGGATAGCAGTACCAGCAGCAGTAGCAGCAGCAGTAGTAGTAGTAGCAGCAGCAGCAGCAGCAGCAGCAGCAGCCGGAGCAGCAGCAGCAGCTGCAGTAGGAGTCGAAGCAACCCGCGCCGCAAGAAAGAAGAAGAAGAAGAAGAAAAAAAGAGGCAGCGCCGTCTCCATCTCCGGCCTCACCGCCGGGTACCCCGCCGCCCACTCCGCTGGTCTCACCGCCGGCTACTCCACCTGCCTCACCACCACCGGCCTCACCGCCGGCCGTAGAAGCAGCATCTCCGTCCCCCGTTCAAGAAAAGCAACCCCATGAATCGGAAGAACATCTGAAAAAACTGGACTGCCTCATCGCTAATTACTGGAAGGACTATGATTCGGTGAGTCCCCGTTATTTTATTATTTATTGCCCCTCACTTGCATTGTTGTTTTAACTCCACTGCCAAAAATTTTAACACACAACAAATGTGAAGATTGGACGTTGGTCATTCATTCATTCATTCATTCTTCTTTTTACCCCTCTCAATCTCTCGGGTAACGTGTGCGCAGGGAGGGGAAGGGAGATGGGAGAACGAGAGAGGAAAAAAGAATTTATTTTGATTTGAGTTAATGAATAACGACAGCAACAACATCGCAACTGACGGTTACAATAAAAACTACGAGGCATTGTTTTTGATATATGTAAAATATATTTATGTTCTATTATATTCTTTTCTTTCTTTTTCTTTCGTGTTTGTAATCGCAGTTGTTATTGTGTCGACGTCGCACCGGATGCATCACCTCCAACTCCCACGCTGCCATCGTCACCGCTTACTGTCCCAGAAGGCTACGGCGACGACGATCCGATGCAGGTGTTGCCAGGTGAATCCGTGGACGCTATTCTTTGTGATACATACGCTTGTAACGATGTTGTTTGTAACGATGTTCTTAACACGATAATCGAGAAAGTCGATAGTGATGAGCGCGTTACTGAGTCCGCGTCCACAGCAGAATCTGCTGTCGAGGGAACCACCATAGCCGAATCCATTGCAGAAAAGTCCGGAGGCGAAGGCAGTGATGAGTCTGACAGTGGCTCTAATGAAGAAATGATTTACGAAGAAGGAAAGCGTCCCAGTGACGTTATATTGGATTACATAAGAGAATATCAAGAAGAGAAACGTAAAAAAGAGTTAACGCGTTCGCCGGCGCCGCTGGTCGATTACGATGAGGAGGAACTAACAAGCGGAGAGCAGCAGGCAAAGAGCGAAGTACAGCAATCAAAGAGTAAAGTACAGCAATCGAAAAGTGAAGTACAGCAATCAAAGAGCGAAGTACAGCAATCAAAGAGCGAAGTACAGCAATCAAAGAGCGAAGTACAGCAATCAAAGAGCGAAGTACAGCAATCAAAGAGCGAAGTACAGCAATCAAAGAGCGAAGTACAGCAATCAAAGAGTGAAGTACAGCAATCAAAGAGCGAAGTACAGCAATCAAAGAGTGAAATGCAATCAGAAGAATAGCCAACAACGAAAAAGAAAAGGCAACGCTCGGAGGAGGGGGAAGAAAAGCAATGTAGTACAGAAGAGCCTGAGCAAAAGAAGCAAGCCGCCGCGCCTAAGGCAGCTAGAGCTAAAACATCTAAAGCAACGAAAGCAACCAATGGACCAGCTAACGAGCAACCGCAAATAGAGCAAACGGAACAGCCGTCGCCGCAAAAGAAGGGGGAGAAATAGAAGAAATCAAAGACTCAAGAAGAATTCGATAAAAAAATGGCTGATGAAATTGAACGAACTGAATTCATGCAATTGGCCGAGGGTGAATCGGCGGCTTTCAAGAAGGCAGCATCGAAAGCATATTACAGTGCCACCGCATCCGAAACATCGGAACTTAACGGACAGAAGGTGCGCCCGTACGACGGTCAGACAAAAATGATCCCTCCCGTCGTCGCTTCCATGCTGCCCAAAGCAATAGCATCGACGCTCACTCTGCCCGCTCGTCCACCACCCGACGTCCCGCTAGCACACTTTGCTCTCGTTACCTCATTTGACGAAGTGCTGCCAGTCACGAGAAATCAACATTTGGCCATGGCATACGCGAGGCTGTTGATAAAGAAGAGTGGCATTGTAAAGAAGACTCTCTTTATTCGCCTGAATGACTATTTCGGCACTCTCTTTGGGATTCCCGAAACAGAGAAGAAGAGTGATGGAGACAATGACAACAACAGCAACAAAAAGAAGAAGGCTCTCAAGGCAGGCAGCAGCATCGATGCGGAGTACATAGCCGCCAAAGACGCTCCCTTTGGCAGCGTTTTCAACTATGACTCCGGCTATCCAGTCACTGTGTGTAACAAGACAAATGTGAAGCTTAACAGCGTACGAGTGGCACACGAAGTCAACCCGGAATCGAGTCAGAAATATTACATCTATACGATGACCAGCAAAAGCGAAGTGGGATATGCGATTCTGTGCACCATGCTGAATGCATTGTTCATATCGGACGCATGGCTCGACGTGCTGATGGAGCAAATTCCACTGCGATACCGGGCCGATCTCACTCAAATCTACGTGACCTCGTGCGTTCGGGCAGCTTCTGCTAAGCCGTACCTCGATACGGTGCACGGGTGGGTGGAGCCGGCGTTGAGGCACTCGTGGCTAGACCGCCGTGTGACCATTTGCGGAAACGGCGGAAACGGCGAGGAAGATGGAGGAGGCGACGAGGAGGAAGCCGATCTGAGCGAAGTGGAGGAGCTCGAGTTGTCCCAAATTAATCCGAGAGAAAGAGAATCTCTCTTTGCGTATCAAGTGATTAAGGACACCTTGAGTTCCACCGACGAGCTACATCAGACGATGAAGAGAAAACAGATAAGGGGCGCTCTGATTGCAAAGAAATTCGCCGGTTTGATTGCTCGGCTGCGCAGCGAAGTGGAACCGGAGAGACTGTGTACGTACGTGAGCATAGCGAATAACTCTGTGCAAGTGAGCGGTCTCCTTGACTCTTTAATTGACGAACACAGAGTGAACCGCATGCTCAAGAGCGGATCTTATTTGCCCAGCCTCTTCGGTCCGCAGTCTAACATCTACGAGCAGCCACATCACAGCGAGGAAGCTTACCGGGTTTTCAAAGCAAATTTTGAGCAAATTCAGAACATCGTTCCACCCGACGCGTCCATTACGTATCGCGCCTTTGTGCCAACGTATCCGCGAGATGGAGTCGACGTGTGCCGGGCGGAAATGGTTCAGAAAGGAGCCGCCCAGTTTGTTTTCTCGCTCGTCAAGCATTTCATGCAATCGGCAACCGTTCCGATGATTGAGGGCGGCGGCGACGAGGAGGAGGACAGCAACATCACTTTTTTGCAAACGAGACGCAGCACTCGCGGCGGCGGCAAAAAAGACTTATCCTCCTCCTCCTCCGACTGCGACTCCGCACCACCGGCCGCACCCACCGCATCATCGTCGGCCAAAGTTTCGACGACCGAAAGAAAAAGGTGCATCATCGTCTTTTGGTCCGACGACGAGGATCTCGTCAAGCGATGGCATGCTTGTGGAAACATCGTTACCCGGCTGCACATTGGCAATTTCCCAAAGTACAAGAGCAGTCGGGATTTGTCGGTCATTTACACGTATTTGATGCGCGGTGACACGGTGCGGCTTCGCAAGATGCAATCGCCCACCCTCCACATTGCCTTCGTTGTCTCCAAAAAGCAGCCGCTCGTGCAAGTCGACACTCCCACCCAGTTTGCTTCCATTACATCGATTCAGCTTGTCATTCCAGATGCCAGTGACGATAACGAGACCCCTAACGTATACTGTTACTGTTACACGTATGCTTAGTTTTTGTTTTATGCGAAGAAGCATATTTTTATGCGAAGAAGCATATTATTTTCGTCTCATTATGCTTCTTCGCATAAAACAAAAACTAAGCATACGTGTAACAGTAACAGTATATGACGTTATGTATATATATGAAATGCAGTAATGTATATATGTACATATTTACAAGACGCGATGAACAAGCCGGTGCGCCACAATCTATTCTTTTCGCTTTCTCTTGGCTGTACCATGATCACTCTCGTCGCCGTCTTGCTCGGCGCTCCGTTTGCCGCCTTTTTTAACGGTATCCTCGAGAGTGTTTTCGGCTGACTGGACGGTTACCGAATACTGCGTGGATATGTCGATGACGACACCGTCAAAGTGCAACGAGTGAACCTTTGCGCTGCTTGAAGTGCTTGCAGAAGCGATGTCGCGAGCCACCTTCTTGTAAGCTTCTTTCTCGGCCGCGATGGTTTTCAAGTGTTTAGCGTCTGACAGATGCCCGTGAAAGAACGAGTTGGTCCGCAGCACGTTGTTCGCTATGCCCATGCCCTCCTGTTTGTCGCAGTACATCTTGAGCAAAAGGTCCAGCGAGATGTTTTCCTTGTTAGCTCGAAGGGCATTGACTAGCAATCGCGGGCATACGTGAGGGGTCTCGTTATCGTCACTGGCATCTGGAATGACAAGCTGAATCGATGTAATGGAAGCAAACTGGGTGGGAGTGTCGACTTGCACGAGCGGCTGCTTTTTGGAGACAACGAAGGCAATGTGGAGGGTGGGCGATTGCATCTTGCGAAGCCGCACCGTGTCACCGCGCATCAAATACGTGTAAATGACCGACAAATCCCGACTGCTCTTGTACTTTGGGAAATTGCCAATGTGCAGCCGGGTAACGATGTTTCCACAAGCATGCCATCGCTTGACGAGATCCTCGTCGTCGGACCAAAAGACGATGATGCACCTTTTTCTTTCGGTCGTTGAAACTTTGGCCGACGATGATGCGGTGGGTGCGGCCGGTGGTGCGGAGTCGCAGTCGGAGGAGGAGGAGGATAAGTCTTTTTTGCCGCAGCCGCGAGTGCTGCGTCTCGTTTGCAAAAAAGTGATGTTGCTGTCCTCCTGCTCGTCGCCGCCGCCCTCAATCATCGGAACGGTTGCCGATTGCATGAAATGCTTGACGAGCGAGAAAACAAACTGGGCGGCTCCTTTCTGAACCATTTCCGCCCGGCACACGTCGACTCCATCTCGCGGATACGTTGGCACAAAGGCGCGATACGTAATGGACGCGTCGGGTGGAATGATGTTCTGAATTTGCTCAAAATTTGCTTTGAAAACCCCGTAAGCTTCCTCGCTGTGATGTGACTGCTCGTAGATGTTAGACTGCGGACCGAAGAGGCTGGGCAAATAAGATCCGCTCTTGAGCATGCGGTTCACTCTGTGTTCGTCAATTAAAGAGTCAAGGAGACCGCTCACTTGCACAGAGTTCTTCGCTATGCTCACGTACGTGCACAGTCTCTCCGGTTCCACTTCGCTGCGCAGCCGAGCAATCAAACCGGCGAATTTCTTTGCAATCAGAGCGCCCCTTATCTGTTTTCTCTTCATCGTCTGATGTAGCTCGTCGGTGGAACTCAAGGTGTCCTTAATCACTTGATACGCAAAGAGAGATTCTCTTTCTCTCGGATTAATTTGGGACAACTCGAGCTCCTCCACTTCGCTCAGATCGGCTTCCTCCTCGTCGCCTCCTCCATCTTCCTCGCCGTTACCGCCGTTTCCGCAAATGGTCACACGGCGGTCTAGCCACGAGTGCCTCAACGCCGGCTCCACCCACCCGTGCACCGTATCGAGGTACGGCTTAGCAGAAGCTGCCCGAGCGCACGAGGTCACGTAGATTTGAGTGAGATCGGCCCGGTATCGCAGTGGAATTTGCTCCATCAGCACGTCGAGCCATGCGTCCGATATGAACAATGCATTCAGCATGGTGCACAGAATCGCATATCCCACTTCGCTTTTGCTGGTCATCGTATAGATGTAATATTTCTGACTCGATTCCGGGTTGACCTCGTGTGCCACTCGTACGCTGTTAAGCTTCACATTTGTCTTGTTACACACAGTGACTGGATAGCCGGAGTCATAGTTGAAAACGCTGCCAAAGGGAGCGTCTTTGGCGGCTATGTACTCCGCATCGATGCTGCTGCCTGCCTTGAGAGCCTTCTTCTTTTTGTTGCTGTTGTTGTCATTGTCTCCATCACTCTTCTTCTCTGTTTCGGGAATCCCAAAGAGAGTGCCGAAATAGTCACTCAGGCGAATGAAGAGAGTCTTCTTTACAATGCCACTCTTCTTTATCAACAGCCTCGCGTATGCCATGGCCAAATGTTGATTTCTCGTGACTGGCAGCACTTCGTCAAATGAGGTAACGAGAGCAAAGTGTGCTAGCGGGACGTCGGGTGGTGGACGAGCGGGCAGAGTGAGCGTCGATGCTATTGCTTTGGGCAGCATGGAAGCGACGACGGGAGGGATCATTTTTGTCTGACCGTCGTACGGGCGCACCTTCAGTCCGTTAAGTTCCGATGTTTCGGATGCGGTGGCACTGTAATATGCTTTCGATGCTGCCTTCTTGAAAGCCGCCGATTCACCCTCGGCCAATTGCATGAATTCAGTTCGTTCAATTTCATCAGCCAATTTTTTATCGAATTCTTCTTGAGTCTTTGATTTCTTCTTTTTCTCCCCCTTCTTTTGCGGCGGCGGCTGTTCCGTTTGCTCTATTTGCGGCTGCTCGTTAGCTGGTCCATTAGTTGCTTTCGTTGCTTTAGATGTTTTAGCTCTAGCTGCCTTAGGCGCGGCGGCTTGCTTCTTTTGCTCAGGCTCTTCTGTGCTACATTGCTTTTCTTCCCCCTCCTCCGAGCGATGCCTTTTCTTTTTCGTTTTTGGCTTTTCTTCTGATTGCATTTCACTCTTTGATTGCTGTACTTCGCTCTTTGATTGCTGTACTTCACTCTTTGATTGCTGTACTTCGCTCTTTGATTGCTGTACTTCGCTCTTTGATTGCTGTACTTCACTCTTTGATTGCTGTACTTCGCTCTTTGATTGCTGTACTTCGCTCTTTCATTGCTGTACTTCGCTCTTTGATTGCTGTACTTCGCTCTTTGATTGCTGTACTTCGCCCTTTGATTGATGTACTTCACTCTTTGATTGCTGTACTTCACTCTTCGATTGCTGTACTTCACTCTTTGATTGCTGTACTTCACTCTTTGCCTGCTGCTCTCCGCTTGTTAGTTCGTCCTCATCGTAATCGACCAGCGGCGACGGCGAACGCGTTAACTCTTTTTTACGTTTCTCTTCTTGATATTCTCTTAAACTCTTTTTTACGTTTCTCTTCTTGATATTCTCTTATGTAATCCAATATAACGTCACTGGGACGCTTTCCTTCTTCGTAAATCATTTCTTCATTAGAGCCACTGTCAGACTCATCACTGCCTTCGCCTCCGGACTTTTCTGCGATAGATTCTGCTATGGTGGTTCCCTCGACAGCAGATTCTGCTGTGGACGCGGACTCAGTAACGCGCTCATCACTATCGACTTTCTCGATTATCATGTTAAGAACATCGTTACAAACAACATCGTTACAAGCGTATGTATCACAAAGAATAGCGTCCACGGATTCACCTGGCAACACCTGCATCGGATCGTCGTCGCCGTAGCCTTCTGGGACAGTAAGCGGTGACGATGGCAGCGTGGGAGTTGGAGGTGATGCATCCGGTGCGATGTCGACACAATAACAACTACGATTACAAACACGAAAGAAAAAGAAAGAAAAGAATATAATTGATAATAAAGATATTTTACATATATCAAAAACAATGCCTCGTAGTTCTTATTGTAACCGTCAGTTGCTATGTTGTTGCTGTCGTTATTCATTAACTCAAATCAAAATAAATTCTTTTTTCCTCTCTCGTTCTCCCATCTCCCTTCCCCTCCCTGCGCACACGTTACCCGAGAGATTGAGAGGGGTAAAAAGAAGAATGAATGAATGAATGAATGACCAACGTCCAATCTTCACATTTGTTGTGTGTTAAAATTTTTGGCAGTGGAGTTAAAACAACAATGCAAGTGAGGGGCAATAAATAATAAAATAACGGGGACTCACCGAATCATAGTCCTTCCAGTAATTAGCGATGAGGCAGTCCAGTTTTTTCAGATGTTCTTCCGATTCATGGGGTTGCTTTTCTTGAACGGGGGACGGAGATGCTGCTTCTACGGCCGGCGGTGAGGCCGGTGGTGGTGAGGCAGGTGGAGTAGCCGGCGGTGAGACCAGCGGAGTGGGCGGCGGGGTACCCGGCGGTGAGGCCGGAGATGGAGACGGCGCTGCCTCTTTTTTTCTTCTTCTTCTTCTTCTTTCTTGCGGCGCGGGTTGCTTCGACTCCTACTGCAGCTGCTGCTGCTGCTCCGGCTGCTGCTGCTGCTGCTGCTGCTGCTGCTACTACTACTACTGCTGCTGCTACTGCTGCTGGTACTGCTATCCTTCCTAGAGCGGCGATAGCGGCGGCCATGTTTCTCTGGCAGCGACCATCTTTTACCGGTCGAACGCTGCCGACTGCGACTGCGATGCGCAAACTCCTTGGTGGGTGCGCGAAATTCGGTCCTGGGGCATTTCTGCGCGGCGGCCCTAACACGAAGTCTCTCAACCTTCATCTTAGATTTGGCGCAGAGCAGCACGACCTCCTTCTTGAGATTGAGGAGAGCAAATGCTCTTTTTCGTTAACTCGCGTTATATATTGGAGACACGACGTTGACTCACGAAAGGGGGAGTGGCGAATGTTAAGTTAAAGTAAAAAGTCGGAGAAAAGTGTGAAATCCTTCTCTCTCAAACCACTTTCTCTGCTCGCTATTGGTTTGATATCCGCGGAAAGGGAAAGAGCGAGGGGCAAAGAGGCGGTACCAAGACAAATCCGTTTCCACAAGTTGTGAGTGTGTCAATCATGCAATCACATCCTCTCGGGCGTGCGATCACATTTCTTAACTTCCCGTCACTGCATCCACTTTTTCTTTTTTTTCTTCTTATTTTAGTTCCTCCGACTCGAGCTGTTTGCTCAAGAGGATGTCTGTCACTGAGTCGTGGTTCAAGGCAAAGAATGATGAAAGAGGGGGTTGACACTGACTATATACGGCCATTTCCAAGCAGCGAAAGAAAGTAAGTAGCAGGAGGATGAGGAGAAGTGGAAATAAACATATGTAAAAATATTAATAAAGCGAGAATAGAAAAAAAGAGAGAGTCAGTGACTCCCCGCACGTGTCTCTCAGCCCCCTTCCTAGTTTTTTACTTATTTTCACTCTCGCTCGCGCCTCCTCGCATGCGGGCTGCTGCTGCTGCTGTTGCTGCGGGGTTTTCGCTAGCCGGGTGAGACAAGAGACTGCACCTGACCCAGTGCCTTCGCTGCTTCGCTGTAAAGAAAGAAAGAAGAGACCAAAGTTAACTGAAAATTAACGTCGGCCATGAAGATGAGTGTATGCATGCGAATAATATTGCGGGCGAATATAATGCTTGCCCTAACACAAAGAACTGCCCGCACGACACCGAGCAGTATGGTAAAGCAATGACCGAAGGCCATCTAAAGGACAAAAAAAAAGTATGTGAAAGAAAACTTAATCCATTTACGAATAGTCTGCGAAACCCAAGTATATGTATTTCAGCACTTCGTGGAGCCCCGGGTCACTAGCCACCGTATTAAATGAAAACTTGGCAAGCCACCTGGAGGTAGCACGAAGTTACAAAGGAAGGCACACATACAGATTCCCTAGAACCAAAACTTAGCCACAGAGGGGGAAAAAATTTCGTCGCCTGAGGATCAGACCCGTAACCACCACCTTTCCAGGCCGTTGTCTCCCCATGTGAGCCTAACAGGAAGATGGTGGGGCGAAAGTAAACCCATAACTTGTAAACAATTTTCTCGGAAATTCATCAGGACGATCAAGTTCAACGAAATAAAACGTGCAGGAACGCGGCTAGAATATGTGACATTCGGCAGGTAACGCTTGGACGAATACCTTGCTCACTTCCACATGCTAATTAATGCAAATTTCACGCTGCTTGCCAATATGTTAATACCTCAATAATACGCGGAGTGGTACTATCCCACCGTTCTCACAATAAAGCCAGGGAGGCTAAACAATTGTCCACAGCTACACCGCACGTCGACGGCCGACCACGTTACTTAACACTATGACATTCTGATGAATGAAAACCAGAAACGGTATGGCTCATCGCAGGTCAGGTATACGGAGATTGCATTCGACATTTCTAACCAACGTGTTTCTGTGTAAAGGTATAGCAGAGGCTGGTTCGTGCTCGCATACAGCGTTTGATCCTAAGAAAAAAACAAAAAAAAAGCATGCTTACTTTTCCGCGTCGCTATCGATGTGCTCTTCATCAAGTCGACGACGGTCAGAACGATGGGGCTCACAATGGAGGTGGCTGCCGTGTTCGGAATCCACATGGACAGGAACATGGTGACGCCCATTAAGCCCAGCAATATCCTGCGCACCAATGTTGCCGTCGTCGTTATTCGTACTCTAAGATGGCGTACCTCAAGAGCAGCGACCGCCTTTGACAGACAACCCCTTATAAAGGGGTTGCTACTGCTCCATATATTCACTGCGCATACAGTTCGCGTATTAACGAGGAAACGTTTCCGTTGGAAGAGATTGTTTCTCACAAGAAACCACCGTGTTTCGAGTCATCAGTATTAACAATGGCCCACGGCAGCAACATTTCGCTTTGGCCAAATTGGTAATGAATAATACAATACTGACAAATCTACAGGGCCGGTAAATGTTTCATTTTTTCCCCATCAGCAGCCTTCAAACAGCACCTAAGCCGACGACGGGTGCACCTGCTGGTTAGCGGATGTTAGCGGAGATTTTGTTATCGCACCGGGCGGGCAGCCAAGGGTGCCGCCTCATTTCGGAGTTCCTCGAATAAAAGCTGCGCTGGTCCTCCGCGGGCTTTGTCTGGCGTGCCTTCCGGCGACAGGTAATAGAGATATCTTATTTTTTCAGTTTCAGTACCGAAAATTATATTGTTGCGCGCGTTTCGTGTGACACACCCACTCGTATTCCTAGTGTTAAATTTTGCACGGAGGCTGCTCCGCCTATCGAACTATCTAAAGCTAGGCTTTTTTACGTGGTCCAAAGTTTTGTCGCAGTCAGGAGTTGACTTTAAAGGATGGCCGTGCACGTGGCTACGCACACAACCTGCACGTGGCCTGTACGTGCCGACAAAGAAACTCCGCAACGTTTTAACCGATATTAAGAAAAAAAAAGAAGAATATACGTAAAACGTGAAGCAAGCTTTCATGGCGTCCTGAACTAAGTATACCGTGTTCAGGTGGCATGTACATTTGCATTCGTCGAAACTAGCAATATTGGAAGTAGGTTAAGAGGAAGATTTAAGCTCGGGCCCTACTCCGATGCCGCCTATTCGGGTACGTGTAGAACGCCGAAACGCTTTTCTGAAAGAACCACGGGGCTGACATTTATGAAATTTGTTTTAATTTGAGAAGAAATGTTAAATTTTAGTGACTGTTGGTAGCGGAATTTTCATTTAGGGCCCAAATTTTTTTAAAGGAGCTTTCAAAAATTGTATGCGTTAAAAAAAAGATGGAACCAAGAAGATAAATTAGTAGCTGTGCACTAAGGACAGATATCGCAGTTTTGTAAACTGCATCCGTTAGAGTATCCAAAGCGGACAAGTTTGATTTATAAGTTTACATCTTGACTGAATTTGTTACATTGTTTGAAATAGTTTTGCAAAAGTCCTACTCAGATATTAGGGATCAATTTGAGAGCCATATGTAATGCATAAATTTCGACCGCTTTAGGTGTACAATTAGATACAATCTACGGAATTGTGATGTCGTTCTTCATTGCTGAGTTAGCGTTCTAAACTTTATAGTTTCGTTTTCTGAAAATTTGCGATTTTCAACAATGTTTATAAAAATATTCACGGCCTAAATCAACAATTCGCTGCCAGCGGCCCCTAGATTTTAAAACTTTCTTTTAAATGCAACAAATCTCATCAAATTTGGTGCAGCCGTTGCCGAGAAAAACGATTTCTCCTTTCCCATGTATTTAGATATGAATTCCCGTGCTAAGGTTTCTTAAAAGCAACCTTTTGATTGACGATGCGGGGTCGAATGGAGCACTTATGCGCCTGCTATCTTAACACACGGCGCATCTACCGTTGATAAGACATGCTGGAAGCTTGCTCTCATCATCGCCCCTGAGAGCAATTTGACCCCGCGATTTAACGTAGGTATAGTTACGCAATCAAACATCTGCACAAATTTTAACCTGATAACCTAACCGATAATAATAACGATAACCTGCTTTCAGCCTACGCACACCGCATGCGCCCCTTTGTCTCGCATAAATTACCTCCAGCCACACAATAATTTTGCCTTTTGAACAAGGCTTACGTAAATTATTGCATTGTTTCCTCTTGAAATTTGACTGTCATTATCTTCCTTCTTTTTTTCTTCTACCGTACTTCACTGTATGGCTATGCTTCAGTGCAAACGTCTGTTACACTGCAATACAATAACAATCTAATGCACCGTAGACAGTATGTGCAAGGCCCTTCGATGTGGATGCGGACAGCCATCCGTACAATGTAGATCACCGATGTAGACATCTGCGTTCTTATATCGGTACACCCAGTAATGCGTAGTCGCCCTTGGTTTCACTCTCACCTGCTATAGCTAGTGCCGGTCATCTTGAGGGCGTTGAGTGCAATTCGTCTATCGAGATGCGTCACTTCCAAAGCTGCCGTGAACACCATGGAGCAGAAGATGACCACGCCGATGTTCTGCATTACACGGTACAGAATGGGAGGATACTTTTTTTTTAAGGAGGATATGTTTAGAAGACTATATATATTGTTAAACATGTTAAACATGAAACAGCACGACACAGGAGAGGGTAAAAGAAGCGCTGGACAGAACACTGACTAGCAACAAAATGCTTTGCTTCCAGGTTTGTACATAAAGGCACGAGGACGGAACACACACACACACAAAAAGGAATCAACAAGACAGATATTTCATTCTTCTTTTTTTGTCTACAAGAACAGGGGCGAAGAACTGGGTTATGCGTCCCTACGCGTGAATGTCTTGAAGGCTTCAAAAATGTGGCGAGTGGGCTGTTCACGGTATCCCTAAATGCGTTTTATTTTTCATTTTTCAAACATAAATGTGCCACCGAACCCCTGACATTTTGCTAGCGAGGTGAATGTAGGCACAACGCTATGAAGCGGCATATGTATACAAACGGCATAAAATAGAAGGTCATCGCAGTCTTCAGGAGCAGGTTTTGCTGTAATCCCTTATGTACATCGCGTGTAACGAAAGTCGCGGCGAAGGCCGGAGTAAAGGTGATTTCTAGCGCAACTAACAAGCTCGGTGGATAATGCAGGAGAAGGAATTGACAAAAAAAAAACCAGAAAACAGACTCGATCTAAGAAGGATGCTCCTCGTTGTATTCAGTGTTGCACGCAGGTTGTGTGCGAGGTTCCCCTCAAGCAATCGATGTTACATCACGAAGCACGGAAGACGCATTCAAAATTAAAATGAAATTCTGGGGCTTTACGTGCGAAAGCCGCCACCTGATTATTAGGCGCGCCGTGGTGGGGAGCTTCGGATCAATTTTGACCTCCTGTGGTTGCCGTAAGGTTATAATTGAAATGTTGATGCACTTAGACCAAGCACATGCACACTGTCCTAAACTCTCTCATCCCGACTCTACCTCTGCCACGTGACCGACGTCCCACTCTTATATCCCTCAACAACCCACACAACGAGTATATGTCCAACAGACAAATACTTGTTTCCGTTTTGACACTCCTAATGTTAGGACATTAAATTGCAGCAGGAATAGCGCGCGCGCTAGATTTTTGAAGCCTTTAGCACCTTCACATGCGGGGACGCATGTGTCAGCTCTCTGTCCTTTCCCTGACAACAAAAGAAACATAATATCTGTCGTGATGATCCTTTTTTAGATGCGAAATCATTATATGGCCCACGAGGCGGAAAAGACGGCGTAGTTGTCGGCGTTTCCGCGACCAAAGCCGTCGATCCCTCGACCATTGGTGGGAGCCGAATCCACGACCTTTGGTGTTAATTGAGGGAAAGTTAATAATTAAGCCACAGTTAATTATGGTAGAGTTACTTGAGGCACTCGAACCCATGACCGGGCCTTGTGCGCACCTTGTGACGAACACTGTTGGTCACGTGACGCGGCGACGCTTCTGCAGACATGGCCGCTCGAGTCACGTTGACTCCGCCAGTGGCCCCACCAGACGTCGCCACGCTTCTCCTGACGTGGCTGCTCGAGTCACGTGGTCGCAATGCTTTCGCATTCATACGCATAGGGATAACTATGTGCTACTTGAACTTTTTTTTCTTTCCATGTGTATCCCTTCCTCTACCGGTAGAGGCCTTTATGCCGTCCTATAAATAAAGCATTTGGTTCTTAGCTCATTGTCCCATTCTTCTGCTGGGTCCTATGTCACGCAGCTTAAAGCAGTTGCTTAACAAGATGTACCAACCAGCCAGGATGAGTATGGCGTTAACTATATGTCTCGCATTTGATTGCCATCTACGCTGGGTCATGTGCCAAAAGTCAAAAGGAACAAAACGCACGCACGCGCACGCGCATCCACGTACACACGCACGCACGCACATACCATTGTATCCTTGATTTATTTTTTGTTTCTTCTATAAATTCCGCTTGGCAAAATAAAACTATAGGCAGATGTGCTTGTTTTTTAAATAGCCATCTGACGTTTAAAATTTGTTCCAATTTTGCTGTTTTCAGCCCCTAAAACACGTTCGCACAGGTCAAAATAATGGGACATGACAGCATTTTTTTTGCCGCACCTATACAGAGTAAGCGACGTCATACTTTTTCGACGTCATAGTGTGCAGCCTTTCAAAAGAATATTGCGTTGGCAAAACTGGATTCACACGACGAGACGGATTGCTCATTCCGTGTAAAGACGAGCGTTTTGGAATGAATGGCTCTTCCGAGTAAACCGATGTTTCGTATGAGCCGAAAAATGTGCAATTTGTTTAATATGTTGCCCCACCGATCGCCTTCTTTCCTAAAATAAGTCGGAGTTTTGCGTGAAAGACGAACCATCGATTGCGATAACGAATTAGCAGACAGCTATACGAAGTATGGATAGTAGTTTTATCGCCAATATGAACTTGTACACATTCGCTTAGTAAATAAATGAATAAGCATTTTGTCACGCGCGCACAAGCAAACGTGACCACATCTCACTCGATGACCGCGGAAACTACCGGTCGAAGCTCTGGAGGGAGCAAGCGCGGCAGCAGGAGAGAACACATTGACCTTCGTGCTACATCTCGCTTCAATGTGAACTCAACGGCGAAAACATAAGAGCACACGGAGCTATCAGTGCTCGGCGTATTCCGTCCTTGGCACAGATCGCTTGCAAATTAGGGTCAGCGCAGTCGCGCATGGCCGTTTCATGCACAGCAGCCGCCGGAGTAGAACGCCCTCACCCCTCCCTCTCGAGACGGCGCGCTTCCTGCCCGCTTTCCCGACTTCCGCGCGCTATATCAAGCCGCCATCATCGGCTCATCCTCGCACCCTGTCACTCGCACATGCAGCATACGGTGCGCGGCGACAATGTTATCGCCTTTGGACATTATACTCAACATTACAGCGAAGGCGATGCCCACGGCGACGGCAGAAATGCGCCTGGTGGGTCCATATATTTACTATCGTAATAAAGCTTAAAGAAGGAGCTTGTGCTTGCTGCGGTTTTCTTATAACTCAAATTTCGCCGCAAGATCTTATTTTTGAGTATAGGGTCATTCAAGATAACACTCAGCCCGGTTACTTGCCTGGTTTGGAAAGAAACACGGAGTTTCTTTCGTCAGCGCCCCTGGCAGCGCGTGGCGTCCGAAATATTGTGATGTGACGATATCTTGCTATTACAGGTGTCTGTAGCACAGCGAAGTATGGCCTTCTAGATGAGTTTCCATTATTCTTCCAGTCATTGACACAGCGCCCGGTGAATGACCGAGCACGCCAGCATGAGCTATCGTTGAAAGAGCCGCACTTTTTCCCGAAAGGGGAAGTATCGATTGCGATGTAAGGATAGCAGCTTTATCGGCCGTAGAAACTTGTAAACGTTCGCTCGCTAACTAAAATAGCAAGCATGGTGTCACACACGCACAGGCACATCTTACTCGATGACCACGGACACTCGCTGTCAAAGCGCTGGTGTGAGGAAGAGCGGCAGCGGCAGCGAGCGAATTGACCTTCGAGGTGGCACTCGCTTCAACACGAAGTGGCGAGAACGCTGTGCACACTACGCTATCAACCTTCCGCGCGCCTATACTCTGTACTCATCACAGATTGCTTCCAAGACAGGGCAGCCGCCGCCGCAGTAGCTCTAGGTACCGTTAATGGCAAATGGGTGCGATGCAAGTTAGGGTCGAGAGACACGCTCGCGAGGTCAGTTGTGTGTACTTGGAAGAGTGCGAGTTGACATAATAGCAAGAATGCTGGGATAGCACTTATCTAATCAGCTATATAAATTAAGTTTAGGCAGTGCTACCAACGTTTTTGACATTTTCTAGATTCTCGGAGCTACAGCATCGCTACGGCAAAAAAAAAAATTTGGTCAAAAAAACTTTTAAGCCAGAATTCGCTGTCTGGGCTACTAATTGCAAGGAGGAGGCTAGTGCTGGCATCAACGGCTGTAGTTTTGTCCATGTGGACATATTTTCAGGCATACGACATTCGTCAAATGACACTGCGACAGTGTTGGAACAAAATCCGTTTCCGCACTCTGAAAGCAGAGGAATATTTTGTGTTAGGTTTTATTCGATATTTCGACATTGGGATGTACGCAAATGAGTGCTAAGAAAGCATATAAACTCGTATTTCGACATTATTTCAACTTCAACCAATAAAAACGCATTTTAAAACAAGTAAAACGTTTAAGCAACGAAATTTTTCTGGACAATGAGTGTAATTTGTATTTTACAGAAAACAATGCCGCAGTTTGGTTGGTTGCAAAAATCTAGAAATGTGGGGAATGCTTTTCATATGACATAGAGGAATATTTGGTCGCGAAGGTGGCAACAAAATTTCTACGGGTAGAGAAAACAAGATGAATGCGTACGTTGAAGTAGTTTTTGGTGGTAGCTTCCACAGTGAGAAGCCCGGTGAGCGGGAACAGCACTACGGGCAGCAGAGCCGTCACAGCAAGCGGCAACGCTTCGGTGGCCCAATACACGGCCATGAGCAGCATGCAGTACCCGCACCAGCTGGGCTGCAGTGTGCGCAGTCATCGAATATCTATCTATCTATCTATCTATCTATCTATCTATCTATCTATCTATCTATCTATCTATCTATCTATCTATCTATCTATCTATCTATCTATCTATCTATCTATCTATCTATCTATCTATCTATCTATCTATCTATCTATCTATCTATCTATCTATCTATCTATAAATGACAAGAGACAGGCAGACAGACAGACATATCATGCCTTGACCATTGCGTCTACAAATTATGACAGCAGCGTACGCCGCGAAAGGAACAGGAAATTTAAACGAAAGTCCACGTGACCATCCCGCACAAGAGGCTTTTCCCACCAGGACTGACGTCACAACCACCGGCTCCACGCCACACGCGTACCAAGCGCCAACGCGCATAACTCGGGGAATCCTATGAAACACCTGTCACACGAAATAACCTCCAAAAATGCTCCGCGAAAAAAAGTAAATAAAAGTTGCAATTTTGTCCGAAAGGCGAAGCACCAATTGCGATAGCAAAATTAGTAGATAGCCATACGAATTCAGGATGGTAGCTTTATCGCCCGTATAAACTCGTAAACGTTCGATTACTAGCTGAATTAACGACGATATGTGTAACCGGTTACGTGACACATATTGACACATAACAGGTTACGTGATAGCGTAACAGGTTACGGGAGCACGAATACACGTGCCAGCTCCCGATTGCGCTCAGCAACTTGGCTGCGCAGTGCAAACCGCGCAAATGCTCTCCTCTACTGGAAAGCGCTACAGTCGTTGGCGCATCAAAAATAAAAATGAAGAGAGAAATATGGGAAGCGCTTGCCATAGCAGCATAAATAGAGAAGTGCGTAAGCACTCCGTCCATCGTACTCATCGAAGCTGAGGTTGAACGGGTGCAAGTGAACGATGTGTTTCCGGCACACCGCGCCATCACCTTGACATATATTTCTATATCTACACCGCCCCCTCTTCCCTCGCACATCCCCTTGTATATAAGCGTGTTCTTTAACAGTATTAAACAAGTTGGTAGCTTGCGCCAATTACGTCCGTGTATTGTACCTTATGTTCGTACATTAGTTCCGTCAGTGTAACACTAAGCGCAATAGAATGATGAACGAAAATTAGTTTTAATTATGGGGCTTTACGTGCCAAAACCAGTTTCTGATTATGAGGCACGCCGTAGTGGAGGGCTCCGGAAATTTTCACCAGCTGGGGTTCTTTAACGTGCACCTAAATCTAAGTGCACGGGTGTTTTTGCATTTCGCCCCCATCGAAATGCGGCCGCCTTGGCCGGGATTCGATCCCGCGACCTCGTGCTTAGCATCCTAACACCATTACCACTGAGCAACCACGGCGGGTCCGTGATGAAAGATAAGTGCGCACGTTGTCTACAGACATTATGTAGAGAACGGGGCGGTGAAAAAGGATAATGTGTAAAGAAATGACGCAGTTGCCTTAAGCTTTTGCGAGAATCCAGTGATATCACTGCGGTGTCGTGGGTCGTTAACTGCTTGGGTCCCAAATGGCGATGGCGGTGATGATGTCCATTGGCATCCTCTTTGAAACAGGGCGGTGACCAACAGTTAATCGGCCAGCTTGACATAACCAGGTTTTACTACGTTTATTGCAGTGTAGCATTTTGCCTACTTCTACGTTATATTTTCTCTCCTCTATTACAATCTATATATCTATTTTGTACATATTTACCTGTAAAAACCATGGCTCCATCGATTATGTGTTGAGTGAGAAAGCGAAAATAAGTGGCGTCCAAAAAACTGACGTGTGTGACGCGTTTCCGGCTACCAAAAATCCCTTCCGAAGCATTCAACCTGCAACAGCATAGCCTTTAAGATTCGCATTTTGAATTCAGAGGGCGCCACTCTATGAGGCGTGGATTCGGACAACATTTATATAGCGGACAACTAGCGAGGCATGCCCGTACGTCATTCAGTGCCTTGCTATATCGCGTGCCCCAGCTAACGTTAGCCAAACTGTATTTAAAAAAAAAAAGGCACAATATACGAATATCCGGTCATCTTTTACAACTGGGATACTTTTTCGGTTCTGACCACCCGAATACTTAGAGGAGATTTAACGAACAGGTTTCTCGCTTTGGCCTGAAGAGCGCCACTTCCGATAGAAAAAGCACTATTCCTTTGTGAAATATCCCATTCAGTTGTTTTGAGTGGGCTATATACTCTGCGTAATTATTTCTTACGCATTTCATTCGATGCGAGCGGAATACGAAAAGTGCCGCGTGATTACGGGCCCGCATGCCGCGACACCTGCTCTTCGGAAGGGAGTTGAAGGCACCAACTCGGCTGATTGCCCGACTCGACAGCCAGCTGGTCGTTACGCAGTCTGCGATCGACGCGCGCAACATGGAGTTGACAGTAAATGTTAAAAAAAATTGTGGGGTTTTACGTGCCAAAACCACTTTCTGATTGTGAGGCACGCCGTAGTGGAGTACTCCGGGAATTTCGACCCCCTGGGGTTCTTTGACGTGCACCTAAATCTAAGTACATGGGTGTTTTCGCCCCCATCGACATGCGACCGCCGTGGCCGGGATTCGATCCCGCGACCTCCGTGCTCAGCAGCCTAACACCATAGCCACTGAGCCCCCGCGGCAGGTGGCAGCAAATGTTAGCCAACATCCACAGCTTACACTGCTTTGTAGTTCTTTTTGAATCAAATTTGGAAACGTTGTCGCGACGTGCGGGCAGCGCCGGGCGCCCCGTAATCTCACCGTCCTTTTCCAATTTCGTGCGCTACGAGTAAAGCGCGAAAAAAGAAATAATGCGCATACCATATTGCATATTGCATATTGAACGGGATTTTTTATCATAATAACACCTTTTCCATCTGAAGTCATGTCGTTCTTCCCAGCATGGACGAACTTGTTCAATTTTTTCTCTTCCACAATTACCTAGGCAATTTTCACGGAATGACATAGGTATCATGCTATATATGTCTAGTGACTATTCCTTGAACAGCTTGGCTAACGTTAACTGCGACACTCCGTATTGTGCCCGAAATTTTAGAAAACAAGCTTCCTTTTCCAGCTCCCGAATCGCGTCCTCCCGTCGCGCTCTGGGCGCGTTCCTTCGTTCTGCGATGGGCGTCGCGGCCGCCCCACGCCGCAGCAACGCGTCACCACAGTCACGCCTGAAATGAGCTCTGCGGGGATCCTCAGCGTGCACGCGAGGGAGCGCGCACTGCACCTTGTTGCGGTAGTAGAGCGGAAGCGGCAGCAGCACCACGGGAATGATGAGGATGGGGTTGCGTTTCGCCTGCGACACGTGGTTTTGCCGGCGCGACTGCGGCGGGGCGGCAGACATTTTGGCCCGATCGTCGTCGCCGCAACGCTCCCCGCCAGGTGTTTCCAGGCGCGACTGCGGCGATGCGACCGCAAAGGATCACCCTCTCCTTCCAGTCATTGTGCCCGAACCAGGCGATGCGAAAGCAGGGATCATCCTCTCATTCCAGTCATTGTGCCCGACCGGCAGCGCTACGACAGTGTGCGTCACCATTAGCCCATTGTACATTCACGTGCTCGTCTATTGAGGGGTTCCTTCTTGCCCTCAACTGCGAGAGTATAAAAACAGCTGCCCCCGGACGCCAAAAAGGAGGGCTCCGATTTCTTCTGTTGAGTAAAGTGCTCTCCCGTCTCTCTACTTCGGTCAACCTGACCGCCAACTCTTTGCGATGTTAAAATAAACAAGTTGTTTTATTGTTACCAGTCGACTCATGCTTTGCCGGGACCTTCGGATGCTTCCAGTTGTACCCCAGGCCGCCAGGCCAACGCTACCCTTGTGGCTTGCGACCCAGGTACAACCACGGGCGTCAGCGCCGAGTTCCCAACAGATCGTACCAGCGGTGCGATCCAAACATCTGGTTGGCAGCGGTGAGATCGCCTCCGACTTCAAACAACTGTCTGCCAGCGGTGAGATCGCGACAACGGAGGCCAGCAGCGAAGAGATGCAGTTGACTGTATGCTGAGCAGCTCATCGACGATCCGGGAGCAGTGCAACGAGCCCTGTGTGATGACTGGTTGCCTGCATCGGAACGACTGCGCTGGACTCTTGGCTGCGAGGTTTGGTGAGTGCGGGTCTTTCTTCTTCTGAGCTTTGCCAGGCTTTTGTTAGTGTCAGAAACAGAGCTGGTAATTGTGGTTGTCGTTGCTGCCGGGTTAGTTTGCGGCAAGACAATAGTAAGCAGTAGAGAAAGCAGCATTCAGAGCAGCCATGGATTTGAAGTCGTTGCGCAAACCGAAATTGTTGGAGCTTGCAAGAGAGTTGGGTCTGGATGTCTCGGACAAACTCAGAAAACCAGAACTGCTAAAGGCTATTCTTGAGTTAGAGGCTGAGGATGACGAGCTGTCGGAATGCCTTGAGACTATTGAGGAGAGGTCAAAAAGACAGGAGCGCGAACTTAAAGAGCAAAAAGAGAGACAGGAGCGCGAACTTAAAGAACAGAAAGAAAAAGAAGAGCGTGACCGTCAACACGCTTTGGAAATGAAGCGTCTTGAGGTAGAGATGGAACGCGCTCGTAATGGAAGTCAGGCACACGGTGCAGGAGAACGCGTATTGTTCAAAATGACTGACCTGATGCGGCCGTTTAAGCTTGGAGAGGACATTGGTTTGTTCCTGGTTAACTTTGAGCGAACGTGCGAGAAGCAGGGGTTCTCTCGGGAAACGTGGCCACAGCGCTTGCTCACTTTGTTACCCGGCGAGGCGGCCGACGTAGTCGCTCGCTTGGATAGAGAGGAGGCAGAGGATTTCGACAAAGTAAAATCGAGTCTGCTAAAAAAGTACCGGCTGTCTGCGGAGGCGTTCCGTCGGAAGTTTCGGGAAAATGAGAAAAGCAGAAGTGAGTCATACACAGAGTTTGCGTACAAGCTTATGTCAAACATGCAGGAGTGGCTCAAAGAAGAGAAAGCGTTCGGTGACCACGATAAAGTTCTGCAGTGTTTCGGGCTAGAACAGTTTTATAGTCGGTTACCGGAGAACGTGCGATACTGGGTCTTGGATAGGCCAGACGTTTGTACGGTGGCTAAAGCCGCTGAGCTAGCCGAGGAGTTTGTGACGCGTCGGGCTCGCGGAGCTAAGGACGGTCAAAAGGGTGAATTTGGCTCGAAGTTTGAGAGGCCGAAGTTCACACCCATGAGATTAAAGGGGGACACGCGTAGTGAGGATGCGAGTGAAAGCAGTCCGACCAAACGTAAAGAGACGGCGGCAGCCAAACGCAGAAAGCGGTTCGAGATGAGGCAAGCGCGCGTTTGTTATACGTGCCAGAAGCCGGGTCACTTTTCGGCGCAGTGTCCGGAAACAACACCAAAAGTTGTGTTTTTTTCAATAGGCAGCACTGACGAGAACATGAAGCTTCTCGAGCCTTACATGCGAGACCTCCTCGTGAACGGGAAAGAGTGCCGAGTGCTTCGCGATTCCGCAGCTACAATGGATGTAGTTCACCCGTCTTATGTAGAACCCCATATGTTCACGGGCGAGTGCGCATGGATCAAGCAAGCCGTGGAAGCTCATAGCGTGTGTCTGCCAGTAGCAAAGGTGCTTATTGAAGGACCTTTCGGAGCGCTTGAGACGGAGGCGGCAGTGTCATCTATGCTGCCCCCCCAGTACCCGTACCTATTTTCGAACAGGTCCGATCACCTCCTGCGCGAGATTGGGCTTTTGTTTGGTGAAGCTAGTGTTCAGGCCTTAACCAGATCGAAGGTTCGGGAGCTCGCTGCAAAGGCGGTAGTTGCGGGGCCGACGTTATCAAACAACGAAAAAGGGTCAGAGGCGCAGCAAGCTGATATTCAGAGCACGCCCGAACTGAATAAACTTGAGTCTGTAACGTTGAAGGCGCCAGATACTGGAGAGGAAATGCCCGACACGGGAAAGTTAGAAGAGCTATCTACAGATTTGCTCATCGCGCCTACGTCCGACGGACTTAATAGGTTGCTAAAAGTCAGCCGGTCGGCTTTGATAGCCGAGCAAAAAAAGGATGGCAGCCTGGAAAACGTGCGCTGCAATGTCAAAGAAGGTATCGCCAGGAAAACGGCGCGTTTTGTGGAAAGAGGTGGAGTCCTGTACCGGAAGTATCTAGACCGCCGAGGAGTGGAGTTCGATCAGCTGATCGTGCCTCAATGCTATCGTCAGGATCTGTTGCGCTTGTCACACGGGGGTTCGTGGTCCGGACACCTAGGAGTTAAGAAAACTAAGGACCGTCTCTTGCAAGAGTACTATTGGCCAGGGTGTTTTCGGGACGCAGACCATTTCGTGAGGACATGTGACACTTGTCAGCGGGTGGGCAAACCAGGGGACAAATCAAGGGCGCCGTTGAAATTGGTACCTATGATTACGGAGCCTTTTAGACGGCTCGTTATTGATACAGTGGGACCTCTGCCGGTAACAGCCACGGGGTACAGACACATTTTGACTGTGATCTGCCCAGCGACAAAGTTCCCTGAAGCAGTGCCGCTTAAAGAACTCAGCTCAGTTGAGATAGTCAATGCACTACTGTCCATATTTGCGCGAGTTGGTTTTCCTGCGGAAATCCAATCAGATCAGGGCACAGTGTTTACTAGCGCTTTGACGACAACTTTTCTCGAAAGGTGTGGGGTAAAGCTGCTACACAGCTCAGTGTACCACCCACAGTCGAATTCCGTTGAGAAGCTCCACTCCGTCATGAAGCGCGTGTTGAGAGCCTTGTGTTTTGAACATCAAACTGACTGGGAGCTGTGTCTGCCTGGGGTGATGTTTGCGTTAAGAACCGCGCCGCATGCGGCTACGGGGTTTTCGCCAGCTGAACTGGTGTACGGTCGCTCGCTTCGATCTCCGCTTCGCATGCTTCGAGAATCGTGGGAAGGTAGGGGCGACGACCCAGTCGTGGTGGAGTACGTACTTAAGCTCCTCGAACGCTTCAGAAGGGCACAGGAGTTGTCAGGTGAAGCAATGACAAAGGCCCAGCAGAGGGCCAAGGTTTATTATGATCGGACAGCCAGGGCCCGTCGTTTTGAGGTGGGCGATGAGGTCATGATATTGCGCACATCGCTAAACAACAAACTAGACGTGCAGTGGGAGGGCCCAGCACGAATTGTTCAGAAACTGTCGGACGTTAACTACGTGGTAAGTCTGCCAGGAAAGCGGAAAGCACAGCAAGTTTACCACTGTAATCTGCTCAAACCTTATAGACAAAGGGAAGCAGTGGTGTGCATGATGGTAAACGTTCCTGAAGAGCTTCCGGTCGAGCTTCCGGGACTAGGCTCAGTGACGAACAGGGAAGACACCGGTCAAGTCATTAGTGACCTTATCAGTAAAGCACCGCTGTCGCCCGAGCAGAAAACCGAACTACACCAGCTATTACAAGAGTTTCAAAGTCTGTTCTCTGAGAGGCCTGGTAGGACTTCTGTACTTACTCATGATATAGAACTTACCTCCCCAGAGCCAGTACGATCCAAGGCGTAACGGGTGTCACCCCGCCAGAGCGATATTATGGAGGCTGAGGTAAAGAAAATGCTACAGCTCGGTGTTATTGAGGCAGGTGAGAGTGATTATACCTCCCCTTTGATTTTAGTTGAGGTACCGGGCAAGGAACCTCGTCCTTGCGTCGACTACCGCAGGCTTAATTCCATCACTAAGGATCAAATTTATCCGATCCCTAACATCGAGGAGCGCCTTGAGAAAGTTAGTAGCGCTCAGTTTATTTCCACCCTAGATCTTGTCAGGGGTTATTGGCAGGTTCCACTTACAGAAGAGGCTAGTAGGTATGCGGCGTTCATTTCACCAATGGGAACATTCCGTCCTAAAGTGTTGAGTTTTGGTTTGAAGAACGCGCCATACTGTTTTTCAAGCCTCATGGATAAAGTGTTGCGGGGACAGCAAGAATTCGCTTTACCGTATCTAGACGACGTAGCGATATTCTCCGCATCCTGGTCTGAGCATATGGCACACTTGCGGGCAGTGCTAACCCGCCTGCGCGAAGCGGGCTTGACAGTCAAGGCTCCTAAGTGCCAGTTAGCACAGGCCGAGGTTTTCTACCTCGGTCACGTGATTGGTCAGGGTCGTCGCCGCCCCTCTGAAATAAAAGTGGCCGCTGTGCGAGACTTTCCGCAACCGCGCACCAAGACCGATATTCGGTCGTTCTTGGGTGTCGCCGGCTACTATCAGAGGTACATCCCTAGGTACTCTGATATCGCGGCTCCCCTGACGGATGCTCTAAGAAAGACAGAGCCTCAAACAGTCGTCTGGGACGAGACAAAGGAAAGAGCTTTTAGCGCCCTAAAGAGTGCCCTAACAAACCAGCCTGTGCTACGATCGCCAGACTATACAAAAGGGTTCGTTGTTCAGTGCGATGCTAGTGAGCGAGGCATGGGCGTTGTACTGTGCCAACGGGAAAAGGGAGAAGTAGAACACCCCGTCCTGTATGCTAGTCCTAAGCTGACCAGTCGTGAGCAGGCGTATAGCGCCACCGAGAAAGAGTGTGCATGTCTCGTGTGGGCCGTTCAGAAATTGTCATGCTATCTAGCCGGCTCGAGGTTTATCATTGAGACGGATCACTGCCCTCTCCAATGGCTGCAGACCATCTCTCCCAAAAATGGCCGCCTCCTGCGCTGGAGCCTCGCTTTACAACAATATTCCTTTGAGGTGCGTTACAAAAAGGGGAGTCTCAACGGTAACGCCGATGGCTTAAGTCGAAGCCCCTAACGTAGGAATCAGCCTCAAAATTGTTGGTTACTGATGTTTTTCTTCCTGAGGCAGGATTTTTTTTAACATATTGCTTTTGTTTAGTGTTTCAAAGTGATGATATGCTTTCTAGTGCAATTTTCCAATTTGTGGACGCGTTCTGAGTGATGCTAGACTACTGTAAGGAACTAGGCAGTGGTATAAAAAGGGGAAAGAGCCTGGCAGGGCTTAGTGAGGGTTGTGCCGTGCTTGCTGACTGAGCGGTTGAGTTTCAGCGTAGTTCTAACGCTTGCCGGGAACGAGAACAAAAATGTGAACTCTCCCGAAGTCACTTTGCAGTGTCCCGTGCGAACCTGAACGAGAGAACGAGGCCTTCTCTGTGCGCTGCGCTCAAGAAACGTCGAGGGACGCCCGACTTCGGTTATGAGCATCATCGAGCGACATCCCTCCGGACAGCGGATGCAGTCCCCTGTCCATCGGGATCTCCTTTCCCCGGCGGGGCGGTCTGTTGCGTTTCGCCTGCGACACGTGGTTTTGCCGGCGCGACTGCGGCGGGGCGGCAGACATTTTGGCCCGATCGTCGTCGCCGCAACGCTCCCCGCCAGGTGTTTCCAGGCGCGACTGCGGCGATGCGACCGCAAAGGATCACCCTCTCCTTCCAGTCATTGTGCCCGAACCAGGCGATGCGAAAGCAGGGATCATCCTCTCATTCCAGTCATTGTGCCCGACCGGCAGCGCTACGACAGTGTGCGTCACCATTAGCCCATTGTACATTCGCGTGCTCGTCTATTGAGGGGTTCCTTCTTGCCCTCAACTGCGAGAGTATAAAAACAGCTGCCCCCGGACGCCAAAAAGGAGGGCTCCGATTTCTTCTGTTGAGTAAAGTGCTCTCCCGTCTCTCTACTTCGGTCAACCTGACCGCCAACTCTTTGCGATGTTAAAATAAACAAGTTGTTTTGTTGTTACCAGTCGACTCATGCTTTGCCGGGACCTTCGGATGCTTCCAGTTGTACCCCAGGCCGCCAGGCCAACGCTACCCTTGGGGCTTGCGACCCAGGTACAACCACGGGCGTCAGCGCCGAGTTCCCAACAGATCGTACCAGCGGTGCGATCCAAACAATGGAGATCAGCCTCGCGCGCGTGATCTGGTTTCCCCGGTTGTGCAGCAGCGCTCGGCCCACGAACCTCACGGCTTTCACGGCGCCGGCGAGGCGCCGAGCCCTGAACGGGACAGCCGGCTGCGCCTCGGCGCCGCCGGGGGCCGCAGCTTGGCCATCGGGCTCCGGGGAAGGCTTCGCGGCTCGACCCGGAGCCGACTTGCCGCTTCGACCGGGAGGTGACTTTACACTTTCCTTCAAGCTTGGGCTGAACACGCCCTGCGCTGCGTGTCGGCAAGGCACATTTTTGTTGAATATTTAACACAACACACTACCTGAGCTGCATTAATAAGTAACCGTTCTACAATAGTAAAAGAACAGGAAGAAGAAGGAGAAAGAAAGAAACGAAAGAAAAGTGAAAGTCGTGGCTAAGCCGCCTTGCAGGTCTAGCGCCGGCGCCCACGTGACGTCATTCATTCTGAAGGCATCTGCTCTGGACTAGTTAAGAGTTAACCAGCAAGGACGCTCTACATTTATTATAACTGACCCAAAGAGTGAACTTAGCAAGTTTCCAGAATGTTTACTGCGCCACAATGTCACGAATGCATGAAAGAAAGGACACAAACGAAAACTTTGGAAATACGTGACATCATACAGCGCGGCTAGGTTGTTGGTGCAAAGCGCAAGAACCAGAACATTTGACTCTTCACTTTCTTTTCAAATAACCTATTACCACCAACATAGCTAAAATGGAGTTGGTTCTGAAAGGGTAGTTTGTCACTCTAAACTTGGTTCAGTGTCTTTGCTTAGTGTGAAATTAAAACTGGAAACACGCATGCGTCAAAAATACAGTGCACTTCCACTTTGTGAAGAAGGATGTGAACGAAGCTGTGTATGCGCGCCCCTTAATGGCGAATTGCACCTATGTCGCGGGTCGGCCTCGCATTACATTATCCTCGGGATCGGCCCAGGTATGGGAGTGCTTAACACCTGCTTGACCTCTACCGCGGATCAGACCGGCATTGCACTATCTTTGGTATCGGCCCTCGTGTGGGGATTGCTTAACACCTGCTTGACCTCCGCCGTGGGTCGGCCAGGCATCGCACTATCTTCGGGATCCGCCCAGGTATGGGGCGTGCTTAATGCCTGTTTCACCTACGCCGCGGTTCGGGCCAGCATTGTACTCGCTTCGAAATCGGCCCACGTATGGGGCGTGCTTAACGCCTGCTTCACCTGCGCCGTGGTTCGGTCCAGCATTGCACTCGCTTCGGGATCGGCCCAGGTATGGGGAGTGCTCAACACTTGGTTCACCTCCGTTGCGGCTCGGCTCGGCATTGCACTATCTTCGGGAGCGGCCTAAGTATAGGGAGTACTTAATGCCTGTTACCTACGCCGCGGAGCAGGCCGACATTGCACTGACTTCGGGATCGGCCTACGTATGGGGAGTGCGTAACGACTGCTTGACCTCCGCAGCGGGTCGGCCAGGCGTTGCACTATCTTCAGGATCGGCCCACGTAATGAGGTTTCATTTTACTAGGGGGCCGTCAACCGCGGCACGTACTCAACGGCACTAACGCAGGTGGCGTCTGACGCAGATGCCAGAGGAGAAGGCGCGAGTTTTCTGTCGGCACACGGACATGATCTTGGGGGAACTAGCCATTAACAGGTTCGCTGCAAAACACCGGAATGATCTCTGCTCGAACTGCTTTAACTTGTTCAACAAAAGGTGTTGCTGAGTTAGTGTAAACTTGTTTGATGCGTTTTAAGTACCGGTCATACCATGGATCGAAACATTTTTACGCACGTGTGTTATGGTACAATGTGCCTATCCAGCGTACCACTGGTACCAACAACTGCTTGTTTGCAACAGGTTCCTGGTATAGATTCCAACACGGGTCCAACAGATTCTCTTTCATGGACCATAGACAATTTCCTGGCCGCTTCAGCTAATCGTACAACCCGCTTTATTCGGAGCTGAGTTCCGGAAGAGGAACTTAAAATACTGCTTTAGAATGCTTTGAGGAGAATGGGAAGTATTAGATTAGAATTCAAAATTGATTATTTGCGCGCATCTATAATCTTTCGAGAAACAATCTTCGCACCTCTGTCCTCAAATGAATGCCGAAAAAACATCATGCATTGGTCTGCAATCGCAAACACCAGAGACCAACGGAGCTGGGAGAAGGCCAGTAGTGCCAAACGGCACACTTAGTCTAACTTTTGCTGGGCTTTCCTCAGCTCCGCTGGTCTCATGTGTTGGCGACAGCAGAGCTACGCATATTTTTTTTTTCCACTGCGAGAAAGAGGAGCGCCGACGCGAGCTCGCGGGTTTTTATCGCAGAGCAATGACGTCACACCGCCTGTGCCACGTCCCGACGCTCGCTCTCCCCCGCTAGACTCCACTCATCCTTGCCGCGTCGCTATGCTGCGCGATGGTATTACTCTCTCTCTCAGCTCGGCAAAGCTGCGGACGTCAAGAGAAACCCAGCGAGGATCTAACAGTTCCACTCCAAAAAGTAACTGTGTCCTGGTTTACGTTTGCATTAGACAAGAGCCGAGTAATGCACGAAGGGCGGAAGGCCTACACGAGCACATATAGAACACTTTTCTACGGGCGCTTGCTGAAGCTTGCCTTAATACGATTTTGAGGCGCTAAAAGTCAGAGAAGGTCGGGCTACGGCGGCGGTAAGTGGCAGTAAACTCACCGATTGCGCCATGCTTGAATAAAACAAGAACACTGGCTTGTCGGCCCGAGCCAAGTAAAGCGGATGTTTAGCGGAGGAAAAAAACGTTCTTGTCTTCCTACACGGTCTCGAACTGCCCGTGACGCGAGCCAGATCGTTCTTCTTCTTCTTCTTTGACATTGTAGAAACGTCTTCACGTTGGGGAAACTGGAGGCGCCCCCCTGCAGCTTCGCTATTTGCGATATAGTGTAGCATGTCTTCTGTGAAGAATGGGGGCTGGCGTAGTCAGTTTGAATGAAACACCTGGGAAGTTCGCGTGCTTGCCTGTGGGGTCATCGTGTAAGATGTAGTAAACGCTGTGTCTTCAAAACCTGAGCTTACGTCTCTACGTACGTAAACAAGTTTTTTTTTTTCGTTTTCTTCTTAACCGAAGCGTTCTACGATCCCGCAGTTCCGCGTGGGTCGGTCGGTCGGTCGCAGGTCGGGTTGCCGCCGGCTAGATTCTTCCTTACAAACAAGCAAGCAAACAAACAAACAAACAAACAAACAAACAAACAAACAAACAAACAAACAAACAAAAATACAAGAAAGAAAGTAAATGAAATGAAATTCATCCGGCGGCGGCATTCGAACCTCATGCCCTAGTGCGCAGCAGTCCGACGCTCCAACTAATGGTCCACAATTGCTCGGTATGCTTCTATCATGCCAACGCCAACTAGCCCTGCGAGGTTGTTACCTCGTGTTGAGGATGATTGTAATTCCGATACTATAGCATATACCCACAACGGGGGATCCACCAAGAAGCAGCAGATGCGTATAAATCAAACAAGCAAGCTACGAAGAAATACAAGCGAGTATAATAATACTTGCCATAGTGGGTAGCATGGGTGCGTGTGTCCTCACGCGAGTTTCCCTTATGCCAATGACGCAAGACTGAAATGCACAAATTCATAGCAATTCATTACCGATTTTACAAAACCTTCGCTTCACAATAAATTCAAGAATGTGCGTTTGATCTGCATAACTTTCCCGCGAAGCTAAAATTTGTTTGACTGACTTAGTCTTTGTTGACAGATATATTGGACTGATTCGATCGCAGCGGCTGATTGCGAAGGATCTCGGCACTCTTTCATCCGCGAAGACCCTGACAAAGGGCACAATGAATTACTCCAAGTTGTAAGAACCCTTAAAAATTAGTCTGACGCTCGTAATACCGAGGTAATAGATTTTCTTGCTGACCTAAAATATGATCAAGATGCGTTTGCCGATACTGCCCCTGACCTTACAGCTAGAATAACTGCTGTGCGACTATTTGTTGAATCGCTTCGAGGCGCTCCTACTCCAGCAGACATCCCTAATCTGGTCTCGCAGGCAGTTTCAAAGGCTGTTTCGGATGCAATTGCCAAAGCAGTCTCCGGGGCAGCGGCAAAAGAAAGGCGGTTTCGGCAGCGGCCCCTGAGACTGTTGCGACCGCAGTATCCGAACTCTGTGGCTGTTTTCACTGCTGTTTGGGAAGCGGTCAAAATCGAAAACGTGGCGCTGAATTTCCGCCTTGACGATCTCGAGGACAGATCGAAACGTGATAAACTGCTATTCTATGAGTTTCTGACGCCCCGACCGAAACATGGCAACAGTCTGGCAAGATACATGGCAACAACCTTAACATGGCAACACCATCAACATGGCAACAACCTCAACATTGTTCGTGATCTGTTCTCCCGGTATTATGGCACGGATTTAAAGGATGATCCTACCCTACAGCTAGAATAGAACCGGCAGCAATTTCGAAGTTAATCAACAAGCGTAAGACAGCTGACATAAGGAAGTATAATATGGATAGAATTGAACAGGCTCTCAGGAACGGAGGAAGCCTAAAAGCAGTGAAGAAGAAACTAGAAATTGGCAAGAATCAGATGTATGCGTTAATAGACAAAGCCGGCAATATCATTAGTAATATGGACGAGATAGTTCAAGTGGCTGAGGAGTTCTATAGAGATCTATACAGTACCAGTGGCACCCACGACGATAGTGGAAGAGAGAATAGGCTAGAGGAATTCGAAATCCCACAGGTAACGCCGGAAGAAGTAAAGAAAGCCTTGGGAGCGATGCGAAGGGGGAAGGCAGCTGGGGAGGATCAGGTAACAGCAGATTTGTTGAAGGATGGTGGGCAGATTGTTCTAGAGAAACTGGCCACCCTGTATACACAATGCCTCATGACTTCGATTGTACCGGAATCATGGGAAAACGCTAACGTAATAGTAATCCATAAGAAAGGGGACACCAAAGACTTGAAAAACTATAGACCGATCAGCTTACTGTCCGTTGCCTACAAAGTATTTACTAAGGTAATTGCAAATAGAATCAGGAACACCTTGGACTTCCGTCAACCAAAGGGCCAGGCAGGATTCCGTAAAGGCTACTCAACAATAGACCATATTCACACTATCAATCAGGTGATAGAAAAATGTGCGGAATATAAGCAACCTTTATATATAGCTTTCATTGATTACGAGAAAGCGTTTGATTCAGTCGAAACCTCAGCAGTCATGGAGGCACTGTGTAATCATGGTGTAGACGAGCCGTATGTAAACATACTGAAAGATATCTATAGCGGCTCCACAGCCACCGTAGTCCTCCATAAAGAAAGCAACGAAATCCCAATAAAGAAAGGCGTCAGGCAGGGAGATACGATCTCTCCAATGCCATTCACAGCGTGTTTACAGGAGGTATTCAGAGACCTGGAATGGGAAGAATTGGGGATAAGAGTTAATGGAGAATGCCTTAGTAACTTGCGATTCGCTGATGACATTGCCTTGCTTAGTAACTCAGGGGACCAACTGCAATGCATGCTCGCTGACCTGGAGAGGGAAAGCCGAAGGGTGGGTGTAAAAATTAATCTGCAGAAAACTAAAGTAATGTTTAACAGTCTCGGAAGAGAACAGCAGTTTACGATAGGTAGTGAGGCACTGGAAATTGTAAGGGAATACATCTACTTAGGACAGGTAGTGACTGCATATCCGGATCATGAGACTGAAATAATGAGAAGAATAAGAATGGGCTGGGGTGCGTTTGGCAGGCATTCTCAGATCATGAACAGCAGATTGCCATTATCCCCCAAGAGAAAGGTTTCTAACAGCTGTGTCTTACCAGTACTCACGTACGGGGCAGAAACATGGAGGCTTACGAAAAGGGTTCTACTTAAATTGAGGACGACGCAACGAGCTACGGAAAGAAGAATCATAGGTGTAACGTTAAGGGATAAGAAAAGGGCAGATTGGGTGAGGGAACAAACGCGAGGTAATGATATCCTAGTTGAAATCAAGAAAAAGAAATGGGCGTGGGCAGGACACGTAATGATGAGGGAAGATAACCGATGGTCATTAAGAGTTACCGAATGGATTCCAAGGGAAGGCAAGCGTAGCAGAGGGCGGCAGAAAGTTAGGTGGGCGGATGAGATTAAGAAGTTTGCAGGGACAGCATGGCCACAATTAGTACATGACCGGGGTAGTTGGAGAAGTATGGGAGAGGCCTTTGCCCTGCAGTGGGCGTAAGCAGACTGATGATGATGATGCAGTCTGTCGAGTGCACAGACTGGGATACTTCGTAGCAAATAAAACCCATCCAATAGTATTTACATTTACGTCCTTTCTTCGTAGCAAATAAAACCCATCCAATAGTATTTACATTTACGTCCTTTAAAGTCAAAGAAAGCATCCTGTCGCAAAAAATTTAACTAGGGAAGGCTAGCTTCTCTTTCAGTGACGACTTCTGTAAGGCTAAGCGTCAATAAAAAAAAACAAATTAATTGAATACGGCAAAGCTAGCGGCCTTCGCACTAGCAGGTTTGTAATTAACAAAAGGACCTATGTGTACTGTGCCGCCACCCACCGCGCTTGAGTACTTGACTTGCCACGAAATGCACGGACACGTGGGACAACTGGAACCGACCGAAATGCACATGCGCACGATAGCAGCCCCATGACTGTAGATAGCTCTCGTCCACATTCTTTATAGCTATCTATGGTTCGACCAAAATGAAGTAAAGCATGTATATCTTTACAAATGCCCGCAGTATGTTAAAGAAACGCGCGAAACTATGGTCCACGATTCTTGCTCAACCGACGTTGTTATAATCACAGAAACTTGGGTATCGGCTGCGCTAAATGACGCGGAAATATTCGTTTGCTAAAAGGCTTAAAACAGGTACAGATATAATCATGATATTCGTTCGGGTGGTGGAGTTTTGATTGCTATTAGTAACGCACTAGTTTCTCATACCATTCTAGATCATTCATTCTTGGAGATAGCTTGTGTCCGGGTGATTATGTCTAGTCGTGAAATGGTGTTGGGTGGCTTGCGTGCTCCTTCTGCACCTTCTTTCTGTGCCCATCTGCTCCTCCTGCTTTCTGTCGTGAGCTTTACGATGTAGTTAGCCAGGTACTTATGAGGTATCCTAACATGCCATTATTTGTTCGTGGCCATCTCAACTTTCCTGATATATTATGGGCCATTGCTTCGGTAACTTTTAAGCACAACACAGCAGAGTGTACTGAACTTTTGAAACTTTGTTATGATTTTAACCTCAGACAGCTTGCTAATATGCCTACACGTATTAGCCCAACAACTGCCAACAACCTTATGACTGAACCTGAGCTTGCCTACCCACTAAGATATATGGCAGATGTAAGCAATCACGCGATACTTCATTTCATTCTGCGATCGCATGTTTCCATTAAGAAAACTTATTAAGTTATTCGAAACTACTCGCAAGCTGACTCGGCTTCCATAACAAGCGATGTATAGACGAATTTCTGCCAGAATCCTTTGCTAACTCTACTAAACGAGCTGTTGATTATAACTGGAATATATACAAGCACAAGATACTATATTTATTCGGTCGTTATGTACAAAAAATATTCCTTCAAGCTCTCGCTTTTCTTGGTTAAAAAAATCTTTAATGCGCCTGCGCAACAAGAAGCCGCCGCTGCTCCAGTGCGAAAAGTTCACAAATCATGCACTTCACTGGTCAGAATATGGCCGAGTTGATATAAATTACAACCATGCTATTTCACAGGCCAAGAAAACGTTCTTCCATAGAACACTCCCTTCGTTACTGCGGTCTATACCACGAAAATTTTGAAGCGTTGTTACCGGAGCTAGAAGCAGGCACATTCAACTAACTCTCTGCAATGTCCCTGTTCCTGGTGGTGGTCGTAAACGTTATTGAAAAGGGGAAGGGGAAAGGGGGAGGTGGCTGAGGGATCGGGCTTAAGTAAAGCCCTGGGCCTGCTTGGCCAACTCCGCCCAGTCCACCAGTCCAAGTTGTCGGTCGACGTCCGCGGAACTGAGCCAAGCTGTCCAGTCAGTTTCGCTGCTGACGATGTTATTCCAATCAGTGCTCCAATGTTTTAAACAACACATTTGCGTCATTTTTTTTTCCAGCAAATGGTTCATACCACTTTAATACTTCAATAGCAAAGTTCAACTTCCTAACTATGGAAGCATTTCGTCGGACACTCTGAAAATTAATATATGGGAACTGGTACTGTCCAGAGAATTCGTTCTAAGTGTATTCGCCGTGCGAACTAGCGGCTGTGATTCGTAGATTGAAATATGTGGCGTAAAATAATTAACTAAGAAGTTAACTCGCGTAAATGCGCGAATTTTAATTTGACTATCTTGACTATGGTTGAGCCCCATCGAGTGACTAAGACCACGGGTTAGAATTTTGCTATCTGACATGCGCAATCTTAAAAAAAAAATTTAGGCAGCTAAAAAGAAAAAGAAACACCCTGCATATATTTTGCCAAGCCGCAGAGGAGTACAGCTGGGGGTGTGAGGCCGCATGCAGTTATCTTTAAACATGAGGTTGCCCGTCGACATCGAAAATTTTGCTACAAATAATTGTGAAGCTCCGTATCCCTCATAAAGCTTGATCTCGCTTGGTTTCGTCTAAATTTAGCAAACACACTATGGGCAGCGGCGAGGAATAAGATGGTATTAGAAAACACATTTAACGCTATACATAGAAAACGCATGAAACATGTGAAAACAAAACTCTAAGGAAGAAGACAATATTATACTGAGAATTTAGCAAGGACATTGTATGGAGAAAAATAAAAGTTGCTTGTCGACCTAAATTTTAATTCAAGTATAATCTTCGCAGATCTGGCAATTATTGCTGGCTTAGCAATGAATGAGACAAACTGAGCTTATGCAATGTTGCTGGATACTTCAAATTTCCATATCGGGGAAATCGGGCCCCAATAGAAGTTCGCCGTTGTGAGTTCGCGATGTGGAACTTATAGCGCCAACCCTCCACACGTGGGCATCCATCGGCGGAATGCCGCTTGTACGGGCTTAAGACTTCAAGCACGCTGGCGTCAGCAGCCAGCGGTCTTGGGTTTCGAACAGTCGAAGGCCTCGGCGAAGCTGGGCGACGTCTTGGCCGCGTAACGCAGCGCCAGCAGCCTCGACTTGTCCCGCTCGCCGCAGTAAGTGTGGGCGAAGCGCAGGTAAAAAAGTTGCGTGCGCTTGTTGGAAGCGGTCCCGTAGAGGTCCAGGTCGTCGATGGAGCTCGCTGCCCCTGCGGCATCCATTGCCCAGCTGGTGCGCAAGAGATTGTCTACGTCGGGGAGCTCCACGGCGAGGTCGAGTTGCTCCTGCGGTCACGAAACCACGGCGGTTCAACTGAACAGGTGAACCATTTTCACGGCGAAGGAACAGCACATAGATGGTACGAAAGCGATGCCTGTCAATTGGCAGTTTGACGCGGCGTTCATAATACTGTGACGTTCTGGTGCCGGTGAAGAACATTGGCAGCGTAAGAAGTGTGAGAAATAGACCAACTGTTCCTTGGCCGAACAGAAAAGTAGTGACGTTCAGAGCTCAACGATAGCGGCCAGCACAATCGTCAGTCGCCTAAATCAGATTTGCGCGAGGAGTGCTTCGTCTACACGTACTCGTATATGCGTAGCTCACTGTCCATTTCAGCATAACGTGACTTTGTAGCTGTGGAATTAGCCGACGAAAAGCGTTCGCCGAAAACAAATTTCGCAGTTTCGCCCGAAAGGTGACGTATCGGTTGCGATGTAAGGATAGTAGTTTTATCTGCCGTGTAAACTTTTAAACTCTCGCTTACTAACTACATTAACAAGCATGGTGTCATGCGCGCACAGGCAAACAAAAGCACATCTCACTCAATGACCGCGGACGATCGCTGTGGAAACGCTGGCGTGAGGAAATGTGGCAGCAGCTGCGAGCTTACCTTCGTGCCGTGTGTCGCTTCAACGCGAACTGAGCGGCATGAACAAAGCGCACACGAAGCCAACAGCCTTCGGTGTGCCTAGACTCTGTAGCCATCGCGAGATCCCTAATCACCTTAAAGATAGGGCTCGCTCAGCCACGACATACACACCCACCGCTGATGTAGAACAGCCCCCTCACCCCTCCACCGGCGTGCTCTAGATCGAGCCACTGTCCTCGGCTCGCCATCGCACCTAAAGCATATGGCACACTGCCACGATGTTATCGCACTTGCATTTTACACGAAACATCATGGCGACGCCGATGGTGACGGAGCCTGAATTGTCCATATAGTTGATATCGCAAGAAACTATAAATATTTGCGCTTGTTAATAATTAATGACCAAGCAGCTCACCCATGCTCCCTTCCCTGTATATAGACCAGCGATTCACATGATAAACATGCCATCGGCCTTGTCATTCTGAATACGACAGTTCTCATCGCCGAAGGTGTGTTTATTAGCGGAGAAAGAGAGAGAGAGCGAGAGAGCAAACGACAGACAGACAGACAGACAGACAGACAGACAGACAGACAGACAGACAGACAGACAGACAGACAGACAGACAGACAGACAGACAGACAGACAGACAGACAGACAGACAGACAGACAGACAGACAGACAGATAGATAGATGGATAGATAGATAGATAGATAGATAGAAAGAAAGAAAATCTTTAACAGATAGTGGAGATATTTGCCTGACCGATACGCCATGCTGTTCTCAAAAAACACACAAAAGAATAAGTTTTGATGAGCAACGTAAGTGTAAAAAATATAATGGAATAACGCTTTACCGGGGTATTAAAGACGAACTCTGAGGGCCTTAGTATACCGTGTGCATAAACTTTGTCTAGCTTCGTAGAAATATATGCAATTGACAATACCATAATGGTAAGAGCAACGTAAAATCTTATACTCCTTCTGCTTTATGTACACCTGGAGACGAAAACCTACACAATGGAAGGACAGCGGTAGACTATGTGCCTCTTCTCATTCCTTTCAACAACGGCAAGCCCCTTTTGAGACATTCACTATGAAGTGCTGTAATTTTATCCGTCGGCTATATACCTGATTCCGGGCGACGATAGCGCAAATTTATTGAGGGATCATTGTACTCTTATATAGAAACAATGCAGACTATAGCATGCAGCTTTAGGCTGTGTAGCTGAAATGTCATGATTGTAACTAAGTGCGCGCAGACTATACATCGGCAACTAGAGACACAAGAAAAGCGGCGGCTTCCAGCTGGTTCTTCCCTTTGGAATTAGATGATATATTCTAACGCGCACGAAGAAGATGAAGCGATGGAAAGCCTTTGTATAATACCTACAATACAGAAACCGGAAAATGAATAAGAAAAACTCAAAAGAAAAGGCAGAGACTAAGGCGATGTTCTTGCTTAGGTCTATAGCTCATAACTACCACTTGCCATGCTTAGAAAATTGAACCCGTTGCTGGATAGAAACGCAGTCGGTGACACGCTGTAGGAGGCTTGCTTTGTACAAGTCACTGTGTTGGCGTTTCCTCGCCGCTTGCGAGCATGCCAGTGTGGTACTAAACGGAAATTGAATTTAATTTGATTCGCTGCTACTTGAATACTTCCTGCAGTGGCCCTGTCTACGTTCTTGTCTATAATCGCACAGCACTGAAAATTGGGTTCACACCCGCACTTCTTGAATTCGCGCGGCCAAAGAGTGCTTCCACACTTTCCTTTTCACGTTTTTATAATATCACGCTGCTGGTCATTCATGCCTCTACCGGTCATCAAGTCACATTAGCTGAAAAGAGTATCTCCCGCACGAAAATAAAGTGCTGTAATTTGCGGTGAGTAATTTTGAGCGCTGCACGATTGTAGACAAAATGTTTATACGAATATTAGACCATCACATAACTTATCGGAACAGCTGAGATGAAATGATACGACCACTGACTGTCGGCGCACCATAGATTCTCGCAATAAATCAGTAACTTCACACGTGTTGAGTACGTGAACTATGCGAGGCAGTAGAATATCCGCTCGGTTTCTTGTCTGTTAGCTTTCTGACTTTTTTAGGTTCTTTGTACAGTTCCGGCGGTTTCGGTTGCTTGCTTTTTGCTTATGCATTTTCATATATCAGCTTACATTCGCAAAGTAATAAACCGAATGCCGTCTGTCTGTATATTATTGCTTATTTCCCTTCTCGCTCTATCTTAAACGCCGCCCATATAGAAGACTAATTGGCCTCCTTCATACCTCTTGATGGCTACACCATACCTACGTGCACGAATATGTAACGTTGCTTGACATTAGTTGTCACATCTACGCAGCTTTGCCCACTGCAGGTAGATCTTAAGAGCACTTTTCGCAGTAAGAACAGTAAGAACAGCGCTCTGTTCCTTTATCTGGCCGGCTCGGCTTGTTTCTTCATTTCTATGCTGAGCTGTACCAGTTCTAAAATTCTTACCAATTATAAACAAAAAGTAGCACGGTCGCGGTCTATCAATTCTTACTGGAATCGAAATCATACCATCATGCCGTTGCTTTTGCTCAGTTTTTTTTGTTACTGATTCAATTGAAGCGACATTTGTCTGGCGCATATTCGGCCTTCTGACAACACTCGCTCTGATTATTTCTCTTCTCAATTTTGTTCAAACTTAACTTCCCAATGGCGTCACGGGGGCATCTGAATGTGCCAATGCAGCTTTAGTTTGCTTGCTTAGTTGTGCAAGGGCAGGCAAGAGCATGAATCTGGGACTGATGAGAAGTTTAGAGGTGGGTCGGCGTTTGGTACTCCCTAAAGCACGTGGTGTTTTTTTGTACAACGGCAGTTGGGAGTGGCATGCCCATGGCGCTATCTTCTTTTTTTCTCTTTTTACATCTTCGTACTATGTACTGCAACTTTTACTACGTACTACCAGTATCGGAGAGCTCTGCAGTCGACGTCCGCGGCATTTAAATACACGTATTGCACACGAAACACACCTTGGCATATTTGGCGAAGCACTGCTTATATCCCGGGGCACGCTGTTTCGGCATGCTGAATTCGACGGCCATCTCGGCGATGAAGACGCCAAGCGTGCCGTAATTTATGCTCGGCTCGGTGGCGTGTCCGTAGTAGAAGTCGGGAAACATGAAAGCCGTGGGCACGAACCGCCTGCGACGAAGGTCCTGGACGAGCATTTCCCTCACGTCCACTGCACGGCCCGTGGCGCCAGTGTACAACACTAGGTTCGCAGCGAAATCACCACCGCGCCCAACTTTTTCAGTCTTGAGCCCATCCTCGCCCGCACCTATTTGCTCCTCCATGCCATAAACGCCTGCGGAGAACGGAGTTGAACGGCGTTACAGGTAGGTACTCTCAAAATCAAGTTATCCAAGTAAAGTCGGCTACAATCCGCGAGTGGCTAAATAAAGATAGGAAAGATCGAGGAAGCCGTAAAATGTGGCCGCATCCGGAAAACAGTCAGAAGAAAACTTGACATAAGACAGGGTAGCCTGTGTGCAGTGAAGCACACGCATGGTAATGTCATCAGCAATTTCGATGATATAAGAAAAACAGCGGAACAATTTCATACTGACCTGTACAGTACCCAGAGCAGCCACGCAACCTTCTTTGGAAACAGTGATGAACACGATACAGAGGCGCTTTCCGTAACTAGTGACCAAGTTACAAGGGCCTTAGAAGACGTGCCCCGATGAAAAGCGGCAGGAGAAGATGGAAAAATAGTCAATTTAATCAATGATGTAGGAGATATTATGCTTGAAAAGCTTGCGGCCCTTTATACGCAAGACCTCACGACTTGTATGCCAGAGAGCTAGAAGAATGCCAGCATTATACTAATCCACAAGAAGGGAGACGGATAAGAATTGTGGAATTATATGCTCATTAGCTTGCTTTCAGTACTGTATAAATTATTCTCCAATATATTTTCCAATAAGATAAGGACAACACTTGACTTCAATCAGCAAAAATAACACGCTGGCTTAAGAGGAAGCCTTAGCTCGGATGCTATCTAAATACATGTAAAAGGAGAATTCGTTTTTCTCGGCAACCACTGCACCAAATTTGACGAGGCTTGTTGCATTTATAAGAAAACTTAAAATGTATTGACTGTTGGTTTCGAATTTTTAAGTTAGGTCGTCAATTTTTTATTAAAAATTGGCAAAAATCGAAGACTTTCAAAAACGAAGCTATCAAGTTTACAACTCTGTAACTCAACAACGATAAATGATAATACAATTCTGTTAATTGTATGTAATAGTACATCTAAAGCGGACAAAATTGATATGTTACACATGCATATAAAAAAATTTGTAACAGGGAAATACAACTTTTGCAGAACCCTTGTAACCAACGAAAAAAATTCAATTAAGATGTAAAATGACAAATAGAATTTGTCCGCTTTGAATAGTCTAATGGATTCCGTTTACAGAACCGCGATATCGGTTCTTTATGCAGAGCTATGAATTTGTAAACTTCGTGCTTCTATTCTTTTCATACGGTCAAATAATTGAAAATATTTTAAAGAAAATTGAAGCCCCAAATCGAAATTCCGCTGAGAATAGTCACTAAAGTTTAACTTTCTCTTTCAAACACAACAAATTTCATTATAATCGGTCCAGGGATTATCTCAGAAAAACGTTTTTGCGTTTTACATGCATTTGAATAGGCCGCGTCGGAGTTGGGCCCGAGCTAAAGCTTCCTTTTAAATGGACACTAAAGCGAAACAATAAATCAGTTTAGACTAATGAAGCATTGCTTGAGAACCCTGCAGGCAGTCATTTAAAAAAATAGTTTGATTATTAGATGAGAAAATGAAGGTCCAAATATCAGTATTTGAATTTCGCACAGAAACCCCAGCGCGGTACGTCAGCGTGACGTCAGGGATTCCAAAGTATGTTTTCGCATTTGGGCCGCGTTGGCCGGATAAAGGTTCCCGAAACTTGCCATGTTTAATATTTGGTTCCTTTAGAACACAATGTAGTCAATCTGTACCGCTATATATAATTAGCAGGCCCTAGAAGATGCCATCAAAATCCGAGACGTCACAGCCCCCAGGTGCGGGAACTTAAGTAGGCGTCGCCACCCGTATTTCGTTCTTGCGCTTTTGCTGGCTTACAAAACGTCTTATTGTTGTAAGAGTGGTGTTTTTGGTGTTGTAGAATAGTAATTTACTGACGCAGAAGAAATCGTTTTTCACTTTAGTGCCCCTTTAAGGAAGGGGTATTATTCTGCAATCAATCACGTCCTGTCATTATTCAGCTGATTGAGAAATTTACCAGCTACCTTGCTTTTTCACAACGAAAGTAGAAAATTACCTATCAATAAAGCGGTCAGGCAATGATATTTGTTGCATGCTTAGAAGTATTCAAGCTGTCAGAGTGGGAAGGCTTAGAAGTGAGGGTCCATGGTGAATATCTTAAGAACCTTCGGCTTGGCGATGACGTCGTCGCGTTTAGCAACACTGGGGATGAATTGCAACAATTCAATGAGGACCTTAATCTAGAAAGTGTAACAGTAGGGTTGAAGATTAATATGCAGAAGACCAAAGTGATGTTCAATAGCCTGGCAAAGGAACCAGAATTCAGGATCGCCAGTCAGCTTCTACAGTCTATACAGGAGTACGTTTATCTAGGTCAATCACTCACAAGGGACCCTCATAAAGAGAAGGAAACCTACAGAAGAATAAAAATGTGTTGGGGTGCATACTACAGGCATTATCAAACCGTGACTTGGAGCTTACCACTCTCGTTGAAAGGACAAGTGTGCAATCATTGCCTTATACCGGTGCTAACATATGGGGCAGACAGTTGGAGGTTAACAAAGAAGCTCGAGAACAAGTTAAGGACCGCGCATATAGTGACTGAACGAAAAATGTTGAATGAATGAAAAATGGAGCAAGGAGAAGAGGCGCCATGCCAGTAACGCTGTGCCAGTGGGCGCGTGGGAGAGCGCGCACATGCGCGAGGGGGTGCGCGCAGATCGGCGTCAAACCTTGCAGCCATATGGCTGTGATTGCATCCCATACTCGCGGCCATGGCGGCGTCCGTTCGCACAACAGTTCACACAAGAGCAACAGAGGCGTTTTTAGATAGGCTTTCACCTATCGCTGTTTAGCTCAGCAAAGTGCTCATAGATTTTTGCTGCATTTGCTGCTGTAGTGAAGCACTAACCTGGGACCCGTGCGTGATCGGCGACGTTTTGCGCCACTACGATATAAAACATGCTTTGTTAATTGAAACCTGATTTGTTCGCTATAAGACAAAACAGAGCATTGCGGCCACAGTTTGGGTAGAGAACACCTAGCTGCTCCTAAATGTAATAGATAATTGATAACGTCTAATTAAGCGTGCATGTCTGCCTCCTGATATCGACAGGGGCTTGAGGAGCTGCAGACAAAGCGCTATTGAAATATTCATGAGGTCCTTGTACTTATTATACACAATCGGGGCAAAAGTACCGATGATTTGTTGGCATAGTTGTACAGGTTTGAGATGCAGTATCACCGATGGATTGGGTGGAAGTAGAAACCTTAAGCGAACGACTTTGCTGCCAAAGTGTCGCACGTGAATCTACATATTTGTAAGGTATATTGTTGCTTTCATTCTTTCGATATCAACATTGCTTACTCAGCGCTCACTGTATATGTGTAACTAGTGTCACATCAAATATGGTACGTTATTGATTGTCTATCAGGTATCTCCTTACTTGCAATAGCTTTTGCTTATGAAATGCAGGCGAAGTGCACGTTGTAAAATGTAAATCATGTAAAATCATCCCAGTCTGTACATGCATGGAGTGCGTGCATTTAGAAACGAGGAAGTAAGAGCGTGAACATTACAAGCGTTGAAAGGGGAAGCAGTGAGAGAAGCCATCAGCGGAGAAGAGAATTTGTAATGAAAGGACATTCTCCCAGGAGGATTTCAGTCGTGGAATATTCGTTTGCGCTAGGGCCAACTGTCGGAAATACTGATATGGAGCTCACAGAACGCTATCGCTTCGTTAATTTAACCGAAGCCTTATACAGCGTAAGACTCCAGCTAAAAAGTTAAACCGGTCCGAATAGTTACCTTCATGTTATGATACTTCACTACACGGTTATCAACAGTGGTCAGAGAAAGAGTTGTTGCTTGGACCACCATTTTGACAAGTGAACTTCTCTAAGCCAGGGCGAAGACTATGTAGTCCACTAGTCGACATCCCTCGTTCGACCACTGTTACTCACTTCATGTATCAATCTTTCTGTGATCCTCTGCCTTGCTTTACTTTGCTACGTGTCACAGGAGGGCAAAGTTAAATATCTTGGCTTGCTTATAGGCGCTTGCACTATGAGGTAGCGAATTCATGTGCTCGAAGACAATCTCACAAAACGTTTCGGGGGATCTGTGTCACTTAAACAGCCATCTTCCACATAAACGTCGTCACAGCGAATAACTTTAAAACACAGGCTCCAGCCATTAAACATACAAGCACTGTAATGACAGAGTGAATAGGTAAGAGCCGTAAGTTAGTACTGAAATCGTGCCGCTGTAAGGTTAAAGAAGCATATGTAGCGAAAAAAAGAGATCACTTTTCTTTTACCTTGGGCGCAGGCTTTTCTGAGCAGCGTCATGTTCAGCTTCATGTTTCTGGCGATCATCAAGGCATGTCCCCTGACCATGAGAATGCGCCTGCACATGAGAAACGCGTCTAGTAGCGCCGCCTTAACGTCGACGACTCCGTGCAGTGCCCGTTGGATTGTCCTCGGCAAGAGGAACTCCACGTTTCCCAGGCAGATCTTCCTCTTTGTGGCGACGTCCGGACGGCCTCTGTGCTCCGCTGCTCGAATGTCCAGACCGATGAGGGCTGAGAAAGGCACGAGCAACGCGTAAAGCGCCACCACACTGAGGCGCGTGGAGGCGAGGTTGGCGAGGACACTTTTGACACCGTCGACGCTGTTACACTTGATTCTCCTCACGAGGCCAGTGTGGTTAAGAAGGGGCGCCCAAGTGATCCCCAATGCAGGCATGTCCAGCTCCGTCGCAGCTACAGTCAGAGCGGAATCGTAATCTCTCCATGCCTCTGTGACGTTACTGATTTTCTCTTCCACTCGCAAGAGCTCCGTTGATAGTTCTGCCTTCGTAGAGCTCGCTATGAGGCTATCAGGAACTCTTTCGAGAATCCTGTCTACTATGCCAGGAACGGGGGCGTCTGTCCTCAGAGAGCGGCCCGTCCGCACGATGGCGTCCTGGCTTCCGTATGTCTCCCACTGTACGTGCAGCATCGACGGCATCCTGTTTTTGTATGCGGATCTTACGATAAGATTGATAAGCGTTGGAAAATCGGTCACGTTGAGCCATTCTTCGCCATCCAAGCCAGCGGCCTTCCAGAGCTGCTGCAAGTTCGTCGATCTGCTGCTGAAGAACCCCAGGCAGGACAAATAAAGCTCAATGAGCTGATGCACCTCTGGACTGATGCTGATATTGGGATACTTCTGAGCTGACAACGTGTTATGAACCAAAGGGCCGTAATGGTCGAGTAGGTTTTGGTAGTAGGACTGAGCCAGGCCGGCGTTGCTCGTGCTCTTCCAACGACCGCAGACGAACGAATAGACGTCATCACAGACGCTGGCATTGCTGTCCACAGAGAGGCTCAGGAGCAAAATGGCAGCACGGCAGTCATCCGAAGTGCAAGTGCTCTCCACTTGTCGCGTGAGGAGATGGTGCGCCTTCGTGGTAGTAGGGAGCAGCCAGGTCATGGCTGACGCAACGAGAGCGGATGCTAGGAGTGTTGCCAGGGCAATGACGATGGAGGCACCGAGTTTAGAATACGATAAACGGAAGTCCTGCTCGTCTTTTGGCTTAAATGATGCCGAAATGGATGACCAAGGATTCCGAAGGTATGCTGCAAGTACGGCGTGAGGTGTACTGGCATCAGTAAAAAGGACTTTGGAACATACCTTAGTAATATCTAAGTTCTAGACGAAAAGCCGCATTACTTGATGAACCAAATGTGGCGGAATAAATCTCCTTAAAGCCTATTCTGTACGAGCTAAGTGTTTTTCAACGGAAATTCGTCTTGAATTACTGTGAAGGTTTATTTGCCTGGATTAGTTGTTCGAGCGTACTTAGAAGCACGTTTCAGGCTCGCCGGCACGATGGTCTAAGGCGACGCCTGTAACGTTCTTTGGTTGTCGCTTTAGAGTGTTTCAGCGTGCGCTGTAAAATTGCGAAAACAGAACTGCAACTGCGCTTTGAGGTTAGATGCGCTGTAGCAATGACGATCGCAATAGCCCATCTTATGCAAATTTTCATGTCAGTCTTGTTAATGCTGCGGTCACTGCTTTAAGTGTGATTAATCTAGCCCTAGAACGACTGCTGCTAACACAATCGGGTGCTATCGTGCATACGCTCACCGGTGCTCTGGAAATTGTGCAGGGGGCAAATCGTTTCTTTTTTTTTTGTTTTTCGCACCGGTTGGTGATGGTCACTGGGACGAAAGGAACTTGCCTGGAACACTGACATATGCCCTCCTGGGCGGTGCGATGTCTTTTTCTTGCTGAGGTTGTTGCGGATCCTCTACAACACCAACATTTGGCAGGGACTTTCTAACGGATTGTGGATCATCTGAGGTTACGGCGTCGGGCGGTTTAGAAGAATCAGTCGAATTCTTTAACTTCGATGTTTTCAATCTGTCGGCCGCTTTAGTTGTAAGTTCGGCAGTCTTCGACTGTCTGATTCTTGACCCACTGGCAGCAACAGAGCTTTTCGTCGTCTGGTCCTTCGCAAGCCGGCTGCTGTCTTGAGGCATGGCATCGTGCGACTTTGATTTGCCCTATGCAAAACGAAAGTGAATTTGATTAGCTATAAGGAGGTCAGATGAAGCTGGAACATAAAGAATAACAAATTCAAGAAAAAAAACAGTGATTCCAAACGCACTCGACAAGTGAAAACACCCACATGAACACGCACGCACGCACGCACGCACGCACGCACGCACGCATGCACGCACACGCACACACACACACACGCACACGCACACGCACACGCACACACGCACACGCACACGCACACGCACACACACACACACACACACACACACACACACACACACACACACACACACACACACACACACACACGCACGCACACACGCGCACACGCACACACGCACACACACACACACACACACACACACACACACACACACACACACACACACACACACACACACACACACACACACACGCACGCACGCACGCACGCACAGACGCACAGAGAGAGGGAAAGAGACGCAGACGAACAAGCTTGCTCATTAACGTTTATATGTTTGTGAACTTGTCTGCAATGGCGTTACTCTATAAAAATTCAAACATAACAGGCGTTTCGCCAGCTATGCGTGTGACGTGTCTTTCTATCGTAGCACAGTTATTGTGATTGGAAATGTTGATTTAAAATACTGCGTTATAGCACGGAATGAAGATCAGTAAATAGAGCTTTCGTGCTTGTTACGATTCCTTGCCTTCCGCGCTGCAACGGTGTTTACTGCTTTCGAGCAGCTTGTGAGAGCAGTAGATCAACAATTGTTTAATGAACATAACTAACCGGAGTGACCGGGCAAACAAAGGCACGTTTTAGGAGCGTAAAACTCTATGAATTTGGCTGGCATTGGGATGGCATTGCGAAGGGAACTTGCTGGGTGTACAAATCGTTTGCTCGATACGCACTGGGCGTGCCATGTTTGCTGCCCCCATAATCCGGACACGCGTAATCATGCCACTCGCCTCGACTAGAGTAAACGCGGCAGATTCCAGCTACACTTAGCGTTGCGCAAGTTTGGCGCACGCTTATGAACTCGTTTCACTCGGCCTATTTGCCAATGAACAGCAAGATCGAGATGTGAGGGCCGATTGCTCACTACTAACAAAATCAATTACATGAAAGTGGAAGTTTAATGGAAGCAGTGTCGCGTAAAGGGCACATGGCCCATACCTTTGGAGACAATGTGTACGAATGTTCGTACTCAGAAGGGTGGCAGCTTAGGTACTAGTTGGCATTGCATCATGTTGCAAGGGTGCACAGCACAGAAATGGTCACAACAATATGACAAGAGAAAGGGACTGGCGCTATATAACCTCTCTTGCTGTCCTGTCGTTAACACTTCGCTCAAAACGCTCCGGAAGCGTGATGAATATTTGAAACTTTCTCGTCTAGCTTAAAGCTTCGTTCCCCCGACTCGCGTGATAAGTTTATGCCGCGTTGTAATGGTTGAGGCTATAACGCTCCACCCTTCTCGAAACTGAGAACTTGTCGAAATTGTGCTTCATCCGCTAGTATTGAGACAAAACACGTGGGGCCCTGCTTTCAACCACACGGTCAGCCTTTACTGGCAGGTGACTGAGCTGCAGCTGCTGCTTCTGTTGGTGACGGCCGCAAAAACAGGCTACACTGCACTAGATTCCATTGCAGCTGGTTCAGGGCTAACGCAGCATGCGAAATTTTCGTATTTCTCTCTCTCTATCTTTCTCTCTCTCTCTCTCTCTCTCACACACACACACACACACACACACACACACACACACACACACACACACACACACACACACACACACACACACACACACACACACACACACACACACACACACACACACACACACACACACACGCACACGCACACATTCATGCGTGTGCGTTGCGATGTCGGTCACTGATGCGGTAGTAAAAAAATTTGCTGAAAGATGGCGCTGTGCTACAACTTCGATGTGTCTTTGCAGAGTTGCTGAGTCTTGATCTCAATTCTATAATTATGTCCTTCGCTGATAAATAGTATGTCCAGAAGAAAGGCATACGCATTGGGTCCAGTGTCACGCCAGGGCTTTGTGAAATTTTCCTTGCCGCTTTTGACCGTGCGCTGAAGCTTAAACTGACTCATCGTTCGATTTTGAGACTCTTCGGATACGTAGATTATTATTTAGTCATACAAAAAATTTCACCACGCGACGACCTTGCAGAATTGGCTCTTGAGATTTTGCCAGTCTTTTCTAGTTGCTCAAGCCAGTTGAAATTCACTCACGACCTTCTGCATAATGAGACAATTCAAGTTTTAGATTTAAAGTTAGGTTTCTCTTCCGCTGATCATGCTTGCTGGCTCTTCAAGCCCAGTTCCGAAAAATAATCGCGTTTCGACTCATCTCATTCAAGGCCTATAAAACGAGGTATGGCTTCGTCATATTTTAGATCAGTGCTTTCAAGATCATGCCACCACAAGCAGCTTTCCAGTTCCCGACTTCAACTGTGCGTGTGTTTGTGCGCGCGCCCACGCACACGCACACACACAGGGAGAGAAAGAGACGAGAGAGACGGAGACGGATAAGTTTGCTCACTAACGGTCATATGTTTTGAATAAATGCGTGCGCCAAATGAGATTGTCTCTAGCATTGCTGGCGATGGGTACCCGGTGCCCGCTGCGTAATTTAGGGCGTCCGCGCGTTGCTTTGCATATGAATGCGAGCGACTGCAAATGCGAAGCGTACACACTAAAAATAAATGTAGTAAAATGTAGTTGTGGATGTAGATAAAGACTTTATCAGTCATTACTATCTTTTTACAGTCCCTTTTACTACCTCCAAAAATACATATTAGGTTGTGCTTTCCTGCTTAGAAAGAATCCGCAAGCGCTACATTTACTAAGCCAGACTTGGTAAATGCTGTCTTTCGCTTGTCCGTGATCTATTATGATTTGTAGGTGCAGCGTTAGTGCGGCATTCAGATGAACTGCTCATTATCCCATGGCGTTTGATTAACAGTTATGTGTTACCCCCATTGTGCCCATGCGTTGAGACTGCACGTTATACAAATGCATGTTTGAACTTATACCCAATTAACTTATTTACACTAACTTTATTTATCGTAACGTATACATCAATTTATTTGTCCAAATGCAGAGGTATATTCGGTAATCCTGGCCTCCCAAGACTACCGACTATGCACATGATGTCGTCCACAAACACATGACGTGTAGTGTCTCGCTCGTTGCCTTGTGCGATATTTTGTTCACCTTTGTTGTTTGTCATTTTCTGCGCCACTCAACTAAACGAAGAGTGACGTCCTTCGCAAAGGTGATATTTGATTACCACAAATTTATGGTGTTAAAATAATGACAAATTCGCGTAACAATGTCATTCTCACTTCATAATATTTCACCTGAATAGACCACCTGCGATGGTATTAACTGCGGTTGCTAAGTCCTTTGTCAACTTTTCGAGAACGTTTAGTAACCTTTTAATTCGTAATGGGCCCGTAGCTTTCTGTAACAACAGTGCGCGCTCTCACCTCGTCTTGTGGCCCTTCCGGACCGCTCTTGTCAGGGGTCCGTCTCTTTCTGTGGCGACGCTTTTTGTGACGGATTTCATGGCTGCTCAACTTCTTACGCGATGCTCGACGTGATTCGTGACCCTGGACAGCTTTGTCACCTTTTGCTGCTGACGCCGTGGTCGATGCAGGCACTGTATCCTTCCCTTGGTCCATTCTTCTTCTTCTTCCCCCAGAAGATTCTGGTACATTCATATTTTGAAACAATGGGCAAGAGTCATACATCGATGTGAATGTAAAGCCTTGACGTTAGTGGCACATACTTGCTATGGGCGGTTGGCCAAGGTCCGGGTAGTTCAATATTAAATAAAAAATGTAAAAATGTAAATGAATGAATGCATGAATGAATGAATGAATGTAAATGAATGTAAAAGAACGTAAAAACAACTTTATCAAAGTTGGACGAGATTAAACAGATACAAATTGTAGATAATAATTTCATTTCTGTGAAGAAATAAGTGAAACCAAATATGCATTCATGCTTTAAATCGAACCTTTCTTTGTCTGCGGCGGCCCACGGCCCACGGCGCTAAAAGCGGACGTGAGGTCCCACAGCAACACGCCGTCCTTGGGATGCTGTCCTCATTTCCTTGCTAGTTGTCATCGCATTGTCGTCATGCCGTCGTGATCGTTTCATGTTCGCCATGCCTTTGTAAGGATTTTACTGTCGTCATCCAATTGTCATCCAAAGGCGTGACTGTCGTCGCAATTCCGTCGTCTTCATTGCGCCTTCGTCATTCCACCTACCTAATCCGATTGTCGTCATGCCGCCGTAGTCCTTCCAGCCCATCATTGCCTGCGTCACACCGTCGTCGTCGTACCATAGGCATTATTCCAGTATCAGCATCAGGTTATCGTCGCGTCGTCTTTGTCATGACGTTGGGCTCGTTCCATTGTTATTTTGTCGCGATTCCGATTCCCATCACGTCGTTCGCGTCATGTCATTGCAATCGTTTTAGCATCGTCATGATATTGTTGTCACGGGGTCGCCATCATACCATCGGCATCATTATAACGGCCGTGTCACCTTGTCGTCATCCAATGCTCTGTCTACCATCGTCGTCATGTATTCATCGTCACGCCGTCGGGTCGTTCTTAACTTTGCCGTAGTGATTCCTCTGTCGCCGTGTCATTGTCACCATGCCGCCGTGCCCATTCCATCGTTGTCGAGCCGTCGCCGTATTCTTTCGCCGTCATGCCTGGCATGTGCATGATCCACCGCAACAAGTTTACGCTGAGTGAGGTGTTTCGCAGTTAAAATATGCCCGACTGGGTCATGTGGTGTCTACTTGCAAGATACTGCTAAGCAGGAGCAACGTTCTTCGCAAATACCAATGAAAACTTCGCTTAAACTCATTCCCAAGTCGCGTGGGATCGGCACGTTTTTTACAGCGAAGCTGTAAGCGCCTAGGGCACTTCCGTCATCCGCGAACGACCCGCGAACTAGCTCGTAGGCGTCGTTGTTGTTGTGGCCTGTGATGCGTGTGGCTCCTACCCACGATGGGGGATTGGCCAAGAGATGGCTGGATTATTCGTAGGCGTCCCTCGGCTGAACCACGCGAACGCGCTCGTGCCAGTGCTCATGCGTTCGTCGTCGTCGTCTCCTTCCGCAGCTGTCTCCGTTGCCGCTCATTGCTTAAGGGGGTGGGAGCCATTCGTTGGCAAGATGAAATTATCATCATCATCATCATCATCATCATCATCATCAGCATCATCATCATCATCATCATCATCATCACCACCATCATCACCATCATCACCATCATCATCATCATCATCATCATCGTCCTCGTCATCGTCATCATCATCACCATCATCATCAATAATCAGCAGCAATGGCTCGAGCATCGTCGTCTTCTTCTACAGCTGGCTATTTTGCCGCTCATCATTCCAGCGTACAATTTCATTTCTCTTATGTCGCCCAATCGGAGAGGCATAATCAGTTTTATTATTTACGGTGGTGTGAACCCCTGCTTAAGGCGGTGTGGGCCGTTTGTGTACACTGTATATATATTGAACATCATGTTATACATGTGACAATTACTTTATGCATAACGCCTTTCCGTGGGTCTGTGTGGTAATATTTCAGTCAGTGAGCACTCGGACACCATATTGAAGACGTGCCGTGCATACAGTGCTGTGTTTTTCGTATATGTTATCGTCCTGGTGGTATTGTGCCGTGATTGTGACTCAGTGTTCGTATCGTCTCTCGTTGAAGTAAACTTTTTCTAAACAATGAGCCATTCATTGTCTTTCGTGACGGACACGTATAGTAACAGAGGTGGTACGAGAATGTGTGTGCGTGCCTATCGTCACGACGACCACCGATCAGGACAACAAATACGTTCGTGCCTTCGTTCAAAATTCTACGTCACCGCTGTGCCGTGTGCTAAACAGCTTCGCTGCTCATCCACCTTCACAGGATTAAACGGCTCACGATTTTTTTTTGAATATTCATATCGCTTAACGTTCCTTTGCATGTGCGATATATTACACTTAAGATATTGTCGTCCATTGTTTGGATGTATTGACCACAGACGCATCTTGCAGCGGAGCTGTCTTAGGCTAGTTTCCAGCGTATCGTGATGTGCGTAAGCAAAAAGCACGGCGGCGCTTATAGAGCTAAAATAGCTTAAGGATAAGGCAAAATCGTATCAGCGTAGGTGCCCCAGCTGCGTTTGAGGCCAGATGCGTCGAAACCGGTGACGGATGGTGGACGATGGTTTGAAGCGTTGCAACCTACGCAAACAACGACAGCGCGGCCGTTGCGCCCTATGCCTTACCCACCACGGGCGAGAGCCTTGCCGTGGTATGTGCCGACGGGTACGCCTTGCAGACTGGGGACGAAATCGTTGTCGCCCCCGTATACGTTCATCTGGGAACGTCAAAGAGGGACCTCGAAGACTTTATGATCGACACATTTGGGTGGATCCTCCCGGTGGGCCCCAATCCAATCGTCATTGTGGGTCGATTTAACGTCGATGTGCTTCGTCCCGACGGACAGTGGTTCTTGCCGTTTCTCTCGGAAAGGTTCGGCCTTCAATGCCACATCGAGACCAATGTCTCCACTGCGCGCCATCGGTCGTGCATAGACATAACGTTCGCTAAAAACATCTAAAACAGCTAAAATCAGAGACCACGGCCGTCTATCGCGGCGACAATAAAGCCATAATTACTGTGGTCACGATATAAACGTAAGTACAAACAAACATAACAATGTCCCTGTATGCGCAAATATTTCACCGTATGAAAAGAATAGAAGCACGAAGTTTACAAATTCATAGCTCTGCATAAAGAACCGATATCGCGGTTCTGTAAACGGAATCCATTAGACTATTCAAAGCGGACAAATTCTATTTGTCATTTTACATCTTTGTTGAATTTGTTCCGTTGGTTACAAGGGTTCTGCAAAAGTTGTATTTCCCTGTTACAAATTTTTTTTTATATGCATGCGTAACATATCAATTTTGTCCGCTTTAGATGTACTATTACATACAATTCACATAATTGTATTATCATTTATCGTTGTTGAGTTACAGAGTTGTGAACTTGATAGCTTCGTTTTTTGAAAGTCTTCGATTTTTGCCAATTTTTAATAAAAAATTGACGACCTAACTTAAGAATTCGAAACCAACAGTCAATACATTTTAAGTTTTCTTATAAATGCAACAAACCTCGTCAAATTTGGTGCAGTGGTTGCCGAGAAAAACGAATTCTCCTTTTACATGTATTTTGATAGCATCCGAGCTAAGGCTTCCTCTTAAGCCAGCCTGTTATTTTGGCTGATTGAAGTCAAGTGTTGTCCTTATTTTATTGGAAAATATATGGGAGAATAATTTATACAGTACTGAAAGCAAGCTAATGAGCATATAATTCCCCAATTCTTTACCGTCTCCCTTCTTGTGGATTAGTATAATGCTGGCATTCTTCTAGCTCTCTAGCATACAAGTCGTGAGGTCTTTCGTATAAAGGGCCGCAAGCTTTTAAAGCATAATATCTCCTCTATCATTGATTAAATTGACTATTTTTCCATCTTCTCCTGCCGCTTTTCATCGGGGCACGTCTTCTAAGGCCCGTCTAACTTGGTCACTAGTTACGCAATGCGCCTCTGTATCGTGTTCATCACTGTTTCCAACGAAGGTTGCGTGGCTGCTCTGGGTACTGTACAGGTCAGTATGAAATTGTTCCGCTGTTTTTCTTACATCATCGAAATTGCTGATGACATTACCATGCGTGTGCTTCACGTACAGCAGAGAGGCTACAATGTCTTATGTCAAGTTTTCTTCTGACTGTTTTCCGGATGCGACCACATTTTACTGCTTCCTCGATCTTTCCTGACTTTATTTAGCCACTCGCGGATTGTAGCCGACTTTACTTGGATAACTTGATTTTGAGAGTACCTACCTGTAACGCCGTTAAACTCCGTTCTCCGCAGGCGTTTATGGCATGGAGGAGCAAATAGGTGCGGGCGAGGAAGGGCTCAAGACCGAAAAAGTTGGGCGCGGTGGTGATTTCGCTTCGAACCTAGTGTTGTACACTGGCGCCACGGGCCGTGCAGTGGACGTGAGGGAAATGCTCGTCCAGGACCTTCGTCGCAGGCGGTTCGTACCCACGGCTTTCATGTTTCCCGACTTCTACTACGGACACGCCACCGAGCCGAGCATAAATTACGGCACGCTTGGCGTCTTCATCGCCGAGATGGCCGTCGAATTCAGCATGCCGAAACAGCGTGCCCCGGGATATAAGCAGTGCTTGGCCAAATATGCCAAGGTGCGTTTCGTGCGCAATACGTGTATTTAAATGCCGCGGACGCCGACTGTAGAGCTTTCCGATACTGGTAGTACGTAATAAATGTTGCAGTACATAGTAAGAAGATGTAAAAAGAGAAAAAAAAAGATAGCGCCATGGGCATGCCACTCCCAACGGCCGTTGTACAAAAAGCACCACGTGCTTTAGGGAGTACCAAACGCCGACCCATCTCTAAACTTCTCATCAGTCCCAGATTCATGCTCTTGCCTGCCCTTGCACAACAAAGCAAGCAAACTAAAGCTGCATTGGCACATTCAGATGCCCCCGTGACGCTATAGGGAAGTTAAGTTTCAACAAAACTGAGAAGAGAAATAATCAGAGCGAGCGTTGTCAGAAGGCCGAATATGCGCCAGCCCAATATCGCTTCAAAGTTTATGCACGCGGTATACTAAGGCCCTCAGAGTTCGTCTTTGATACCCCGGTAAAGCGTTATTCCATTATATTTTTTACACTTACGTTGCCCATCAAAAATTATTCTTTTGTGTGTTTTTTGAGAACAGCTTGGCGTATCGGTCAGGCAAATATCTCCACTATCTGTTAAAGATTCTCTATCTATCTATCTATCTATCTATCTATCTATCTATCTATCTATCTATCTATCTATCTATCTATCTATCTATCTATCTATCTATCTATCTATCTATCTATCTATCTGTCTGTCTGTCTGTCTGTCTGTCTGTCTGTCTGTCTGTCTGTCTGTCTGTCTGTCTGTCTGTCTGTCTGTCTGTCTGTCTGTCTGTCTTTTGCTCGCTCGCTCTCTCTCTCTCTCTCTCTCCGCTTATAAACACGCCTTCGGCGATGAGAACTCTCGTATTCAGTATGACACGGCCGATGGCACGTTTATCACGTGAATCGCTGGTCTATACACAGGGAAAGGAGCATGCGTGAGCTGCTTGGTCATTAATTATTAACAAGCGCAAATATGTATAGTTTCTTGCGATATCAACTATATGGACAATTCAGGCTCCGTCACCATCGGCGTCGCCATGATGTTTCGTGTAAAATGCAAGTGCGATAACATCGTGGCAGTGTGCCGTATGCCTTAGGTGCGATGGCCAGCCGAGGACAGTGGCTCGATCTAGAGCACGCCGCTGGAGGGGTGAGTGGGCTGTTCTACATCGGCGGTGGCTGTGTATGTCGCGGCTGAGCGAGCCCTATCTTGAAGGTGATTAGGGATTTCGCGATGGCTACACAGTCTAGGCACACTGAAGGCTGTTAGCTTCGTGTGCGCTTTGTTCTTGCCGCTCGGTTCGCGTTGCAGCGACACACGGCACGAAGGTAAGCTCGAAGCTGCTGCCACATTTCCTCACGCCAGCGTTTCCACAGCGATCGTCCGCGGTCATCGAGTGAGATGTGCTTTTGTTTGCCTGCGAGCGCATGACACCATGCTTGTTAATTTAGTTAGTAAGCGAGAGTTTAAAAGTTTACACGGCAGATAAAACTACTATCCTTACATCGCAACCGTTACGTCACCTTTCGGGCGAAACTGCGAAATTTGTTTTCGGCGAACGCTTTTGGCCGGCTAATTCCACTGCTACAAAGTTACGTTATGCTGAAATGCACAGTGAGCTACGCATATACGAGTACGTGTAGACGAAGCACTCCTCGCGCAAATCAGATTTAGGCGACTGACGATTGTGCTGGCCGCTATCGTTGTGCTCTGAGCGTCACTACTTTTCTGTTTGGCCAAGGAACAGTTGGTCTATTTCTCACACTTCTTACGCTGCCAATGTTCTTCACCGGCACCAGACGGTCACAGTATTGTGAACGCCTCGTCAAACTGCCAATTGACAGGCATCGCTTTCGTACCATCTATGCGCTGTTCCTTCGCCGTAAAAATGGTTCACCTGTTCAGTTGAACCGCCGTGGTTTCGTGACCGCAGGAGCAACTCGACCTCGCCGTGGAGCTCCCCGACGTAGATAATCTCTTGCGCACCAGCTGGGCAATGGATGCCGCAGGGGCAGCGAGCTCCATCGACGACCTGGACCTCTACGGGACCGCTTCCAACAAGCGCACGCAACTTTTTTACCTGCGCTTCGCCCACACTTACTGCGGCGAGCGGGACAAGTCGCGGCTGCTGGCGCTGCGTTACGCGGCCAAGACGTCGCCCAGCTTCGCCGAGGCCTTCGACTGTTCGAAACCCAAGACCGCTGGCTGCTGACGCCAGCGTGCTTGAAGTGTTAAGCCCGTACAAGCGGCATTCCGCCGATGGATGCCCACGTGTGGAGGGTTGGCGCTATAAGTTCCACATCGCGAACTCACAACGGTGAACTCCTATTGGGGCCCGATTTCCCCGATATGGAAATTTGAAGTATCCAGCAACATTGCATAAGCTCCGTTTGTCTCATTCATTGCTAGGCCAGCAATAATTGCCAGATCTGCGAAGATTATACTTGAATTAAAATTTAGGTCGACAAGCGAATTTTATTTTTATCCATACAATGTCCTTGCTAAATTCTCAGTATAATATTGTCTTCTTCCTTAGAGTTTTGTTTTCACATGTTTCATGCGTTTTCCATGTATAGCGTTAAATGTGTTTTCTAATACCATCTTATTCCTCGCCGCTGCCCATAGTGTGTTTGCTAAATTTAGACGAAACCAAGCGAGATCAAGCTTTATGAGGGATACGGAGCTTCACAATTATTTGTAGCAAAATTTTCGATGTCGACGGGCAACCTCATGTTTAAAGATAACTGCATGCGGCCTCACACCCCCAGCTGTACTCCCCTGCGGCTTAGCAAAATATATGCAGGGTGTTTTTTTTTCTTTTTAGCTGCCTAAAATTTTTTTTAAGATTGCGCATGGCAGATAGCAAAATTCTAACCCGCGGTCTAAGTCACTCGATGGGGCTCAACCATTGTCAAGATAGTCAAACAAAAATTAGCGTATTTACGCTACTTCACTTTTTAGTTAATTATTTTACGCCACATATTTCAATCTACGAATCACAGTCGCTAGTTCGCACGGCGAATACACTTAGAACGAATTCTCTGGACAGTACCAATTCCCATATATTAATTTTCAGAGTGTCCGACGAAATGCTTCCACAGTTAGGAAGTTGAACTTTCTATTGAAGTATTATAGTGGTATGAACCATTTGCTGGAAAAAAATGACGCAAATGTGTTGTTTAAAACATTGGAGCACTGATTGGAATAACATCGTCAGCAGCGAAACTGACTGGACAGCTTGGCTCAGTTCCGCGGACGTCGACCGACAACTTGGACTGGTGGACTGGGCGGAGTAGGCCAAGCAGGCCCAGGGCTTTACTTGAGCCCGATGCCTCAGCCACCTCCCCCTTTCCCCTTCCCCTTTTCAATAACGTTTACGACCACCACCAGGAACAGGGACATTGCAGAGAGTTAGTCGAATGTGCCTGCTTCTAGCTCCGGTAACAACGCTTCAAAATTTTCGTGGGTTAGACCGCAGTAACGAAGGGAGTGTTTTATCGAAGAACGTTTTCTTGGGCTGGGAAATGGCATGTTTGTAATTTATATCAACTCGGCCATATTCTGACCAGTGAAGTGCATGATTTGTGAAATTTTCGCACTGGAGTAGCGACGGCTTCTTGTTGCGCAGGCGCATTAAAGATTTTTTGAACCAAGAAAAGCGAGGGCTTGAAGGAATACTTTTTTGTACATAACGAACGAATAAATATAGTATCTTGTGCTTGTATATATTCCAGTTATAATCAACAGCTCGTTTAGTAGAGTTAGCAAAGGATTCTGGCAGAAAGTCGTCTATAGCTCCCTTGTTATGGAAGCTGAGTCAGCTTTCGAGTAGTTTCGAATAACTTAATAAGTTCTCTCAATGGAAACATGCGATCGCAGAATGAAATGAAGTATCGCGCGATCGCTTACATCTGGCAAATATCTTAGTCGGTAGGCAAGCTCAGGTTCAGTCATAAAGTTGTTGGCAGTTGTCGGGCTAATACGTGTAGGCATATTAGCAAGCTGTCTGAGGTTAAAATCATAACAAAATTTCAAAAGTTCAGTACACTCTGCCGTGTTGTGCTTAAAAGTTATCGAAGCAATGGCCCACATAATATCAGGAAAGTTTAAATGGGCAAGAACAAATAATGGCATGTTAGGATACCTCATAAGTATCTGGCTAACTACATCGTAAAGCTCACGACAGAAAGCAGGAGGAGCAGATGGGCACAGAAAGAAGGCGCAGAAGTAGCAGGCAAGCCACCCAACAACATTTCACGACTAGACATAATCACCCGGACACAAGCTATCTCCAAGAATGAATGAACTGGAATGGTATGAGAAACTAGTGCGTTACTAATAGCAATCAAAACTCCGCCACCCGAACGAATGTCATGATTGTATCTGTACGTGTTGTAAGCCTTTTCGCAAAGGAATATTTCCGCGTCATTTAGCGCAACCGATAGCCAAGTTTCTGTGATGATAACAGCGTCGGTTGAGCAAGAATCGTGGACCATAGTTTCGCACGTTTCTTTAACATACTGCGGGCATTTGTAAAGATATATATGCTTTACTTCATTTTTGTCTAACCATAGATAGCTATAAAGAATGTGGACGAGAGCTATCTACAGTCATGGGGCTGCTATCGTGCGCATGTGCATTTCGGTCGGTTCCAGTTGTCCCACGTGTCCGTGCATTTCGTGGCAAGTCAAGTTCTCAAGCGCGGTGGGTGGCGGCACAGTACACATAGGTCCTTTTGTTAATTATAAGCATGCTAGTTCGAAGGCCGCTAGCTTTGCCGTATTCAATTAATTTGTTGTTTTTTTTATTGACGCTTAGCCTTACAGAAGTCGTCACTGAAAGAGACGCTAGCCTTCCTTAGTTAAATTTTTTGCGACAGGATGCTTTCTTTGACATTAAAGGACGTAAATGTAAATACTATTGGACGGGTTTTATTTGCTACGAAGTATCCCAGTCTGTGCACTCGACAGACTGCATCATCCTTTAAATCCATGCCATAATACCGGGAGAACAGATCACGAACAATGTTGAGGTTGTTGCCATGTTGATGGTGTTGCCATGTTGAGGTTGTTGACATGTATCTTGCCAGACTGTTGCCATGTTTCGGTTGGGGCGTCAGAAACCCATAGAATAGCAGTTTATCACGTTTCGATCTGTCCTCGAGATCGTCAAGGCGGAAATTCAGCGCCACGTTTTCGATTTTGACCGCTTCCCAAACAGCAGTGAAAACAGCCACAGAGTTCGGATACTGCGGCCGCAACAGTCTCGGAGGCCGCTGCCGAAACCGCCTTTTTTTTTGCCACGGCCCCGGGGACTGCTTTGGTAATTGCATCCGAAACGGCCTTTGAACCTGCCTGCGAGACCAGACTAGGGATGTCTGCAGGAGTAGGAGCGCCTCGAAGCGATTCAACAAATGGTCGCACAGCAGTCATTCTAGCTGTTAGGTCAGAGGCAGTATCGGCAACAGCATCTTGATCATTTTTTAGGTCAGCAAGAAAATCTATTACCTCGGTATGACGAGCGTCAGACTAATTTTTAAGAGTTCTTACATCTTGGAGTAATTCATTGTGCCGTTTCTCAGGGTCTTGGCGGATGAAAGAGTGCCGAGATCCTTCGCAATCAGCCGCTGTGATCGAATCAGTCCACTATATCTGTCAACAAAGACTAAGTCAGTGAAACAAATTTTTGCTTCGCGGGAAAGTTATGCAGATCAAACGCACATTCTTGAATTTATTGTGAAGCGAAGGTTTTGTAAAATCGGTAATGAATTGCTATGAATTTGTGCATTTCAGTCTTGCGTCATTGGCGTAAGGGAAACTCGCGTGTGGACACACGCGCCCATGCTACCCGCTATGGCAAGTATTATTATACTCGCTTGTATTTCTTCGTAGCTTGTTTGTTTGATTTATACGCATCTGCTGCTTCTTGGTGGATCCCCCGTTGTGGGTATATGCCATAGTATCGGAATTACAATCATCCTCAACACGAGGTAACAACCTCGCAGGGCTAGTTGGCGTTGTCATGATAGAAGTATACTGAGCAATTGCGGACCATTAGTTGGAGCGTCGGACTGCTGCGCACTAGGGCATGAGGTTCGAATGCCGCCGCCGGATGAATTTCATTTCATTTACTTTTTTTCTTGTATTTTTGTTTGTTTCTTGTTTGCTTGTTTGTTTGTTTGTTTGTTTGTTTGTTTGTAAGAGCAAGGAAGAATCTAGCCGGCGGCAACCCGACCTGCGACCGACCGACCCACGCGGAACTGCGGGATCGTAGAACGCTTCGGTTAAGAAGAAAACGAAAAAAAAACTTGTTTACGTACGCAGAGACGCAAGCTCAGGTTTTGAAGACTCATCGTTTACTACATCTTACACGATGACCACACAGGCAAGCACACGAACTTCCCAGGCGTTTCATTCAAACTGACTACGCGAGCCCCCATTCTTCACAGACAACATGCTACACTATATCGCAAATAGCGAAGCTGCAGGGGGGCGCCTCCAGTTTCCCCAACGTGAAGACGTTTCTACAATGTCAAAGAAGAAGAAGAAGAACGATCTGGCTCGCGTCACGTGCAGTTCGAGACCGTGTAGGAAGACAAGAACGTTTCTTCCTCCGCTAAACATCCGGTTTACTTGGCTCGGGCCGACAAGCCAGTGGTCTTGTTTTATTCAAGCATGGCGCAATTGGTGAGTTTACTGCCACCTACCGCCGCCGTAGCCCGACCTTCTCTGACTTTTAGCTCCTCAAAATCGTATTAAGGCAAGCTTCAGCCAGCGCCCGTAGAAAAGTGTTCTATATTTGCTCGTGTAGGCCTTCCGCCCTTCGTGCATTACTCGGCTCTTGACTAATGCAAACGTAAACCAGGGGCACTATAACGTAAAACTATTCCAATATGTTTCTATTCCAATCTCCTGACGTCAAATTTGCGTAACCACCAACCCAAGCACAGGGCGGTCACCCGCAGGGTTGTCTGAACAGACCAATCAAACGCTATGCTCGTTCATAGGAGGTCACTTTTGTTTGCTTGAAAAACGAATAACATTGCCTACACTGAGCTGCTTGTCGTATCTAATTGGCGGAAAAGCGGCGATCAGAACGCTCAAGTGAAGAGGGATTCGATGGGGCCGAGCCACTGCACTGAAAGGCGATAAACGGATGAAGAGGGTGGTGCCGGCGTCTACGATTGGTCGGCTTTCCCTTACTTAGCTTGCGGTGGCTGGTCGAAAATCGCGGCGGCATGCAATGGCAGCTCAAGGATGATGCTAAAACGGACCCTCAGCAAAAGAAGAGTTGGCAGAATGAGGGGGTAAACGTGCCGAAAGTCCTCGAAAACTTTACACGGAGACGCAAGAAGTTTTATTATACGCAAATACACCCATGCTCTCCGGCAGGTGCGAGTAACCAGCGCCTGATCGAACGGCGGCCGCCATCTTCTATTCCTTTCGGAACGGGGCAGCCTGCGGCTATTCCGAAGAAATTTCAGTTTTGTTTGGCATATTAATGCATCCTTATCGCCTACACGTCACTTTGACGCGGTGAGTTCTTGTGGTTTTGTGACGTCGTGTGAGAGGCAGGTGAAGTGGGTGCAGTCCGAAAACTTTTTACCAATAGCCGAGGGCTAATGCCGAAAAGGGGTCGAATCAGAAATAAATGTTTTTCTTTTTCCTGTCAAATAATGCATAATCAGTGTGTACACATCATATCAGACGGGGAGGTATCGCGGTTTTCGAGACGTCGCGTGACAGACAGGTGAACTGGGGGTGGTCGAAAAAGTTTTTGACCAATCGTGGAGGGCTGATAGCAGAATTGGAATAGAAAAGTTTGGAATAGTTTGACGTTATAGCGCCCCAGGACACAGTTATTTTTTAGAGTGGAACTGTTATAACCTCGCTGGGTTTCTCTTGACGTCCGCAGCTTTGCCGAGCTGAGAGAGAGTAATACCATCGCGCAGCATAGCGACGCGGCAAGGATGAGTGGAGTCTAGCGGGGGAGAGCGAGCATCGGGACGTGGCACAGGCGGTGTGACGTCATTGCTTTGCGATGACGTCACACCGTCCTCTTTCTCGCAGTGGAAAAAAAAAGATATGCGTAGCTCTGCTGTCGCCAACACATGAGACCACCGGAGCTGAGGAAAGCCCAGCAAAAGTTAGGCTAAGTGTGCCGTTTGGCACTACTGGCCTTCTCCCAGCTGCGTTGGTCTCTGGTGTTTGCGATAGCAGACCAATGCATGATGTTTTTTCGGCATTGATTTGAGGACAGAGGTGCGAAGATAGTTTCTCGAAAGATTATAGATGTGCGCAAATAATCAATTTTGAATTCTAATCTAATACTTCCCATTCTCCTCAAAGTATTCTAAAGCAGTATTTTAAGTTCCTCTTCCGGAACTCAGCTCCGAATAAAGCGGGTTGTACGATTAGCTGAAGCTGCCAGGAAATTATCTATGGTCCATGAAAGAGATTCTTTTGGACCCGTGTTGGAATCTATACCAGGAACCTGTTGCAAAGAAGCAGTTGTTGGTACCAGTGGCACGCTGGATACGCACATTGTACCATAACACACGTGCGTAAAGACGTTTCGATCCATGGTATGACCGGTACTTAAAACGCATCAAACAAATTTACACTAACTCAGCAACACCTTTTGTTTAACAAGTTACAGCAGTTCGAGCAGAGATCTTTCCGGTGTTTTGCAGCGAACCTGTTATTGGCTAGTTCCCCCAAGATCGTGTCCGCGTGCCGACAGAAAACTCGCGCCTTCTCCTCTGGCATCCGCGTCAGACGCCACCTGCGTTCTTGCCGTTGAGTGCGTGCCGTGGTTGACGCCCTCCTAGTAAAATAAAACCTCATTACGTGGGCCGATCCTGAAGATAGTGCAACGCCTGGCCGACCCGCTGCGGAGGTAAAGCAGTCGTTACGCACTCCCCATACGTAGGCCGATCCCGAAGTTAGTGCAATGCCGGGCTGCTTCGCGGCGTAGGTAACAGGCATTAAGTACTCCCTATACTTAGGCCGGTCCCGAAGATAGTGCAATGCCGAGCCGAGCCGCAACGGAGGTGAACCAAGTGTTGAGCACGCCCCATACCTGGGCGGATGCCGAAGATAGTGCGATGCCTGGCCGACCCACGTCGAAGGTCAAGCAGGTGTTAAGCACTCCCCACACGAGGGCCGATCCCAAAGATAGTGCAATGCCGGTCTGATCCGCGGTAGAGGTGAAGCAGGTGTGAAGCACTCCCATACGTGGGCCGATCCCGAGGATAATGCAATCCGAGGCCGACCCGCGACATAGGTGCAATTCGCCATTAAGGGGCGCACATACACAGCTTCGTTCACATCCTTCTTCACAAAGTGGAAGGGCACTGTATTTTTGACGCATGCGCGTTTCCAGCATAAGTTTTAATTTCACACTAAGCATAGACACTGAACCAAGTTTAGAGTGACAAACTATCCTTTCAGAACCAACCGCAATTTAGCTATATTGGTGGCAATAGGTTAATTATTTGAAAAGAAAGTGAAGAGTCAAATGTTCCGTTTCTTGCGCTTTGCACCAACAACCTAGCCGCGCTGTATCTTGTCACGTATTTCCAAAGTTTTCGTTTGTGTCCTTTTTTTCATGCATTCGTGACATTGTGCGCAGTAAACATTCTGGAAACTTGCGAAGTTCAGTCTTTGGGTCAGTTATAATAAATGTAGTGCGTCCTTGCTGGTTAACTCTTAACTAGTCCAGAGCAGATGCCTTCAGAGTGAATGACGTCACGTGGGCGCCGACGCTAGACCTGCAAGGCGGCGTAGCCACGACTTTCACTTTTCTTTCGTTTCTTTCGTTTCTTTCTTTCTCCTTCGTTTTCCTTTTCTTTTACTATTGTAGAACGGTTACTGATTAAGGCAGCTCAGGTTATGTATTGTGTTAAATATTCAACAAAAATGTGCCTTGCCGACACGCAACGCAGGGCGTGTTCAGCCCTAGCTTGAAGGACAGTGTAAAGTCACCTCCCGGTCGAAGCCGCAAGTCGGCTCCGGGTCGAGCCGCGAAGCCTTCCCCGGAGCCCGACGCCCAAGCTGTTGCCCCCGGCGGCGCCGAGGCGCAGCCGGCTGTCCCGTTCAGGGCTCGGCGCCTCGCCGGCGCCGTGAAAGCCGTGAGGTTCGTGGGCCGAGCGCTGCTGCACAACCGGGGAAACCAGATGACGCGCGCGAGGCTGATCTCCATCCTCATCATTCCCGTGGTGCTGCTGCCGCTGCCGCTCTACTACCGCAACAAGGTCCGGTGCGCGCTCCCTCGCCTGCACGCTGAGGATCCCCGCAGACCTCATTTCAGGCGTGGAGCGGCCGCGACGCCCATCGCAGAACGAAGGAACGCGCCCAGAGCGCGACGGGAGGACGCGATTCGGGAGCTGGAAAAGGAAGCTTGTTTTCTAAAATTTCGGGCACAATACGGAGTGTCGCAGTTAACGGTTAACGTTAGCCAAGCTATAGACATACATAGCATGATACCTATGTCATTCCGTGAAAATTGCTTAGGTAATTGTGGAAGAGAAAAATTTAACAAGTTCGTCCATGCTCGGAAGAACGACATGACTTCAGATGGAAAAGGTGTTATTTCATGCTAGAAAATCCAGTTCAATATTTTCCACTGCAATATGGCATGCGCATTATTTTTTGGCGCGCTTTACTCGTAGCGCACGAAATTGGAAAAGGGCGGTAAGATTACGGGGAATCCGGCTCTGCCCGCGCGTCGCGACAACGTTCCCAAATTTGATTCAAAAAGAACTACAAAGCAGTGTAAGCTGTGGATCTTGGCTAACATTTGCTGTCACCTGCCGCGGGGGCTCAGTGGCTATGGTGTTAGGCGGCGAATCCCGGCCACGGCGGCCGCATGTCGATGGGGGCGAAAACACCCATGTACTTAGATTTAGGTGCACGTCAAAGAACCCCAAGGGGTCGAAATTTCCGGAGTACTCCACTACGGCATGCCTCACAATCAGAAAGTGGTTTTGCCACGTAAAACCCCACAACTTTTTTAACATTTACTGTCAACTCCATGTTGCGCGCGTCGATCGCAGCCTGCGTAACGACCAGCTGGCTGTCGAGTCGGGCAATGAGTCGAGTTGGTGGCTTCAACTCACTTCGGAAGCGCAGGTGTCGCGGCATGCGGGCGCGTAATCACGCGGCACTTTTCGTATTCCGGTCGCATCGAATGAAATGCGTAAGAAATAATTACGCAGAGTATGTAGCCCACTCAAAACAACTGAATCGGATATTTCACAACGGAGTAGTACTTTTTCTATCGGAAGTGGCGCTCTTCAGGCCAAAGCGAGAAACCTGTTCGTTAAATCTTCTCTAAGTATTCGGGTGGTAAGAACCGAAAAAGTATCCCAGTTATAAAAGATGACTGGATATTCGTATATTGTGCTGTCTCATATTCGTATATTGTGCCATATTTTTTTTTAAGATACAGTTTGACTAACGTTAGCTGGGGCACGCGATATAGCAAGGCACTGAATGACGTACGGGCATGCCTCGCTAGTTGACCGCTATATAAATGTTGTCCGAATCCACGCCTCATAGAGTGGCGCCCTCTGAATTTAAAATGCGAATCTTAAAGGCTATGCTGTTGCTGGTTGAATGCGTCGGAAGCGATTTTGGTAGCCGGAAACGCGTCACACACGTCAGTTTTTTGGACGCCACTTATTTTCGCTTTCTCACTGAACACATAATCGATGGAGACATGGTTTTTCCAGGTAAATATGTACACTATAGATATACATATTGTAATAGAGGAGAGAAAATATAACGTAGAAGTAGGCAAAATGCTACACTGCAATAAACGTAGTAAAACCTGGTTATGTCAAGCTGGCCGATTAACTGTTGGTCACCGCCCCGTTTCAAAGAGGATGCCAATGGACTTCATCACCGCCATCGCCATTTGGGACCCAAGCAGTTAACGACCCACGACACCGCAGTGATATCACTGGATTCTCGCAAAAGCTCAAGACAAATGCGCCATTTCCTTACACATCATCCTTTTTCACCGCTCCGTTCTCTACATAATGTCTGTAGACAGCGTGCGCACTTATCGTTCATCATTGACCCGCCGTGGTTGCTCAGTGGTAATGGCGTTGGGCTGCTAAGCACGAGGTCGCGGGATCGAATCCCGGCCACGGAGGCCGCATTTCGATGGGGGCGAAATGCAAAAACACCCGTGCACTTAGATTTAGGTGCACGTTAAAGAACTCCTGCTGGTGAAAATTTCCGGAGCCCTCCACTACGGCGTGCCTCATAATCAGAAAGTGGTTTTGGCACGTAAAGCCCCATAATTAAATCTAATTTTCGTTCATCATTCTATTGCGCTTAGTGTTACACTGACGGAACTAATGTACGAACATAAGGAACAATACATGGACGTAATTGGCGCAAGCTACCAACTTGTCTAATACTGTTGAAGAACACGCTTATACACAAGGTGATGTGCGAGGGAAGAAGGGGCGGTGTAGATATAGAAAGATATGTCAAGGTGATGACGCGGTGTGCCGGAAAAACATCGTTCACTTGCACCCGTTCACCGTGGCAACCTCAGCTTCGATGAGTACGATGGACGGAGTGCTTACGCACTTCTGCTGCTATGGCAACCGCTTCCCATATTTTTCTCTTTATTTTTATTTTTGATGCGCAAACGACTGTAGCGCTTTCCAGTAGAGGAGAGCATTTGCGCAGTTTGCACTGCGCAGCCAAGTTGCTAAGCGCAATCGGGAGCTGGCACGTGTATTCGTGCTCCCGTAACCTGTTACGCTATCACGTAACCTGTTATGTGTCAATATGTGTCGCGTAACCGCTTACACATATCGTTGTTAATTTAGCTAGTAATCGAATGTTTACGAGTTTATACGGGCGATAAAGCTACCATCCTTACTTCGTACGGCTATCTACTAATTTCGCTATCGCAATTGGTGCTTCGCCTTTCGGACAAAATTCCAACTTTTATTTACTTTTTTTCGCGGAGCATTTTTGGAGGCGATTTCGTGCGACAGGCATTTCATAGCATTCCCAGAGTTTTGCGCGTTGGCGCTTGGTACGCGTGTGGCGTGGAGGCGGTGGTTGTGACGTCAGTCCTGGCGGGAAAAGCCTCTTGTGCGGGAAGGTCACGTGGACTTTCCTTCCTGTTCCTGTTCCTGTTCCTTTCGCGGCGTACGCTGCTGTCATAATCTGTAGACGCAATGGTCAAGGCATGATAGGTCTGTCTGTCTGCCTGTCTCATATATATATATATATATATATATATATATATATATATATATATTCGGTGACTGCGCACACTGCAGCCCAGCTGGTGCAGGTACTGCATGCTGCTCATGGCCGTGTATTGGGCCACCGAAACGTTGCCGCTTGCTGTGACGGCTCTGCTGCCCGTAGTGCTGTTCCCGCTCACCGGGCTCCTCACTGTGGAAGCTACCACCAAAAACTACTTCAACGTACGCACTCACCTTGTTTTGTCTACCTGTAAAAATTTTGTTGCCACCTTCGCGAACAAATATTCCTCAATGTCAGGTGAAAAGGATTCCCCACATTTCTAGATTTTTGCAATCAACCAAACTGCGGCATTGTTTTTTGTAAAATACAACTTAGGCTCATTGTCCAGAAAAATTTTGTTGCTTAAAGTTCTTGCTCGTCTTAAAATGCGTTTTTATTGGGCTCAAGTTGAAATTATGTCGATATACCTCTTTATATGCTTTCTCAGCACTCATTTGCATACATCCCAATGTCAAAATATCGAATAAAACCTAACATAAAATGCTTCCTCTGCTTTCAGAGTGCGGAAACTGATTTTGTTCCAACACTTTCGCAGTGTCATTTGACGAATGTCGTACGCCTCAAAATATATCCACATGGACAATACTACAGCCGTTGATACCAGCACTAGCCTTCTCCTTACAATTAGTAGCTCAGACAGCAAATTCTGGCTTAAATCATTTTTGACCAAATTTCTTTTTTTTTTTTGCCGTAGCGATGCTGTAGCTCCGGGGATCTAGAAAATGTGACAAACGTTGGTAGCACTGCTTAATTTATATAGCTGATTAGATAAATGCTATCCCTGCATTCTTCCTGTTATGTCAACTCGCACTCACCCAAATATACAGAACTGACCTCGCGAGCGTGTGTCTCGGCCGTAACTTGCATCGCACCCATTTGCCATTAACGTTACCTAGAGCTACTCCGGCGGCGGCTGCCCTGTCTTGAACGCAATCTGTGATGAGTACAGAGTCTAGGCACGCGGAAGGCTGATAGCGTAGTGTGCACAGCGTTCTCGCCACTTCGTGTTCAAGCGAGTGCCAGCGCGAAGGTCAATTCGCTCGCTGCCGCTGCCGCTCTTCCTCACACCAGCGCTTTGACAGCGAGTGTCCGTGGTCATCGAGTGAGATGTGCCTGTGCGTGTGTGACACCATGCTTGTTAATTTAGTTAGCGAACGAACGTTTACAAGTTTCTACGACTGATAAAGCTACTATTCTTACATCGCAATCGATACTTCCCCTTTCGGGCAAAACTGCGGCTCTTTTAACGATAGCTCATGCTCGCGTGCTCGGTCATTCACCGGGCGCTGTGTCAATGATTGGAAGAATAATTGAAACTCATCTAGAAGGCCATACTTCGCTGTGCTACAGACACCTGTAGTGGCAAGATATCGTCACAGCCACAATATTTCGGACGCCACGCGCTGCCAGGGGCGCTGACGAAAGAAACTCCGCGTTTCTTTCCAAACCAGGCAAGTAACCGTGCTGAGTGTTATCTTGAATGACCCTATCCTGAAAAATAAGATCTTGCGGCGAAATTTGAGCTATAAGAAAACCGCAGTAAGCACAAGCTCCTTCTTTAAGCTTTATTACGATAGTAAATATATGGAGCCACCAGGCGCATTTCTGGCGTCGCCGTGGGCATCGCCTTCGCTGTAATGTTGAGTATAAATTCCAAAGGCGATAACATTGTCGCCGCGCGCCGTATGCTGCATGTGCGAGTGAAAGCGTGCGAGGATGAGCCGATGACGACGGCTTGATATAGCGCGCGGAAGTCGGGAAAGCGGGCAGGAAGCTCGCCGTCTAAAGAGGGAGGGGTGAAGGCGTTCTACTCCGGCGGCTGCTGTGTATGAAACGGCCGTGCGCGACTGCGCTGGCCCTACTTTGCAAGCGATCTGTGCCAAGGACGGAATACGCCGAGCACTGATAGCTCCGTGTGCTCTTATGTTTTCGCCGTTGAGTTCACATTGAAGGGCGATGCAGCACGAAGGTCAATTTGTTCGCTGCTGCTGCCGCGCTTGCTCACTCCAGAGCTTCGGCAGGTAGTTTCCGCGGTCATCGAGTGAGATGTGGTCACGTTTGCTTGTGCGCACGTGACAAAACGCTTATTCGTTTATTTACTAAGCGAATGTGTACAAGTTCATATTGGCGATAAAACTACTATCCTTACTTCGTATAGCTGTCTGCTAATTCGTTATCGCAATCCATGGTTCGTCTTTCGCGCAAAACTGCGACTTATTTTAGGAAAGACGGCCATCGGTGGGGCAACATATGATACAAATTGCACATTTCTTTCGGCTCATAGGAAACATCGGTTTACTCGGAAGAGCCATTCATACCAAAACGCTCGTCTTTACACGGAATGAGCAATCCGTCTCGTCGTGTGAATCCAGTTTTGCCAACGCAATATTCTTTTGAAAGGCTGCACACTATGACGTCGAAAAAGTATGACGTCGCTTGCTCTGTATAGGTGCGGCAAAAAAATGCTGTCATGTCCCAGTATTTTGACCTCTGCGAACGCGTTTTAGGGGCTGAAAACAGCTAAATTGGAACAAATTTTAAACGTCAGATGGCTATTTAAAAAACAAGCACATCTACCTATAGTTTTATTTTGCCAAGTGGAATTTACAGAAGAAACAAATAAGAAATCAAGGATAGAATGGTATGTGCGTGCGTGCGTGTGTACGTGGATGCACGTGCGCGTACGTGCGTTTTGTTCCTTTTGAGTTTTGGCACATGACCCAGTGTAGATGGCGCTCAAATGCGAGACGTATAGTTAACGCCATACTCATCCTGGCTGGTTGGTACATCTTGTTAAGCAACTGCTTGAAGCTGCGTGACATAGAACCCAGCAGAAGAATGAGACAATGCGCTAAGAACCAAATGCTTTATTTATAGGACGGCATAAAGGCCTCTACCGGTAGAGGAAGGGATACACATGGAAAGAAAAAAAAATTCAAGTAGCACTTAGTTATCCCTATGTGTATGAATGCGAAAGCATTGCGACCACGTGACTCGAGCAGCCACGTCAGGCGAAGCGTGGCGACGTCTGGTGGGGCCACTGGCGGAGTCAACGTGACTCGAGCGGCCTTGTCTGCAGAAGCGTCGCGACGCCACGTGACCAACAGTGTTCGTCAGAAGGTGCGCACAAGGCCTGGTCATGGGTTCGAGTGCCCTAAGTAACTCTACCATAATTAAATGTGGCTTAATTAACTTCCCCTCAATTAACACCAAAGAACGTGGGTTCGGCTCCCACCAAAGGTCGAGGGATCGACGGCTTTGGTCGCGGCAACGCCGACAACTACGCCGGGTTTTCCACCTCATGGGCCATAAAAAGATTTCGAATCTAAAAAAGAATCATCACGACAGATATTATGTTTCTTTTGTTGTCAGGGAAAGGACAGAGAGCTCACACATGCGTCCCCGCATGTGAAGGTGCTAAAGTCTTCAGAAATCTAGAGCGCGCGCTGTTCCTGCTGCAATTTAATGTCTTAACATTAGGAGTGTCAAAACGGAAACAAGTATTTGTCTGTTGGACATACACTCGTTGTGTGGGTTGTTGAGGGATATAAGAGTGGGACGTCGGTCACGTGGCAGAGGTAGAGTCGGGATGAGAGAGTTTAGAAGAGTGTGCATGTGCTTGGTCTAAGTGCATCAACATTTTCAATTATAACCTTGCGGCAACCACAGGAGGTCAAAATTGATCCGAAGCTCCCCACCACAGCGTGCCTAATAATCAGATGGCGGCTTTCGCACGTAAAGCCCCAGAATTTCATTTTAATTTTGAATGCGTATTCCGTGCTTCGTGATGTAACATCGATTGCTTGAGGGGAACCTCGCACACAACCTGCGTGCAACACTGAATACAACGACGAGCATCCTTCTTAAATCGAGTCTGTTTTCTGGTTTGTTTTTTTTTTGTCAATTCCTTCTCCTGCATTATCCACCGAGCTTGTTAGTTGCGCTAGAAATCACCTTTACTCCGGCCTTCGCCGCGACTTTCGTTACACGCAATGTACTTAGGGGATTACAGCAAACCCTGCTCCTGAAGGCTGCGATGACTTTCTATTTTATGCCGTTGTATACATATACCGTTTCATACCGTTATGCATACATTCACTTCGCTACCAAAATGTCAGGGGTTCGGCGGCACATTTATGTTTGAAAAATGAAAAATAAAACGCTTTAAGGATACCGTGAACAGCCCCCTCGCCACGTTTTTGAAGCCTTCAAGACATTCACGCGTGGGGACGCATACTCCATGCAATTTCATCGCCCCTGTTCTTGTAGACAAAAAAAAAAGGAAATGTTTGTCTTGTTGATTCCTTTTTTTTTTGTGTGTGTGTGTGTGTTCCGTCCTCGTGCCTTTATGTACGAAACCTGGAAATAAAGCATCTTGTTGCTAGTCAGTGTTCTGTCCAGCGCTTCTTTTACCCTCTCCTGTATCGTGCTGTTTCATGTTTAACATGTTTAACAATATATGTAGTCTTCTATAGATATCCTCTTTTAAAAAAAGTATCCTGCCATTTCGTACCGCGTAATGCAGAACATCGGCGTGGTCATCTTCTGCTCCATGGTGTTCACGGCAGCTTTGGAAGTGACGCATCTCGATAGACGAATTGCACTCAACGCCCTCAAGATGACCGGCACTAGCTAAGGCAGGTGAGAGTGAAACCAAGGGCGACTACGCATTACTGGGTATACCGATATAAGAACGCAGATGCCTACATCGGTGTTCTACATCGTACGGATGGCTGTCCGCTTCCACATCGAAGGGCCTTGCACATACTGTCTACGGTGCATTAGATTGTTATTGTATTACAGTGTAACAGACGTTGGCACTGAAGCATAGCCATACAGTGATGTATGGTTGAAGAAAAAAAGAAGGAAGATAATGACAGTGAAATTTCAAGAGGAAACAATGCAATAATTTACGTAAGCCTTGTTCAAAAGGCAAAATGATTGTGTGGCTGGAGGTAATTTATGCGAGATAAAGGGGCGCATGCGGTGCGCGTAGGCTGAAAGCAGGTTATCGTTATTATTATCGGTTAGGTTATCAGGTTAAAATTTGTGCATATGTTTGAGTGCGTGACTATACCTACGTTAAATCGCGGGGTCAAATTGCTCTCAGGGGCGATGATGAGGGCACGCTTCCAGCATAACTTATGAACAGTAGATGCGCCGTGTGTTAAGATAGCAGGCGCATAAGTGCTGCATTCGACCCCGCATCGTCAAACAAAAGGTTGCTTTTAAGAAACCTTAGCACGGGAACTCATATCTAAATACATGGGAAAGGAGAAATCGTTTTTCTCGGCAACCGCTGCGCCAAATTTGATGAGATTTGTTGCAGTTAAAAGAAAGTTTTTAAATCTAGGGGCCGCTGGCAGCGAATTGTTGATTTAGGCCGTGAATGTTTTTTTAAACATTGTTGAAAATCGCAAATTTTCAGAAAACGAAACTATAAAGTTTAGAACGCTAACTCAGCAATGAAGAACGACATCACAATTCCGTAGATTGTATCTAATTGTACACCTCAAGTGGTCGAAATTTATGCATTACATATGGCTCTCGAATTGATCCCTAATATGTGAGTAGGACTTTTGCAAAGCTATTTCTAACAATGTAACAAATTCAGTCAAGATGTAGACTTATAAATCAACCTAGTCCGCTTTGGATACTCTAACGGATGCAGTTTACAAAACTGCGATATCTGTCCTTAGTGCACACCTACAAATTTAGCTTCTTGGTTCCATCTTTTCTTTAACACATACAATTTTTGAAAGCTCCTTTAAAAAAATTTGAGCCCTAAATGAAAATTCCGCTACCAACAGTCACTAAAATTTAACATTTCTTCTCAAATTAAAACAAATTTCATAAATGTCAGCCCCGTGGTTCCTTCAGAAAAGCGTTTCGGCGTTCTACACGTACTCGAATAGGCGGCATCGGAGTAGGGCCCGAGCTTAAATCTTCCCCTTAACCTACTTCCGAAACTGCTAGTTTCGACGAATGCAAATGTACATGCCACCTGAACAAGGTATACTTAGTTCAGGACGCCATGAAAGCTTGCTTTACGTTTTACGTGTATTCTTCTTTTTTTTTCTTAATATCGGTTAAAACGTTGCGGAGTTTCTTTGTCGGCACGTACAGGCCACGTGCAGGTTGTGTGCATAGCCACATGCCACCTGAACAAGGTATACTTAGTTCAGGACGCCATGAAAGCTTGCTTTACGTTTTACGTATATTCTTCTTTTTTTTTTCTTAATATCGGTTAAAACGTTGCGGAGTTTCCTTGTCGGCACGTACAGGCCACGTGCAGGTTGTGTGCATAGCCACGTGCACGGCCATCCTTTAAAGTCAACTCCAGACTGCGACAAAACTTTGGACCACGTAAAAAAGCCTAGCTTTAGATTGTTGGATAGGCGGAGCAGCCTCCGGGCAAAATTTTACGCTAGGAATACGAGCGGGTGTGTCACACGAAACGCGCGCAAGAATATAGTTTTCGGTACTGAAACTGAAAAAAATAAGATATCTCTATTACCTGTCGCCGGAAGGCACGCCAGACACAGACCGCGGAGGACATGCGCAGCTTTTATTCGAGGAACCCCGAAATAAGGCCGCACCCTTGGCTGCCCGCCCGGTGCGATAACAAAATCTCCGCTAACATCCCCTAACCAGCAGGTGCACCCGTCGTCGGCTTAGGTGCTGTTTGAAGGCTGCTGATGGGGAAAAAATGAAACATTTACCGGCCCTGTAGATTTGTCAGTATTGTATTATTCATTACCAATTTGGCCAAAGCGAAATGTTGCTGCCGTGGGCCATTGTTAATACTGATGACTCGAAACACGGTGGTTTCTTGTGAGAAACAGTCTCTTCCCACGGAAACGTTTCCTCGTTAATACGCGAACTGTATGCGCAGTGAATATATGGAGCCGTAGCAACCCCTTTATAAGGGGTTGTCTGTAAAAGGCGGTTGCTGCTCTTGAGGTACGCCGTTCTAGAGTACGAATGACGACGACGGCAACATTGGTGCGCAGGATATTGCTGGGCTTAATGGGCGTCACCATGTTCCTTTCCATGTGGATTCCGAACACGGCAGCCACCTCCATTGTGAGCCCCATCGTCCTGACCGTCGTCGACTTGATGAAGAGCACACCGATAGCGACGCGGAAAAGTAAGCATGCTTTTTTTGTTGTTTTTTTCTTAGGATCAAACGCTGTACGCGAGCACGAACCAGCCTCTGCTATAGCTTTACACAGAAACACGTTGGTTAGAAATGTCGAATGCAATCTCCGTATACCTGACCCGCGATGAGCCATACCGTTTCTGGTTTTCGTTCATCAGAATGTCATAGTGTTAAGTAACGCGGTCGGCTGTCGACGTGCGGTGTAGCTGTGGACAATTGTTTAGCCTCCCTGGCTTTATTGTGAGAACGGTGGCATAGTACCACTCCGCGTATTATTGAGTTTAACATATTGGCAAGCAGCGTGAAATTTGCATTAATTAGCATGTGGAAGTCGGCAAGGTATTCGTCCAAGCGTTACCTGCCGAATGTCACATATTCTAGCCGCGTTCCTGCTCGTTTTATTTCGTTGAACTTGATCCTCCTAATGAATTTCCAAAAAAATTGTTTACAAGTTATGGGTTTACTTTCGCCCCACCATCTTCCTGTTAGGCTCACTTGGAGAGACAACGGCCTGGAAAGGTGGTGGTTACGGGTCTGATCCTCAGGCGACGGAATTTTTTCCCCCTCTGAGGTTAAGTTTTGGTTCTAGGGAATCTGTATGTGTGCCTTCCTTTGTAACTTCGTGCTACCTCCAGGTGGCTTGCCAAGTTTTCATTTAATACGGTGGCTAGTGACCCGGGGCTCCACGAGGTGATGAAATACATATACTTGGGTTTCGCAGACTATTCGTAAATGGATTAAGTTTTCTTTCACATACATTTTTTTGTCCTTTAGATGGCCTTCGATCATTGCTTTACCATACTGCTCGGTGTCGTGCAGGCAGTTCTTTGTGTTAGGGCAAGCATTATATTCGCCCGCAATATTATTCGCATGTATACACTCATCTTCATGGCCGACGTTAATTTTCAGTTAACTTTGGTCTGTTCTTTCTTTCTTTACAGCGAAGCAGCGAAGGCACTGGGTCAGGTGCAGTCTCTTGTCTCACCCGGCTAGCGAAAACCCCGCAGCAACAGCAGCAGCAGCAGCCCGCATGCGAGGAGGCGCGAGCGAGCGTGAATTGAAAGAAGGGAAAAAATAAGTAAAAAACTAGGAAGGGGGCTGAGACACGTGTGGGGAGTCACTGACTCTCTCTTTTTTTCTATTCTCGCTTTATTAATATTTTTACATATTTTTATTTCCACTTCTCCTCATCCTCCTCCTACTTACTTTCTTTCGCTGCTTGGAAATGGCCGTATATAGTACAGTGTCAACCCCCTCTTTCATCATTCTTTGCCTTGAACCATGACTCAGTGACAGACATCCTCTTGAGCAAACAGCTCGAGTCGGAGGAACTAAAATAAGAAGAAAAAAAAGAAAAAGTGGATGCAGTGACGGGAAGTTAAGAAATGTGATCGCACGCCTGAGAGGATGTCATTGCATGATTGACACACTCACAACTTGTGGAAACGGATGTGTCTTGGTACCGCCTCTTTGCCCCTCGCTCTTTCCCTTTCCGCGGATATCAAACCAATAGCGAGCAGAGAAAGTGGTTTGAGAGAGAAGGATTTCACACTTTTCTCCGACTTTTTACTTTCACTTAACATTCGCCACTCCCCCTTTCGTGAGTCAACGTCGTGTCTCCAATATATAACGCGAGTTAACCAAAAAGAGCATTTGCTCTCCACAATCTCAAGAAGGAGGTCGTGCTGCTCTGCGCCAAATCTAAGATGAAGGTTGAGAGACTTCGTGTTAGGGCCGCCGCGCAGAAATGCCCCAGGCCCGAATTTCGCGCACCCACCAAGGAGTTTGCGCATCGCAGTCGCAGTCGGCAGCGTTCGACCGGTAAAAGATGGCCGCTGCCAGAGAAACATGGCCGCCGCCATCGCCGCTCTAGGAATGATAGCAGTACCAGCAGCAGTAGCAGCAGCAGTAGTAGTAGTAGTAGCAGCAGCAGCAGCAGCAGCAGCCGGAGCAGCAGCAGCAGCTGCAGTAGGAGTCGAAGCAACCCGCGCCGCAAGAAAGAAGAAGAAGAAGAAGAAAAAAAAGAGGCAGCGCCGTCTCCATCTCCGGCCACACCGCCGGGTACCCCGCCGCCCACTCCGCTGGTCTCACCGCCGGCTACTCCACCTGCCTCACCACCACCGGCCTCACCGCCGGCCGTAGAAGCAGCATCTCCGTCCCCCGTTCAAGAAAAGCAACCCCTTGAATCAGAAGAACATCTGAAAAAACTGGACTGCCTCATCGCTAATTACTGGAAGGACTATGATTCGGTGAGTCCCCGTGATTTCATTATTTATTGCCCCTCAGTTGCATTGTTGTTTTAACTCCACTGCCAAAAATTTTAACACTGTTTGGATCCGACCGCTGGTACGATCTGTTGGGAACTCGGCGCTGACGCCCGAGGTTGTACCTGGGTCGCAAGCCCCAAGGGTAGCGTTGGCCTGGCGGCCTGGGGTACAACTGGAAGCATCCGAAGGTCCCGGCAAAGCATGAGTCGACTGGTAACAACGAAACAACTTGTTTATTTTAACATCGCAAAGAGTTGGCGGTCAGTTTGACCGAAGTAGAGAGACGGGAGAGCACTTCACTCAACAGAAGAAATCGGAGCCCCCCCTTTTGGCGTCCGGGGGCAGCTGTTTTTATACTCTCGCAGTTGAGGGCAAGAAGGAACCCCTCAAAAGACGAGCACGTGAATGTACAATGGGCTAATGGTGACGCACACTGTCGTAGCGATGCCGTAGCACCATGTCGAGCACGATCTCGTAGCACCGTGTCGTGGCGCTGCCGGTCGGACACAATGACTGTAATGAGAGGATGGTCCCTGCTTTGGCATCGCCTGTTTCGGGCATAATGACTGGAACGAGATCCCTGCTTTGGCATCGCCTGTTTCGGGCACAATGACTGGAATGAGATCCCTGCTTTGGCATCGCCTGTTTCGGGCACAATGACTGGAATGCGAGGATGATCCCTAGGCGGTCGCATCGCCGCAGTCGCGCCTGGAAACACCTGGCGATGAGTGTTGCGGCGACGACGATCGGGCCAAAATGTCTGCCGCCCCGCCGCAGTCGCGCCGGCAAAACCACGTGTCGCGGGCGAATCGCAACAGACCGCCCCGCCGGGGGAAGGAGATCCCGATGGACAGGGGACTGCATCCGCTGTCCGGAGGGATGTCGCTCGATGATGCTCATAATCGAAGTCGGGCGTCCCTCGACGTTTCTTGAGCGCAGCGCACAGAGAAGGCCTCGTTCTCTCGTTCAGGTTCGCACGGGACACTGCAAAGTGACTTCGGGAGAGTTCACATTTTTGTTCTCGTTCCCGGCAAGCGTTAGAACTACGCTGAAACTCAACCGCTCAGTCAGCAAGCACGGCACAACCCTCACTAAGCCCTGCCAGGCTCTTTCCCCTTTTTATACCACTGCCTAGTTCCTTACAGTAGTCTAGCATCACTCAGAACGCGTCCACAAATTGAAAAATTGCACTAGAAAGCATATCATCACTTTGAAACACTGAACAAAAGCAATATGTTAAAAAAATCCTGCCTCAGGAAGAAAAACATCAGTAACAAACAATCTTGAGGCTGATTCCTACGTTAGGGGCTTCGACTTAAGCCATCGGCGTTACCGTTGAGACTCCCCTTTTTGTAACGCACCTCAAAGGAATATTGTTGTAAAGCGAGGCTCCAGCGCAGGAGGCGGCCATTTTTGGGAGAGATGGTCTGCAGCCATTGGAGAGGGCAGTGATCCGTCTCAATGATAAACCTCGAGCCGGCTAGATAGCATGACAATGTCTGAACGGCCCACACGAGACACGCACACTCTTTCTCGGTGGCGCTATACGCCTGCTCACGACTGGTCAGCTTAAGACTAGCATACAGGACGGGGTGTTCTACTTCTCCATTTTCCCGTTGGCACAGTACAACGCCCATGCCTCGCTCACTAGCATCGCACTGAACAATGAACCCTTTTGTATAGTCTGGCGATCGTAGCACAGGCTGGCTTGTTAGGGCACTCTTTAGGGCGCTAAAAGCTCTTTCCTTGGTCTCGTCCCAGACGACTGTTTGAGGCTCTGTCTTTCTTAGAGCATCCGTCAGGGGAGCCGCGATATCAGAGTACCTAGGGATGTACCTCTGATAGTAGCCGGCGACACCCAAGAACGACCGAATATCGGTCTTTGTGCGCGGTTGCGGAAAGTCTCGCACAGCGGCCACTTTTATTTCAGAGGGGCGGCGACGACCCTGACCAATCACGTGACCGAGGTAGACAACCTCGGCCTGTGCTAACTGGCACTTAGGAGCCTTTACTGTCAAGCCTGCTTCGCGCAGGCGGGTTAGCACTGCCCGCAAGTGTGTCATATGCTCAGACCAGGATGCGGAGAATATCGCTACGTCGTCTAGATACGGTAAAGCGAATTCTTGCTGTCCCCGCAACACTTTAGGACGGAATGTTCCCATTGGTGAAATGAACGCCGCATACCTACTAGCCTCTTCTGTAAGTGGAACCTGCCAATAACCCCTGACAAGATCTAGGGTGGAAATAAACTGAGCGCTACTAACTTTCTCAAGGCGCTCCTCGATGTTAGGGATCGGATAAATTTGATCCTTAGTGATGGAATTAAGCCTGCGGTAGTCGACGCAAGGACGAGGTTCCTTGCCCGGTACCTCAACTAAAATCAAAGGGGAGGTATAATCACTCTCACCAGCCTCAATAACACCGAGCTGTAGCATTTTCTTTACCTCAGCCTCCATAATATCGCTCTGGCGGGGTGACACCCGATACGCCTTGGATCGTACTGGCTCTGGGGAGGTAAGTTCTATATCATGAGTAAGTACCGAAGTCCTACCAGGCCTCTCAGAGAACAGACCTTGAAACTCTTGTAATAGCTGGTGTAGTTCGGTTTTCTGCTCGGGCGACAGCGGTGCTTTACTGATAAGGTCACTAATGACTTGACCGGTGTCTTCCCTGTTCGTCACTGAGCCTAGTCCTGGAAGCTCGACCGGAAGCTCTTCAGGAACGTTTACCATCATGCACACCACTGCTTCCCTTTGTCTATAAGGTTTGAGCAGATTACAGTGGTAAACTTGCTGTGCTTTCCGCTTTCCTGGCAGACTTACCACGTAGTTAACGTCCGACAGTTTCTGAACAATTCGTGCTGGGCCCTCCCACTGCACGTCTAGTTTGTTGTTTAGCGATGTGCGCAATATCATGACCTCATCGCCAACCTCAAAACGACGGGCCCTGGCTGTCCGATCATAATAAACCTTGGCCCTCTGCTGGGCCTTTGTCATTGCTTCACCTGACAACTCCTGTGCCCTTCTTAAGCGTTCGAGGAGCTTAAGCACGTACTCCACCACGACTGGGTCGTCGCCCCTACCTTCCCATGATTCTCGAAGCATGCGAAGCGGAGATCGAAGCGAGCGACCGTACACCAGTTCAGCTGGCGAAAACCCCGTAGCCGCATGCGGCGCGGTCCTTAAAGCAAACATCACCCCAGGCAAACACAGCTCCCAGTCAGTTCGATGTTCAAAACACAACGCTCTCAACACGCGCTTCATGACGGAGTGGAGCTTCTCAACGGAATTCGACTGTGGGTGGTACACTGAGCTGTGTAGCAGCTTTACCCCACACCTTTCGAGAAAAGTTGTCGTCAAAGCGCTAGTAAACACTGTGCCCTGATCTGATTGGATTTCCGCAGGAAAACCAACTCGCGCAAATATGGACAGTAGTGCATTAACTATCTCAACTGAGCTGAGTTCTTTAAGCGGCACTGCTTCAGGGAACTTTGTCGCTGGGCAGATCACAGTCAAAATGTGTCTGTACCCCGTGGCTGTTACCGGCAGAGGTCCCACAGTATCAATAACGAGCCGTCTAAAAGGCTCCGTAATGATAGGTACCAATTTCAACGGCGCCCTCGATTTGTCCCCTGGTTTGCCCACCCGCTGACAAGTGTCACATGTCCTCACGAAATGGTCTGCGTCCCGAAAACACCCTGGCCAATAGTACTCTTGCAAGAGACGGTCCTTAGTTTTCTTAACTCCTAGGTGTCCGGACCACGAACCCCCGTGTGACAAGCGCAACAGATCCTGACGATAGCATTGAGGCACGATCAGCTGATCGAACTCCACTCCTCTTCGGTCTAGATACTTCCGGTACAGGACTCCACCTCTTTCCACAAAACGCACAGTTTTCCTGGCGATACCTTCTTTGACATTGCAGCGCACGTTTTCCAGGCTGCCATCCTTTTTTTGCTCGGCTATCAAAGCCGACCGGCTGACTTTTAGCAACCTATCAAGTCCGTCTGACGTAGGCGCGATGAGCAAATCAGTAGATAGCTCTTCTAACTTTCCCGAATCGGGATTTTCCTCTCCAGTATCTGGCGCCTTCAACGCTACAGACTCAATTTTATTCAGTTCGGGCGTGCTCTGAATATCAGCTTGCTGCGCCTCTGACCCTTTTTCGTTGTTTGATAACGTCGGCCCCGCAACTACCGCCTTTGCAGCGAGCTCCCGAACCTTCGATCTGGTTAAGGCCTGAACACTAGCTTCACCAAACAAAAGCCCCTTCTCGCGCAGGAGGTGATCGGACCTGTTTGAAAATAGGTACGGGTACTGGGGTGGCAGCATAGATGACACTGCCGCCTCTGTCTCAAGCGCTCCGAAAGGTCCTTCAATAAGCACCTTTGCTACTGGCAGACACACGCTATGAGCTTCCACGGCTTGCTTGATCCACGCGCACTCGCCCGTGAACATATGGGGTTCTACGTAAGATGGGTGAACTACATCCATCGTAGCTGCGGAATCGCGAAGCACTCGGCACTCTTTCCCGTTCACGAGGAGGTCTCGCATGTAAGGCTCGAGAAGCTTCATGTTCTCGTCAGTGCTGCCTATTGAAAAAAACACAACTTTTGGTGTTGTTTCCGGACACTGCGCCGAAAAGTGACCCGGCTTCTGGCACGTATAACACAAGCGCGCTCGCCTCATCTCGAACCGCTTTCTGCGTTTGGCTGCCGCCGTCTCTTTACGTTTGGTCGGACTGCTTTCGCTCGCATCCGCACTACGCGTGTCCCCCTTTAATCTCATGGGCGTGAACTTCGGCCTCTCAAACTTCGAGCCAAATTCACCCTTTTGACCGTCCTTAGCTCCGCGAGCTCGACGCGTCACAAACTCCTCGGCTAGCTCAGCGGCTCTAGCCACCGTACTCACGTCTGGCCTATCCAAGACCCAGTATCGCACGTTCTCCGGTAACCGACTATAAAACTGTTCTAGCCCGAAGCACTGCAGAACTTTATCGTGGTCACCAAACGCTTTCTCTTCTTTGAGCCACTCCTGCATGTTCGACATAAGCCTATACGCAAACTCTGTATATGACTCACTTTTGCCTTTCTCATTTTCCCGAAACTTCCGACGGAACGCCTCCGCAGACAGCCGGTACTTTTTTAGCAGACTCGATTTTACTTTGTCGAAATCCTCTGCCTCCTCTCTATCCAAGCGAGCGACTACGTCGGCCGCCTCGCCGGGTAACAAAGTGAGCAAGCGCTGTGGCCACGTTTCCCGAGAGAACCCCTGCTTCTCGCACGTTCGCTCAAAGTTAACCAGGAACAAACCAATGTCCTCTCCAAGCTTAAACGGCCGCATCAGGTCAGTCATTTTGAACAATACTCGTTGTCCTGCACCGTGTGCCTGACTTCCATTACGAGCGCGTTCCATTTCTACCTCAAGACGCTTCATTTCCAAAGCGTGTTGACGGTCACGCTCTTGTTGCTCTCGCTCTTTCTGTTCTTTAAGTTCGCGCTCCTGTTTCTCTTTTTGCTCTTTAAGTTCGCGCTCCTGTCTTTTTGACCTCTCCTCAATAGTCTCAAGGCATTCCGACAGCTCGTCATCCTCAGCCTCTAACTCAAGAATAGCCTTTAGCAGTTCAGGTTTTCTGAGTTTGTCTGAGACATCCAGACCCAACTCTCTTGCAAGCTCCAACAATTTCGGTTTGCGCAACGACTTCAAATCCATGGCTGCTCTGAATGCTGCTTTCTCTACTGCTTACTATTGTCTTGCCGCAAACTAACCCGGCAGCAACGACAACCACAATTACCAGCTCTGTTTCTGACTCTAACAAAAGCCTGGCAAAGCTCAGAAGAAGAAAGTCCCGCACTCACCTAACCTCGCAGGCAGGAATTCCGCGCAGTCGTTCCGCTGCAGGCAACCAGTCGTCACACAGGGCTCGTTGCACTGCTCCCGGATCGTCGTTGAGCTGCTCAGCATACTGTCAACTGCATCTCTTTGCTGCTGGCCTCCGTTGTCGCGATCTCGCCGCTGGCAGACAGTTGTTTGAAGTCGTAGGCGATCTCGCCGCTGCCAACCAGATGTTTGGATCCGACCGCTGGTACGATCTGTTGGGAACTCGGCGCTGACGCCCGAGGTTGTACCTGGGTCGCAAGCCCCAAGGGTAGCGTTGGCCTGGCGGCCTGGGGTACAACTGGAAGCATCCGAAGGTCCCGGCAAAGCATGAGTCGACTGGTAACAACGAAACAACTTGTTTATTTTAACATCGCAAAGAGTTGGCGGTCAGTTTGACCGAAGTAGAGAGACGGGAGAGCACTTCACTCAACAGAAGAAATCGGAGCCCCCCCTTTTGGCGTCCGGGGGCAGCTGTTTTTATACTCTCGCAGTTGAGGGCAAGAAGGAACCCCTCAAAAGACGAGCACGTGAATGTACAATGGGCTAATGGTGACGCACACTGTCGTAGCGATGCCGTAGCACCATGTCGAGCACGATCTCGTAGCACCGTGTCGTGGCGCTGCCGGTCGGACACAATGACTGTAATGAGAGGATGGTCCCTGCTTTGGCATCGCCTGTTTCGGGCATAATGACTGGAACGAGATCCCTGTTTTGGCATCGCCTGTTTCGGGCACAATGACTGGAATGAGATCCCTGCTTTGGCATCGCCTGTTTCGGGCACAATGACTGGAATGCGAGGATGATCCCTAGGCGGTCGCATCGCCGCAGTCGCGCCTGGAAACACCTGGCGATGAGTGTTGCGGCGACGACGATCGGGCCAAAATGTCTGCCGCCCCGCCGCAGTCGCGCCGGCAAAACCACGTGTCGCGGGCGAATCGCAACAACACACAACAAATGTGAAGATTGGACGTTGGTCATTCATTCATTCATTCATTCTTCTTTTTACCCCTCTCAATCTCTCGGGTAACGCGTGCGCAGGGAGGGGAAGGGAGATGGGAGAACGAGAGAGGAAAAAAGAATTTATTTTGATTTGAGTTAATGAATAACGACAGCAACAACATCGCAACTGACGGTTACAATAAAAACTACGAGGCATTGTTTTTGATATATGTAAAATATCTTTATTATCAATTATATTCTTTTCTTTCTTTTTCCTTCGTGTTTGTAATCGTAGTTGTTATTGTGTCGACGTCGCACCGGATGCATCACCTCCACTCCCACGCTGCCATCGTCACCGCTTACTGTCCCAGAAGGCTACGGCGACGACGATCCGATGCAGGTGTTGCCAGGTGAATCCGTGGACGCTATTCTTTGTGATACATACGCTTGTAACGATGTTGTTTGTAACGATGTTCTTAACATGACAATCGAGAGAGTCGATAGTGATGAGCGCGTTACTGAGTCCGCGTCCACAGCAGAATCTGCTGTCGAGGGAACCACCATAGCAGAATCCATCGCAGAAAAGTCCGGAGGCGAAGGCAGTGATGAGTCTGACAGTGGCTCTAATGAAGAAATGATTTACGAAGAAGGAAAGCGTCCCAGTGACGTTATATTGGATTACATAAGAGAATATCAAGAAGAGAAACGTAAAAAAGAGTTAACGCGTTCGCCGTCGCCGCTGGTCGATTACGATGAGGAGGAACTAACAAGCGGAGAGCAGCAGGCAAAGAGCGAAGTACAGCAATCAAAGAGTGAAGTACAGCAATCAAAGAGTGAAGTACAGCAATCGAAGGGTGAAGTACAGCAATCAAAGGGCGAAGTACAGCAATCAAAGGGCGAAGTACAGCAATCAAAGAGCGAAGTACAGCAATCAAAGAGCGAAATACAGCAATCAAAGAGCGAAGTACAGCAATCAAAGAGCGAAGTACAGCAATCAAAGAGTGAAGTACAGCAATCAAAGAGCGAAGTACAGCAATCAAAGAGTGAAATGCAATCAGAAGAAAAGCCAAAAACGAAAAAGAAAAGGCAACGCTCGGAGGAGGGGGAAGAAAAGCAATGTAGTACAGAAGAGCCTGAGCAAAAGAATCAAGCCGCCGCGCCTAAGGCAGCTAGAGCTAAAACATCTAAAGCAACGAAAGCAACTAATGGACCAGCTAACGAGCAGCCGCAAATAGAGCAAACGGAACAGCCGCCGCCGCAAAAGAAGGGGGAGAAAAAGAAGAAATCAAAGACTCAAGAAGAATTCGATCAAAAATTGGCTGATGAAATTGAACGAACTGAATTCATGCAATTGGCCGAGGGTGATTCGGCGGCTTTCAAGAAGGCAGCATCGAAAGCATATTACAGTGCCACCGCATCCGAAACATCGGAACTTAACGGACTGAAGGTGCGCCCGTACGACGGTCAGACAAAAATGATCCCTCCCGTCGTCGCTTCCATGCTGCCCAAAGCAATAGCATCGACGCTCACTCTGCCCGCTCGTCCACCACCCGACGTCCCGCTAGCACACTTTGCTCTCGTTACCTCATTTGACGAAGTGCTGCCAGTCACGAGAAATCAACATTTGGCCATGGCATACGCGAGGCTGTTGATAAAGAAGAGTGGCATTGTAAAGAAGACTCTCTTCATTCGCCTGAGTGACTATTTCGGCACTCTCTTTGGGATTCCCGAAACAGAGAAGAAGAGTGATGGAGACGATGACAACAACAGCAACAAAAAGAAGAAGACTCTCAAGGCAGGCAGCAGCATCGATGCGGAGTACATAGCCGCCAAAGACGCTCCCTTTGGCAGCGTTTTCAACTATGACTCCGGCTATCCAGGTCAACCCGGAATCGAGTCAGAAATATTACATCTATACGATGACCAGCAAAAGCGAAGTGGGATATGCGATTCTGTGCACCATGCTGAATCCATTGTTCATATCGGACGCATGGCTCGACGTGCTGATGGAACAAATTCCACTGCGATACCGGGCCGATCTCACTCAAATCTACGTGACCTCGTGCGCTCGGGCAGCTTCTGCTAAGCCGTACCTCGATACGGTGCACGGGTGGGTGGAGCCGGCGTTGAGGCACTCGTGGCTAGACCGCCGTGTGACCATTTGCGGAAACGGCGGAAACGGCGAGGAAGATGGAGGAGGCGACGAGGAGGAAGCCGATCTGAGCGAAGTGGAGGAGCTCGAGTTGTCCCAAATTAATCCGAGAGAAAGAGAATCTCTCTTTGCGTATCAAGTGATTAAGGACACCTTGAGTTCCACCGACGAGCTACATCAGACGATGAAGAGAAAACAGATAAGGGGCGCTCTGATTGCAAAGAAATTCGCCGGTTTGATTGCTCGGCTGCGCAGCGAAGTGGAACCGGAGAGACTGTGTACGTACGTGAGCATAGCGAAGAACTCTGTGCAAGTGAGCGGTCTCCTTGACTCTTTAATTGACGAACACAGAGTGAACCGCATGCTCAAGAGCGGATCTTATTTGCCCAGCCTCTTCGGTCCGCAGTCTAACATCTACGAGCAGCCACATCACAGCGAGGAAGCTTACCGGGTTTTCAAAGCAAATTTTGAGCAAATTCAGAACATCATTCCACCCGACGCGTCCATTACGTATCGCGCCTTTGTGCCAACGTATCCGCGAGATGGAGTCGACGTGTGCCGGGCGGAAATGGTTCAGAAAGGAGCCGCCCAGTTTGTTTTCTCGCTCGTCAAGCATTTCATGCAATCGGCAACCGTTCCGATGATTGAGGGCGGCGGCGACGAGGAGGAGGACAGCAACATCACTTTTTGCAAACGAGACGCAGCACTCGCGGCGGCGGCAAAAAAGACTTATCCTCCTCCTCCTCCGACTGCGACTCCGCACCTCCGGCCGCACCCACCGCATCATCGACGGCCAAAGTTTCGACGACCGAAAGAAAAAGGTGCATCATCGTCTTTTGGTCCGACGACGAGGATCTCGTCAAGTGATGGCATGCTTGTGGAAACATCGTTACCCGGCTGCACATTGGCAATTTCCCAAAGTACAAGAGCAGTCGGGATTTGTCGGTCATTTACACGTATTTGATGCGCGGTGACACGGTGCGGCTTCGCAAGATGCAATCGCCCACCCTCCACATTGCCTTCGTTGTCTCCAAAAAGCAGCCGCTCGTGCAAGTCGACACTCCCACACAGTTTGCTTCCATTACATCGATTCAGCTTGTCATTCCAGATGCCAGTGACGATAACGATACCCCTCACGTATGCCCGCGATCGCTAGTCAATGCCCTTCGAGCTAACAAGGAAAACATCTCGCTGGACCTTTTGCTCAAGATGTACTGCGACAAACAGGAGGGCATGGGCATAGCGAACAACGTGCTGCGGACCAACTCGTTCTTGCACGGGCATCTGTCAGACGCTAAACACTTGAAAACCATCGCGGCCGAGAAAGAAGCTTACAAGAAGGTGGCTCGCGACATCGCTTCTGCAAGCACTTCAAGCAGCGCAAAGGTTCACTCGTTGCATTTTGACGGTGTCGTCATCGACATATCCACGCAGTATTCGGTAACCGTCCAGTCAGCCGAAAACACTCTCGAGGATACCGTTAAAAAAGGTGGCAAACGGAGCGCCGAGCAAGACGGCGACGAGAGTGATCATGGTACAGCCAAGAGAAAGCGAAAAGAATAGATTGTGGCGCACCGGCTTGTTCATCGCGTCTTGTAAATATGTACATATATACATTACTGCATTTCATATATATACATAACGTCATATACTGTTACTGTTACACGTATGCTTAGTTTTTGTTTTATGCGAAGAAGCATATTTTTATGCGAAGAAGCTTCTTCGCATAAAAATATGCTTCTTCGCATAAAACAAAAACTAAGCATACGTGTAACAGTAACAGTATATGACGTTATGTATATATATGAAATGCAGTAATGTATATATGTACATATTTACAAGACGCGATGAACAAGCCGGCGCGCCACAATCTATTCTTTTCGCTTTCTCTTGGTTGTACCATGATCACTCTCGTCGCCGTCTTGCTCGGCGCTCCGTTTGCCACCTTTTTTAACGGTATCCTCGAGAGTGTTTTCGGCTGACTGGACGGTTCCCGAATACTGCGTGGATATGTCGATGACGACACGGTCAAAATGCAACGAGTGAACCTTTGCGCTGCTTGAAGTGCTTGCAGAAGCGATGTCGCGAGCCACCTTCTTGTAAGCTTCTTTCTCGGCCGCGATGGTTTTCAAGTGTTTAGCGTCTGACAGATGCCCGTGAAAGAACGAGTTGGTCCGCAGCACGTTGTTCGCTATGCCCATGCCCTTCTGTTTGTCGCAGTACATCTTGAGCAAAAGGTCCAGCGAGATGTTTTCCTTGTTAGCTCGAAGGGCATTGACTAGCGATCGCGGGCATACGTGAGGGGTCTCGTTATCGTCACTGGCATCTGGAATGACAAGCTGAATCGATGTAATGGAAGCAAACTGGGTGGGAGTGTCGACTTGCACGAGCGGCTGCTTTTTGGAGACAACGAAGGCAATGTGGAGGGTGGGCGATTGCATCTTGCGAAGCCGCACCGTGTCACCGCGCATCAAATACGTGTTAATGACCGACAAATCCCGACTGCTCTTGTACTTTGGAAAATTGCCAATGTGCAGCCGGGTAACGATGTTTCCACAAGCATGCCATCGCTTGACGAGATCCTCGTCGTCGGACCAAAAGACGATGACGCACCTTTTTCTTTCGGTCGTCGAAACTTTGGCCGACGATGATGCGGTGGGTGCGGCCGGTGGTGCGGAGTCGCAGTCGGAGGAGGAGGAGGATAAGTCTTTTTTGCCGCCGCCGCGAGTGCTGCGTCTCGTTTGCAAAAAAGTGATGTTGCTGTCCTCCTCCTCGTCGCCGCCGCCCTCAATCATCGGAACGGTCGCCGATTGCATGAAATGCTTGACGAGCGAGAAAACAAACTGGGCGGCTCCTTTCTGAACCATTTCCGCCCGGCACACGTCGACTCCATCTCGCGGATACGTTGGCACAAAGGCGCGATACGTAATGGACGCGTCGGGTGGAATGATGTTCTGAATTTGCTCAAAATTTGCTTTGAAAACCCGGTAAGCTTCCTCGCTGTGATGTGGCTGCTCGTAGATGTTAGACTGCGGACCGAAGAGGCTGGGCAAACAAGATCCGCTCTTGAGCATGCGGTTCACTCTGTGTTCGTCAATTAAAGAGTCAAGGAGACCGCTCACTTGCACAGAGTTCTCCGCTATGCTCACGTACGTACACAGTCTCTCCGGTTCCACTTCGCTGCGCAGCCGAGCAATCAAACCGGCGAATTTCTTTGCAATCAGAGCGCCTCTTATCTGTTTTCTCTTCATTGTCTGATGTAGCTCGTCGGTGGAACTCAAGGTGTCCTTAATCACTTGATACGCAAAGAAAGATTCTCTTTCTCTCGGATTAATTTGGGACAACTCGAGCTCCTCCACTTCGCTAAGATCGGCTTCCTCCTCGTCGCCTCCTCCATCTTCCTCGCCGTTTCCGCCGTTTCCGCAAATGGTCACACGGCGGTCTAGCCACGAGTGCCTCAACGCCGGCTCCACCCACCCGTGCACCGTATCGAGGTACGGCTTAGCAGAAGCTTCCCGAGCGCACGAGGTCACGTAGATTTGAGTGAGATCGGCCCGGTATCGCAGTGGAATTTGTTCCATCAGCACGTCGAGCCATGCGTCCGATATGAACAACGGATTCAGCATGGTGCACAGAATCGCATATCCCACTTCGCTTTTGCTGGTCATCGTATAGATGTAATATTTCTGACTCGATTCCGGGTTGACTTCGTGTGCCACTCGTACGCTGTTAAGCTTCACATTTGTCTTGTTACACACAGTGACTGGATAGCCGGAGTCATAGTTGAAAACGCTGCCAAAGGGAGCGTCTTTGGCGGCTATGTACTCCGCATCGATGCTGCTGCCTGCCTTGAGAGTCTTCTTCTTTTTGCTGCTGTTGTTGTCATTGTCTCCATCACTCTTCTTCTCTGTTTCGGGAATCCCAAAGAGAGTGCCGAAATAGTCACTCAGGCGAATGAAGAGAGTCTTCTTTACAATGCCACTCTTCTTTATCAACAGCCTCGCGTATGCCATGGCCAAATGTTGATTTCTCGTGACTGGCAGCACTTCGTCAAATGAGGTAACGAGAGCAAAGTGTGCTAGCGGGACGTCGGGTGGTGGACGAGCGGGCAGAGTGAGCGTCGATGCTATTGCTTTGGGCAGCATGGAAGCGACGACGGGAGGGATCATTTTTGTCTGACCGTCGTACGGGCGCACCTTCAGTCCGTTAAGTTCCGATGTTTCGGATGCGGTGGCACTGTAATATGCTTTCGATGCTGCCTTCTTGAAAGCCGCCGATTCACCCTCGGCCAATTGCATGAATTCAGTTCGTTCAATTTCATCAGCCAATTTTTTATCGAATTCTTCTTGAGTCTTTGATTTCTTCTTTTTCTCCCCCTTCTTTTGCGGCGGCGGCTGTTCCGTTTGCTCTATTTGCGGCTGCTCGTTAGCTGGTCCATTAGTTGCTTTCGTTGCTTTAGATGTTTTAGCTCTAGCTGCCTTAGGCGCGGCGGCTTGCTTCTTTTGCTCAGGCTCTTCTGTACTACATTGCTTTTCTTCCCCCTCCTCCGAGCGTTGCCTTTTCTTTTTCGTTTTTGGCTTTTCTTCTGATTGCATTTCACTCTTTGATTGCTGTACTTCGCTCTTTGATTGCTGTACTTCACTCTTTGATTGCTGTACTTCGCTCTTTGATTGCTGTACTTCACTCTGATTGCTGTACTTCGCTCTTTGATTGCTGTACTTCGCTCTTTGATTGCTGTACTTCGCCCTTTGATTGCTGTACTTCGCCCTTTGATTGCTGTACTTCGCCCTTTGATTGCTGTACTTCACTCTTTGATTGCTGTACTTCGCTCTTTGCCTGCTGCTCTCCGCTTGTTAGTTCCTCCTCATCGTAATCGACCAGCGGCGACGGCGAACGCGTTAACTCTTTTTTACGTTTCTCTTCTTGATATTCTCTTATGTAATCCAATATAACGTCACTGGGACGCTTTCATTCTTCGTAAATCATTTCTTCATGAGAGCCACTGTCAGACTCATCACTGCCTTCGCCTCCAGACTTTTCTGCGATGGATTCTGCTATGGTGGTTCCCTCGACAGCAGATTCTGCTGTGGACGCGGACTCAGTAACGCGCTCATCACTATCGACTTTCTCGATTATCATGTTAAGAACATCGTTACAAACAACATCGTTACAAGCGTATGTATCACAAAGAATAGCATCCACGGATTCACCTGGCAACACCTGCATCGGATCGTCGTCGCCGTAGCCTTCTGGGACAGTAAGCGGTGACGATGGCAGCGTGGGAGTTGGAGGTGATGCATCCGGTGCGACGTCGACACAATAACAACTACGATTACAAACACGAAAGAAAAAGAAAGAAAAGAATATAATAGATAATAAAGATATTTTACATATATCAAAAACAATGCCTCGTAGTTTTTATTGTAACCGTCAGTTGCGATGTTGTTGCTGTCGTTATTCGTTAACTCAAATCAAAATAAATTCTTTTTTCCTCTATCGTTCTCCCATCTCCCTTCCCCTCCCTGCGCACGCGTTACCCGAGAGATTGAGAGGGGTAAAAAGAAGAATGAATGAATGAATGAATGAATGACCAACGTCCAATCTTCACATTTGTTGTGTGTTAAAATTTTTGGCAGTGGAGTTAAAACAACAATGCAACTGAGGGGCAATAAATAATGAAATAACGGGGACTCACCGAATCATAGTCCTTCCAGTAATTAGCGATGAGGCAGTCCAGTTTTTTCAGATGTTCATCTGATTCATGGGGTTGCTTTTCTTGAACGGGGGACGGAGATGCTGCTTCTACGGCCGGCGGTGAGGCCGGTGGTGGTGAGGCAGGTGGAGTAGCCGGCGGTGAGACCAGCGGAGTGGGCGGCGGGGTACCCGGCGGTGACGCCGGAGATGGAGACGGCGCTGCCTCTTTTTTTTCTTCTTCTTCTTCTTCTTTCTTGCGGCGCGGGTTGCTTCGACTCCTACTGCAGCTGCTGCTGCTGCTCCGGCTGCTGCTGCTGCTGCTGCTGCTACTACTACTACTGCTGCTGCTACTGCTGCTGGTACTGCTATCATTCCTAGAGCGGCGATGTCGGCGGCCATGTTTCTCTGGCAGCGGCCATCTTTTACCGGTCGAACGCTGCCGACTGCGACTGCGATGCGCAAACTCCTTGGTGGGTGCGCGAAATTCGGGCCTGGGGCACTTCTGCGCGGCGGCCCTAACACGAAGTCTCTCAACCTTCATCTTAGATTTGGCGCAGAGCAGCACGACCTCCTTCTTGAGATTGAGGAGAGCAAATGCTCTTTTTCGTTAACTCGCGTTATATATTGGAGACACGACGTTGACTCACGAAAGGGGGAGTGGCGAATGTTAAGTTAAAGTAAAAAGTCGGAGAAAAGTGTGAAATCCTTCTCTCTCAAACCACTTTCTCTGCTCGCTATTGGTTTGATATCCGCGGAAAGGGAAAGAGCGAGGGGCAAAGAGGCGGTACCAAGACACATCCGTTTCCACAAGTTGTGAGTGTGTCAATCATGCAATCACATCCTCTCGGGCGTGCGATCACATTTCTTAACTTCCCGTCACTGCATCCACTTTTTCTTTTTTTTCTTCTTATTTTAGTTCCTCCGACTCGAGCTGTTTGCTCAAGAGGATGTCTGTCACTGAGTCATGGTTCAAGGCAAAGAATGATGAAAGAGGGGGTTGACACTGACTATATACGGCCATTTCCAAGCAGCGAAAGAAAGTAAGTAGGAGGAGGATGAGGAGAAGTGGAAATAAAAATATGTAAAAATATTAATAAAGCGAGAATAGAATAGAGGAGGATGAGGAGAAGTGGAAATAAAAATATGTAAAAATATTAATAAAGCGAGAATAGAAAAAAAGAGAGAGTCAGTGACTCCCCACACGTGTCTTCCCTTCTTTCAATTCACGCTCGCTCGCGCCTCCTCGCATGCGGGCTGCTGCTGCTGCTGTTGCTGCGGGGTTTTCGCTAGCCGGGTGAGACAAGAGACTGCACCTGACCCAGTGCCTTCGCTGCTTCGCTGTAAAGAAAGAAAGAACAGACCAAAGTTAACTGAAAATTAACGTCGGCCATGAAGATGAGTGTATACATGCGAATAATATTGCGGGCGAATATAATGTTTTCCCTAACACAAAGAACTGCCTGCACGACACCGAGCAGTATGGTAAAGCAATGATCGAAGGCCATCTAAAGGACAAAAAAAAGTATGTGAAAGAAAACTTAATCCATTTACGAATAGTCTGCGAAATCCAAGTATATGTATTTCAGCACCTCGTGGAGCCCCGGGTCACTAGCCACCGTATTAAATGAAAACTTGGCAAGAAGCCACCTGGAGGTAGCACGAAGTTACAAAGGAAGGCACACATACAGATTCCCTAGAACCAAAACTTAGCCTCAGAGGGGGAAAAAATTCCGTCGCCTGAGGATCAGACCCGTAACCACCACCTTTCCAGGCCGTTGTCTCTTCCTGTTACCCAAGTGAGCCTAACAGGAAGATGGTGGGGCGAAAGTAAACCCATAACTTGTAAACAATTTTCTCGGAAATTCATCAGGACGATCAAGTTTAACGAAATAAAACGAGCAGGAACGCGGCTAGAATATGTGACATTCGGCAGGTAACGCTTGGACGAATACCTTGCCGACTTCCACATGCTAATTAATGCAAATTTCACGCTGCTTGCCAATATGTTAATACCTCAATAATACGCGGAGTGGTACTATCCCACCGTTCTCACAATAAAGCCAGGGAGGCTAAACAATTGTCCACAGCTACACCGCACGTCGACAGCCGACCGCGTTACTTAACACTATGACATTCTGATGAATGAAAACCAGAAACGGTATGGCTCATCGCGGGTCAGGTATACGGAGATTGCATTCGACATTTCTAACCAACGTGTTTCTGTGTAAAGGTATAGCAGAGGCTGGTTCGTGCTCGCATACAGCGTTTGATCCTAAGAAAAAAACAAAAAAAGCATGCTTACTTTTCCGCGTCGCTATCGATGTGCTCTTCATCAAGTCGACGACGGTCAGGACGATGGGGCTCACAATGGAGGTGGCTGCCGTGTTCGGAATCCACATGGACAGGAACATGGTGACGCCCATTAAGGCCAGCAATATCCTGCGCACCAAAGTTGTCGTCGTTATTCGTACTCTAAAACGGCGTACCTCAAGAGCCGCGACCGCCTTTGACAGACAACCCCTTATAAAGGGGTTGCTACTCCTCCATATATTCACTGCGCATACAGTTCGCGTATTAACGAGGAAACGTTTCCGTTGGAAGAGATTGTTTCTCACAAGAAACCACCGTGTTTCGAGTCATCAGTATTAACAATGGCCCACGGCAGCAACATTTCGCTTTGGCCAAATTGGTAATGAATAATACAATACTGACAAATCTACAGGGCCGGTAAATGTTTCATTTTTTCCCCATCAGCAGCCTTCAAACAGCACCTAAGCCGACGACGGGTGCACCTGCTGGTTAGGGGATGTTAGCGGAGATTTTGTTATCGCACCGGGCGGGCAGCCAAGGGTGCCGCCTTATTTCGGAGTTCCTCGAATAAAAGCTGCGCTGGTCCTCCGCGGTCTGTGTCTGGCGTGCCTTCCGGCGACAGGTAATAGAGATATCTTATTTTTTCAGTTTCAGTACCGAAAATTATATTCTTGCGCGCGTTTCGTGTGACACACCCACTCGTATTCCTAGTGTAAAATTTTGCACGGACGCTGCTCCGCCTATCGAACTATCTAAAGCTAGGCTTTTTTACGTGGTCCAAAGTTTTGTCGCAGTCAGGAGTTGACTTTAAAGGATGGCCGTGCACGTGGCTATGCACACAACCTGCACATGGCCTGTACGTGCCGACAAAGAAACTCCGCAACGTTTTAACCGATATTAAGAAAAAAAAAGAAGAATATACGTAAAATGTAAAGCAAGCTTTCATGGCGTCCTGAACTAAGTATACCGTGTTCAGGTGGCATGTACATTTGCATTCGTCGAAACTAGCAATTTTGGAAGTAGGTTAACAAGAAGATTTAAGCTCGGGCCCTACTCCGATGCCGCCTATTCGGGTACGTGTAGAACGCCGAAACGCTTTTCTGAAAGAACCACGGGGCTGACATTTATGAAATTTGTTTTAATTTGAGAAGAAATGTTAAATTATAGTGACTGTTGGTAGCGGAATTTTCATTTAGGGCCCAAATTTTTTTAAAGGAGCTTTCAAAAATTGTATATGTTAAAAAAAAGATGGAACCAAGAAGTTAAATTTGTAGCTGTGCACTAAGGACAGATATCGCAGTTTTGTAAACTGCATCCGTTAGAGTATCCAAAGTGGACAAGCTTGATTTATAAGTTTACATCTTGACTGAATTTGTTACATTGTTTGAAATAGTTTTGCAAAAGTCCTACTCACATATTAGGGATCAATTTGAGAGCCATATGTAATGCATAAATTTCGACCACTTGAGGTGTACAATTAGATACAATCTACGGAATTGTGATGTCGTTCTTCATTGCTGAGTTAGCGTTCTAAACTTTATAGTTTCGTTTTCTGAAAATTTGCGATTTTCAACAATGTTTAAAAAAACATTCACGGCCTAAATCAACAATTCGCTGCCAGCGGCCCCTAGATTTAAAAACTTTCTTTTAACTGCAACAAATCTCATCAAATTTGGCGCAGCGGTTGCCGAGAAAAACGATTTCTCCTTTCCCATGTATTTAGATATGAGTTCCCGTGCTAAGGTTTCTTAAAAGCAACCTTTTGTTTGACGATGCGGGGTCGAATGCAGCACTTATGCGCCTGCTATCTTAACACACGGCGCATCTACCGTTCATAAGACATGCTGGAAGCTTGCGCTCATCATCGCCCCTGAGAGCAATTTGACCCCGCGATTTAACGTAGGTATAGTTACGCAATCAAACATCTGCACAAATTTTAACCTGATAACCTAACCGATAATAATAACCATAACCTGCTTTCAGCATACGCGCACCGCATGCGCCCCTTTGTCTCGCATAAATTGCCTCCAGCCACACAATAATTTTGCCTTTTGAACAAGGCTTACGTAAATTATTGCATTGTTTCCTCTTGAAATGTGACTGTCATTAGCTTCCTTCTTTTTTTCTTCTACCGTACTTCACTGTATGGCTATGCTTCAGTGCAAACGTCTGTTACACTGCAATACAATAACAATCTAATGCACCATGGACAGTATGTGCAAGGCCCTTCGATGTGGATGCGGACAGCCATCCGTACGATGTAGATCACCGATGTAGACATCTGCGTTCTTATATCGGTATACCCAGTAATGCGTAGTCGCCCTTGGTTTCACTCTCACCTGCCTTAGCTAGTGCCGGTCATCTTGAGGGCGTTGAGTGCAATTCGTCTATCGAGATGCGTCACTTCCAAAGCTGCCGTGAACACCATGGAGCAGAAGATGACCACGCCGATGTTCTGCATTACGCGGTACGAAATGGCAGGATACTTTTTTTAAAAGAGGATATCTATAGAAGACTACATATATTGTTAAACATGTTAAACATGAAACAGCACGATACAGGAGAGGGTAAAAGAAGCGCTGGACAGAACACTGACTAGCAACAAGATGCTTTATTTCCAGGTTTCGTACATAAAGGCACGAGGACGGAACACACACACACACACAAAAAAAAAAGGAATCAACAAGACAAACATTTCCTTTTTTTTTTGTCTACAAGAACAGGGGCGATGAAATTGCATGGAGTATGCGTCCCCACGCGTGAATGTCTTGAAGGCTTCAAAAACGTGGCGAGGGGGCTGTTCACGGTATCCTTAAAGCGTTTTATTTTTCATTTTTCAAACATAAATGTGCCGCCGAACCCCTGACATTTTGGTAGCGAAGTGAATGTATGCATAACGGTATGAAACGGTATATGTATACAACGGCATAAAATAGAAAGTCATCGCAGCCTTCAGGAGCAGGGTTTGCTGTAATCCCCTAAGTACATTGCGTGTAACGAAAGTCGCGGCGAAGGCCGGAGTAAAGGTGATTTCTAGCGCAACTAACAAGCTCGGTGGATAATGCAGGAGAAGGAATTGACAAAAAAAAAACAAACCAGAAAACAGACTCGATCTAAGAAGGATGCTCGTCGTTGTATTCAGTGTTGCACGCAGGTTGTGTGCGAGGTTCCCCTCAAGCAATCGATGTTACATCACGAAGCACGGAATACGCATTCAAAATTAAAATGAAATTCTGGGGCTTTACGTGCGAAAGCCGCCATCTGATTATTAGGCACGCTGTGGTGGGGAGCTTCGGATCAATTTTGACCTCCTGTGGTTGCCGCAAGGTTATAATTGAAAATGTTGATGCACTTAGACCAAGCACATGCACACTCTTCTAAACTCTCTCATCCCGACTCTACCTCTGCCACGTGACCGACGTCCCACTCTTATATCCCTCAACAACCCACACAACGAGTGTATGTCCAACAGACAAATACTTGTTTCCGTTTTGACACTCCTAATGTTAAGACATTAAATTGCAGCAGGAACAGCGCGCGCTCTAGATTTCTGAAGACTTTAGCACCTTCACATGCGGGGACGCATGTGTGAGCTCTCTGTCCTTTCCCTGACAACAAAAGAAACATAATATCTGTCGTGATGATTCTTTTTTAGATTCGAAATCTTTTTATGGCCCATGAGGTGGAAAACCCGGCGTAGTTGTCGGCGTTGCCGCGACCAAAGCCGTCGATCCCTCGACCTTTGGTGGGAGCCGAACCCACGTTCTTTGGTGTTAATTGAGGGGAAGTTAATTAAGCCACATTTAATTATGGTAGAGTTACTTAGGGCACTCGAACCCATGACCAGGCCTTGTGCGCACCTTCTGACGAACACTGTTGGTCACGTGGCGTCGCGACGCTTCTGCAGACAAGGCCGCTCGAGTCACGTTGACTCCGCCAGTGGCCCCACCAGACGTCGCCACGCTTCGCCTGACGTGGCTGCTCGAGTCACGTGGTCGCAATGCTTTCGCATTCATACACATAGGGATAACTAAGTGCTACTTGAATTTTTTTTTTCTTTCCATGTGTATCCGTTCCTCTACCGGTAGAGGCCTTTATGCCGTCCTATAAATAAAGCATTTGGTTCTTAGCGCATTGTCTCATTCTTCTGCTGGGTCCTATGTCACGCAGCTTAAAGCAGTTGCTTAACAAGATGTACCAACCAGCCAGGATGAGTATGGCGTCAACTATATGTCTCGCATTTGAGCGCCATCTACGCTGGGTCATGTGCCAAAACTCAAAAGGAACAAAACGCACGCACGTGCACGCGCATCCACGTACACACGCACGCACGCACATACCATTCTATCCTTGATTTATTTTTTGTTTCTTCTATAAATTCCACTTGGCAAAATAAAACTATAGGCTTATGTGCTTGTTTTTTAAATAGCCATCTGACGTTTAAAATTTTTTCCAATTTTGCTGTTTTCAGCCCCTAAAACGCGTTCGCACAGGTCAAAATAATGGGACATGACAGCATTTTTTTGCCGCACCTATACAGAGCAAGCGACGTCATACTTTTTCGACGTCATAGTGTGCAGCCTTTCAAAAGAATATTGCGTTGGCAAAACTGGATTCACACGACGAGACGGATTGCTCATTCCGTGTGAAGACGAGCGTTTTGGTATGAATGGCTCTCCCGAGTAAACCGATGTTTCGTATGAGCCGAAAAAATGTGCAATTTGTTTATTATGTTGCCCCACCGATCGCCGTCTTTCCTAAAATAAGTCGCAGTTTTGCGTGAAAGACGAACCATCGATTGCGATAACGAATTAGCAGACAGCTATACGAAGTAAGGATAGTAGTTTTATCGCCAATATGAACTTTTACACATTCGCTTAGTAAATAAATGAATAAGCATTTTGTCACGCGCGCACAAGCAAACGTGACCACATCTCACTCGATGACCGCGGAAACTACCGGTCGAAGCTCTGGAGGGTGCAAGCGCGGCAGCAGGAGAGAACACATTGACCTTCGTGCTACATCTCGCTTCAATGTGAACTCAACGGCGAAAACATAAGAGCACACAGAGCTATCAGTGCTCGGTGTATTCCGTCCTTGGCACAGATCGCTTGCAAAGTAGGGCCAGCGCAGTCGCGCACGGCCGTTTCATGCACAGCAGCCGCCGGAGTAGAACGCCCTCACCCCTCCCTCTTTAGACGGCGAGCTTCCTGCCCGCTCTCCCGAATTCCGCGCGCTATATCAAGCCGCCATCATCGGCTCATCCTCGCACGCTTTCACTCGCACATGCAGCATACGGCGCGCGGCGACAGTGTTATCGCCTTTGGAATTTATAATCAACATTACAGCGAAGGCGATGCCCACGGCGACGGCAGAAATGCGCCTGGTGGCTCCATATATATACTATCGTAATAAAGCTTAAAGAAGGAGCTTGTGCTTGCTGCGGTTTTCTTATAGCTCACATTTCGTCGCAAGATCTTATTTTTCAGGATAGGGTCATTCAAGATAACACTCAGCACGGTTACTTGCCTGGTTTGGAAAGAAACGCGGAGTTTCTTTCGTCAGCGCCCCTGGCAGCGCGTGCCGTCCGAAATATTGCGGCTGTGACGATATCTTGCCACTAAAGGTGCCTGTAGCACAGCGAAGTATGGCCTTCTAGATGAGTTTCCATTATTCTTCCAGTCATTGACACAGCGCCCGGTGAATGACTGAGGACGCGAGCATGAGCTATCGTTAAAAGAGCCGCAGTTTTGCCCGAAAGTGGAAGTATCGATTGCGATGTAAGGATAGTAGCTTTATCGGCCGTAGAAACTTGTAAACGTACGCTCGCTAACTAAATTAACAAGCAAGGTGTCACACACGTACAGGCACATCTCACTCGGTGACCACGGACACTCGCTGTCAAAGCGCTGGTGTGAGGAAGAGCGGCAGCCGCAGCGAGCGAATTGACCTTCGCGCTGGCACTCGCTTCAACACGAAGTGGCGAGAACGCTGTGCACACTACGCTATCAACCTTGCGCGCGCCTAGACTCTGTACTCATCACAGATTGCTTCCAAGACAGGGCAGCCGCCGCCGGAGTCGCTCTAGGTAACGTTAATGGCAAATGGGTGCGATGCAAGTTAGGGCCGAGAGACACGCTCACGAGGTCAGTTCTGTATATTTGGATGAGTGCGAGTTGACATAATAGGAAGAATGCTGGGATAGCAATTATCTAATCAGCTATATAAATTAGGTTAAGCAGTGCTACCAACGTTTGTGACATGTTCTAGATCCCCGGAGCTACAGCATCGCTACGGCAGAAATGAAATTTGGTAAAAAAAAAAAAACGTTAAGCCAGAATTCGCTGTCTGGGCTACTAATTGCAACGAGGAGGCTAGTGCTGGTATCAACGGCTGTAGTATTGTCCATGTGGATATATTTTCAGGCATACGACATTCGTCAAATGACACTGCGACAGTGTCGGAAGAAAATCCGTTTCCGCACTCTAAAAGCAGAGGAAGTGTTTTATGTTAGGTTTTATTCGATATTTTGACATTGGGATGTATGCAAATGAGTGCCAAGAAAGCATATAAACTCGTATTTCAACATAATTTCAACTTGAGCCCAATAAAAACGCATTTTAAAACGAGTAAAAAGTTTAAGCAACGAAATTTTTCTGGACAACGAGCGTAAGTTGTATGTTACAGAAAACAATGCTGCAGTTTGGTTGGTTGCAAAAATCTAGAAATGTGGGGAATGCTTTTAATCTGACATTGAGGAATATCTGGTCGCGAAGGTGGCAACAACATTTTTACGGGCAGACAAAACAAGGTGAATGCGTACGTTGAAGTAGTTTTTGGTGGTAGCTTCCACAGTGAGGAGCCCGGTGAGCGGGAACAGCACTACGGGCAGCAGAGTCGTCACAGCAAGCGGCAACGCTTCGGTGGCCCAATACACGGCCATGAGCAGCATGCAGTATCCGCACCAGCTGGGCTGCAGTGTGCGCAGTCATCGAATATATATATATATATATATATATATATATATATATATATATATATATGAGAGACAGGCAGACAGACAGACATATCATGCCTTGACCATTGCGTCTACAGATTTTGACAGCAGCGTACGCCGCGAAAGGAACAGGAAATTTAAACGAAAGTCCACGTGACCTTCCCGTATAAGAGACTTTTCCCGCCAGGACTGACGTCAGAACCACCGCTTCCACGCCACACGCGTGCCAAGCGCCAACCCGCATTACTCGGGGAATCCTATGAAACGCCTGTCGCACGAAATCACCTTCAAAAATGCTCCGCGAAAAAAAGTAAATAAAAGTAGCAATTTTGTCCGAAAGGCGAAGCACCAATTGGCGATAGCAAATTAGTAGATAGCTATACGAAGTAAGGATAGTAGCTTTATCGCCCGTATAAACTCGTAAACACTCGATTACTAGCTGAATTAACAACGATATGTGTAACCGGTTACGTGACACCTATTGACACATAACAGGTTACGTGATAGCGTAAAAAGTTACGGGAGCACGAATACACGTGCCAGCTCCCGATTGCGCTTAGCAACTTGGCTGCGCAGTGCAAACCGCGCAAATTCTCCCCTCTATTGGAGAGCGCTACAGTCGTTTGCGCATCAAAAATAAAAATGAGAGAAATATGGGAAGCGCTTGCCATAGCAGCATAAATAGAGAAGTGCGTAAGCATTCCGTCCATCGTACTCATCGAAGCTGAGGTTGAGTTTGCCACGGTGAACGGGTGCAAGTGAACGATGTTTTTACGGCACACCGCTTCATCACCTTGACATATCTTTCTACATCTACACCGCCCCCTATTCCCTCGCAAACCACCTTCTATATAAGCGTGTTCTTTAACAGTATTAAACAAGTTGGTAGGTTGCGCCAAGTACGTCCGTGTATTGTTCCTTATGTTCGTACCTTAGTTCCGTCAGTGTAACAGTAAGCGTAATAGAATGATGAACGAAAATTAGTTTTAATTATGGCGCTTTACGTGCAAAAACCACTTTCTGATTATGAGGCACGCCGTAGTGGAGGGCTCCGGAAATTTTCACCAGCTGGAGTTCTTTAACGTGCACCTAAATCTAAGTGCACGGGTGTTTTTGCATTTCGCCCCCATCGAAATGCGGCCGTCTTGGCCGGGATTCGATCCCGCGACCTCGTGCTTAGCAGCCTAACACCATTACCACTGAGCAACCACGGCGGGTCCGTGATGAACGATAAGTGCGCACGTTGTCTACAGACATTATGTAGAGAACGGGGCGGTGAAAAAGGATAATGTGTAAAGAAATGGCGCAGTTGCCTTAAGCTTTTGCGAGAATCCAATGATATCAGTGCGGTGTCGTGTGTCGTTAACTGCTTGGGTCCCAAATGGCGATGGCGGTGACGATGTCCATTGGCATCCTCTTTGAAACGGGGCGGTGACCAACAGTTAATCGGCCAGCTTGACATAACCAGGTTTTACTACGTTTATTGCAGTGTAGCATTTTGCCTACTTCTACATTATATTTTCTCTCCTCTATTACAATCTGTATATCTATAGTGTACATATTTACCTGGAAAAACCATGGCTCCATCGATTATGTGTTCAGTGAGAAAGCGAAAATAAGTGGCGTCCAAAAAACTGACGTGTGTGACGCGTTTCCGGCTAGCAAAATCGCTTCCGACGCATTCAACCAGCAACAGCATAGCCTTTAAGATTCGCATTTTAAATTCAGAGGGCGCCACTCTATGAGGCGTGGATTTGGACAACATTTATATAGTGGTAAACTAGCGAGGCATGCCCGTACGTCATTCAGTGCCTTGCAATATCGCGTGCCCCAGCTAACGTTACTCAAACTGTATGAAAAAAAAATGGCACAATATACGAATATGAGACAGCACAACATACGAATATCCAGTCATCTTTTGCAACTGGGATACTTTTTCGGTTCTTACCACCCGAATACTTAGAGAAGATTTAACGAACAAGTTTCTCGCTTTGGCCTGAAGAGCGCCACTTCCGATAGAAAAAGTACTACTCCGTTGTGAAATATCCCATTCAGTTGTTTTGAGTGGGCTACATACTCTGCGTAATTATTTCTTACGCATTTCATTCGATGCGAGCGGAATACGAAAAGTGCCGCGTGATTACGCGCCCGCATGCCGCGAAACCTGCGCTTCCGAAGTGAGTTGAAGCCACCAACTCGACTCATTGCCCGACTCGACAGCCAGCTGGTCATTACGCAGGAGGCGATCGACGCGCGCAACATGGAGTTGACAGTAAATGTTAAAACAAATTGTGGTGTTTTACCTGCCAAAACCACTTTGTGATTATGAGGCACGCCGTAGTGGAGTACTCCGGAAATTTCGACCCCCTGGGGTTCTTTGACGTGCACCTAAATCTAAGTACATGGGTGTTTTTGCCCCCATCGACATGCGGCCGCCGTGGCCGGGATTCGATCCCGCGACCTGCGTGCTCAGCAGCCTAACACCATAGCCAGTGAGCCCCCGCGGCAGGTGACAGCAAATGTTAGCCAACATCCACAGCTTACACTGCTTTGTAGTTCTTTTTGAATCAAATTTGGGAACGTTGTCGCGACGCGCAGGCAGCGCCGGGTGCCCCGTAATCTCACCGCCATTTTTCAATTTCGTGCGCTACGAGTAAAGCGCGAAAAAAAAAAAATGCGCATGCCATATTGCAGTGGAATATATTGAACTGGATTTTCTAGCATGAAATAACACCTTTTCCATCTGAAGTCATGTCGTTCTTCCGAGCATGGCGAAATTGTTCAATTTTTTCTCTTCCACAATTACCGAGGCAATTTTCACGGAATGACATAGGTATCATGCTATATATGTCTAGTGACTATTCCTTGAACAGCTTGGCTAACGTTAACTGCGACACTCCGTATTGTGCCCGAAATTTTAGAAAACAAGCTTCCTTTTCCAGCTCCCGAATCGCGTGCTCCCGTCGCGCTTTGGGCGCGTTCCTTCGTTCCGCGATGGGGGTCGCGGCCGCCCCACCCCGCAGCAACGCGTCACCACAGTCACGCCTGAAATGAGGTCTGCGGGGATCCTCAGCGTGCACGCGAGGGAGCGCGCACCACACCTTGTTGCGGTAGTAGAGCGGAAGCGGCAGCAGCACCACGGGAATGATGAGGATGGAGATCAGCCTCGCGCGCGTCATCTGGTTTCCCCGGTTGTGCAGCAGCGCTCGGCCCACGAACCTCACGGCTTTCACGGCGCCGGCGAGGCGCCGAGCCCTGAACGGGACAGCCGGCTGCGCCTCGGCGCCGCCGGGGGCCGCAGCTTGGGCGTCGGGCTCCGGGGAAGGCTTCGCGGCTCGACCCGGAGCCGACTTGCCGCTTCGACCGGGAGGTGACTTTACACTTTCCTTCAAGCTAGCGCTGAACACGCCCTGCGTTGCGTGTCGGCAAGGCACATTTTTGTTGAATATTTAACACAATACATAACCTGAGCTGCATTAATCAGTAACCGTTCTACAATAGTAAAAGAAAAGGAAAACGAAGGAGAAAGAAAGAAACGAAAGAAAAGTGAAAGTCGTGGCTACGCCGCCTTGCAGGTCTAGCGTCGGCACCCACGTGACGTCATTCGTTCTGAAGGCATCTGCTCTGGACTAGTTAAGAGTTAAGCAGCAAGGACGCACTACATTTATTATAAATGACCCAAAGACTGAACTTAGCAAGTTTCCAGAATGTTTACTGCGCCACAATGTCACGAATGCATGAAAAAAAGGACACAAACGAAAACTTTGGATTTACGTGACATCATACAGCGCGGCTAGGTTTTTGGTGCAAAGCGCAAGAAACAGAACATTTGACTCTTCACTTTCTTTTCAAATAACCTATCACCACCAATATAGCTAAAATGGAGTTGGTTCTGGAAGGATAGTTTGTCACTCTAAACTTGGTTCAGTGTCTCTGCTTAGTGTGAAATTAAAACTTGTGCTGGAAACACGCATGCGTCAAAAATACAGTGCCCTTCCACTTTGTGAAGAAGGATGTGAGCGACGCTGTGTATGTGCGCCCCTTAATGGCGAATTGCACCTATGCCGCGGGTCGGCCTCGCATTACATTATCCTCGGTATCGGCCCACGTATGGGAGTGCTTAACACCTGCTTGACCTCTACCGCGGGTCAGACCGGCATTGCACTATCTTTGGGATCGGCCCTCGTGTGGGGAGTGCTTAACACCTGCTTGACCTCCGTCGTGGGTCGGCCAGGCATCGCACTATCTTCGAGATCCGCCCAGGTATGGGGAGTGCTTAACGCCTGCATCACCTGCGCCGTGGTTCGGTCCAGCATTGCACTCGCTTCGGGATCGGCCCAGGTATGGGGAGTGCTCAACGCTTGCTTCATCTCCTTGCGGCTCGGCTCGGCATTGCACTATCTTCGGGACCGGCCTAAGTATAGGGAGTACTTAATGCCTGTTACCTACGCCGCGGGGCAGCCCGACATTGCACTATCTTCAGGATCGGCCCACGTAAGGAGGTTTTATTTTACTAGGGGGGGGAGGGGTCAACCACGGCACGCGCACTCAACGGCACGAACGCAGGTGGCGTCTGACGCGGATGCCAGAGGAGAAGGCGCGAGTTTTCTGTCGGCACACGGACACGATCTTGGGGGAACTAGCCATTAACAGGTTCGGGGCAAAACACCGGAATGATCTCTGCTCGAACTGCTGTAACTTGTTATTTATTTACAAATACTGCTGTCTCAAATTTGAGACATAGCAGGAGTGGGTGAGTACATCAAGATAACATACAATCAACATGTCACATGTAAACGAACTTCGTCCACAAAACGCTCAAGTGGCAATTCTCGTAGATTAATATGTAGCGTGTTCCACAATTCAATGGTTAATGGTAAGAAAGAAAATTTGAAGCTATCTATGTGAGCTCGAAAGGGAACAATATTCAAGGGAGTGGCTTTTCGTGTTACACGTGCCGAAGAGCCAACAAATGTCACAGGTACGTCGACAAATACTGAAGCATGTACAATTTTGTGCAACATTATTAGCCTTTCACACGTGCGCCTATGTGCCAACGGCTCCAGCGATAGCAGGACAGCATACAGAGAAGGGGAGAAATTGCGATCGTATCGTTTATAAATAAATCTGATAGCTTTCTTCTGCACAGCCTCAAGCTTTGATACATCATATGCGCAGTGGGGTGACCAGACAACAGATGCATATTCTAGAATGGGCCTCACGAGGGATCTGTAAGCTGCTAGTTTGCATTCCTTGGTTGCTGCTTTTAGTGTTCTTTTTAAATATCCAAGTCGTTTTAGAGCGCTGGAACAAATGAAGTCGACGTGTTTGTGCCATATTAAGTTGGAAGAAAAAATTACACCAAGATATTTGAACTCGCTGACGGAAGTCAAAGTCTTCTCATCATTACTGTAGGCAAACTTCAGGGGTTCCTTTTTGTTCGAAAAGGTCATTGATACTGTCTTATCGAAGTTGATTTCAATTTGCCAGGTCTTGCTCCAGTTGCAGAAGGCATTGAACGTGTTATTTAGCAGCTCCTGGGCACTGGGGCTGGCGATATTAGAGTACAAGACACAGTCGTCTGCGTACAAACGGAGCTTAACAGCAGAGTTAGTAACAACACTCTCGACATCATTAAGGTAAATAATGAATAAAAGTGGTCCCAGTACGGAGCCCTGTGGGACGCCGGAAGAAATAACGACTGAGGATGAGTGCGCCTGGTTAAATGAGACAAACTGGGACCGCAGATGCAAGTAGTCTCTTATCCAGCCAAGTAAGTGATTGCCGTGTATGCCTCTGAATAAAGAGTCAAGCTTCATAAGTAACTTATCATGACATACCTTGTCAAATGCTTTGGAGTAGTCCACAAATATGGCGTCAATCTGGCCACGATTGTTTAGTGTAGTAGCAACGTCGTGAGTGAATTCAATTAATTGCGTAACCGTGGAAAAACCCGATCTACAACCATGCTGACGATGTGAAAGAATGTTGTTATCGTTGAGGTACTGTATAATGTGCTTATGAATTATGTGTTCAAGTAGTTTGCAACAAGTAGATAATAACGAGATTGGTCTATAATTGGAAATTGATTGCCTAATGCCAGATTTGTGTATCGGTACAACTTGAGCAACTTTCCAGACACTGGGAACAGTTTGCGATTCGACAGATTTTTGAAATATGATAGTCAGATACCGCGCACAATACTCTGAGTATCTTTTTAAAAACGTGTTTGGAATGTTATCTGGTCCTGCACTTTTACTAGTATCAATATTTAACAAGAGGGCGTGAACTCCGCTAATCGTTATCTGAAGTTTTGGAAAACATGCTGAAGCACTACCACAGAGAAACTTAGGGATAATGCCGTTATCTACAACAAAAACAGATTTAAAATATGTATTGAACGCTTCAGAGATCATGACAGCATTTGAACATGACTGTGTTTGAACATTTGAACATGTCAGAGTGTTGTTATAGTAGTAGTCTCTAGCGTGCTGCATTTTAGTCTTAAGAGTTTGTCTAAGCGATGTTAGCACTGAGTTATCTCGGACATTCCGAGTGGGAGAGCCACGGCGGAAGCGCTTTATCCGGCGAATCAACTGAATAATCTCTCTAGTGTACCAAGGGTGTTTCGGGTTTCGCTTTACACATTTTTTGGTACGAAATTAGCTATGCACTCTTTGACAATTTTCTGAAACATTTCAACTAACAAGTCAACACCTAAGGCATCACTCGAAAACATAAACTCATCAAAGTGTGATGCAAGCGAGGTCACGATAGAATTGTCGTCAGCTCGAGAAAAGTCATGGACAATACTATATGTTGGTTTATTGGGCTCTAGAGCAATGTCTAGGTGGACAATTACCGCCTTGTGATCAGAGATGCCCTCCACAACGTCACAGTCGCTATACAGGAGCCCATCACTGAGGAAGACCAAATCCAAAATAGCAGATTCTCGGGTGCACGAGCTAACGACCTGTGTTAAATCATACGACACAGCAAGATTGATTAGAGCATCGCAAATGGTTCGATCACGTCCAGTAGAAGAAAGAGAGCGCCAGTCAATGTAGGGGGCATTAAAATCGCCACATAATATTAACTGGCTTTTTTGTAGCCTGTTCACTGCAATATAATCCGTGACAGCGTGGATAGAATTGACATCATTTGGCGGTCGGTATACAGCGCCAATCACAGTAGAAAAGCCGCTAAGGTCAATCTTGCACCAAACCGATTCGCTGCCGTGAAGCTTCGGCAGCAAAACGTATTTAATATCTTTAGAAATAAAAAGCGCTACGCCACCACCGCGACCAACAGTCCTGTCATTTCTCAACACTGAGTAACCAGGTGGCAAAAATTCATTCTCAGAAATGGAGTCATTTAGCCAAGTCTCAGTAACACATATTATTGATGGTTTGTGACATTCTACAAGCCAGTTGAAACAAACATATTTGTTAACCAAGCTGCGCGCATTAAAGTTCAGAAGTGTCAGTTTCCTTTTATGTGGAAGTCAGTTGCAATTTCTGGGAGCGCTGTAATCAGCCGCCCTAACAACGCACTTTCTGGCGTCGCTCCACTCGTATCGAACACTGTCGATAATAATGTGCTCTTGCTGTAACCGTACCTTCTTTGCGACTTTTCTGAGTTCCGTTGAATTCTGCCATAGGCTTCTGCGCACCTGTCGCACGCGTGCAGAAAAGTCTTCACTGATGTAAATGTTCGAACCTTTCAGTTTGCGTGCGTTAGCTAAGATATCTAATTTAGTTCGAAAATCCAACAGTTTGATAATTATTGGTCTATCTTTACCTATCCTTTTTTGCCCAAGTCTGTGGCAACGCTCGATGTTATCACACGTTACGTCAAGCTTTGACGTTAGCATGCTTAGTACTGAAGTAAGAAGTGTCTCAGGTGTCTCATTCAGTGTTTCTGATAAACCATGAATAACCAAGTTATTCCGTCGCGACCGATTTTCAAGGTCGTCATTCTTACGCTCCAGCTTTTGCATCATATCTGAGAGACCAGAAACAGTATTTTCTAGTTCCTGCACGCGCTCACCGACATCTTTGGCGTTGGCAACAAGTGACTCTAGTTTAGATAGACGATCATCGAAACAGGCAATTTTAGAGGTTAGTGCCGATATTTTGTTGCTTATGCGAGCCTGTCCTGATAGCAATTCGGCGAACATTTTTTCAGTGACGGGACCCGGATCAGTTTCTATGTCACCTGAAAGAATCAACAGGCTTTTCAACATGTGCACAAGACAAACAGCACTTTTCGGGAAAAAGAATGTGGGAGGGTCCGGCAGCAGCAACAAGAAGCGATCATCATTTCTATAGCTTTTACAACCATACCAATTGCATACCTGTAAGAAGAAGTAGGCAAATTTGAAGCGCATGTTTGCGATGCTGCCGCCGGGCCCACTGAAGTGGAACTGCAGAGGCGTTCGTCCTTTATCCTGTTGCGAGCCCGTAGATGTCGCGGAGGTGCCGGAGCATGCGCAGTACCGCCAGGTTAGTGCTGGCCAGCAGGGGAGGAAGCAGTCCACGCCGGCTGACACGTTTGCGTGTAGTGCCTTCGTTGGAAACGGACCCGCGAAGCTTCCTGAGCAAGCGTCGACCGTCCGGTGGGGCAGACCGACGAGCCAGTAATCCGAAGGATCACAACATTGAAGATTGTGAAAACAGGTACTTGCAGCAATCTGTAAGAAGAAGTAGGCAAATTTGAAGCGCATGTTTGCGATGCTGCCGCCGGGCCCACTCCAACAAAAGGTGTTGCTGAGTTAGTGTAAACTTGTTTGATGCGTTTTAAGTACCGGTCATACCATGGATCGAAACATTTTTACGCACGTGTGTTATGGTACAATGTGCCTATCCAGCGTACCACTGGTACCAACAACTGCTTGTTTGCAACAGGTTCCTGGTATAGATTCCAACACGGGTCCAACAGACTCTCTTTCATGGACCATAGACAATTTCCTGGCAGCTTCAGCTAATCGTACAACCCGCTTTATTCGGAACTGAGTTGCGGAAGAGGAACTTAAAATACTGCTTTAGAATGCTTTGAGGAGAATGGGAAGTATTAGATTAGAATTCAAAATTGATTGATGAATTCAAAATTGATGATAAAACCCCGCGCGCTCGCGTCGGCGCTCCTCTTTCTCGCAGTGGAAAAAAAATATACGTAGCCCTGCTGTCGCCAACACCAGAGACCAACGGAGCTGGGAGAAGGCCAGTAGTGCCAAACGGCACACTTAGTCTAACTTTGCTGGGCTTTCCTCAGCTCCGCTGGTCTCATGTGTTGGCGACAGCAGGGCTACGTATATTTTTTTTTCCACTGCGAGAAAGAGGAGCGCGGACGCGAGCGCGCGGGGTTTTATCGCAGAGCAATGACGTCACACCGCCTGTGCCACGTCCCGACGCTCGCTCTCCCCCGCCAGACTCCACTCATCCTTGCCGCGTCGCTATGCTGCGCGATGGTATTGCTCTCTCTCTCAGCTCGGCAAAGCTGCGGACGTCAAGAGAAACCCAGCGAGGTTCTAACAGTTCCACTCTAAAAAATAACTGTGTCCTGGTTTACGTTTGCATTAGACAAGAGCCGAGTAATGCACGAAGGGCGGAAGGCCTACACGAGCACATATAGAACACTTTTCTACGGGCGCTGGCTGAAGCTTGCCTTAATACGATTTTGAGGCGCTAAATGTCAGAGAAGGTCGGGCTACGGCGGCGGTAAGTGGCAGTAAACTCACCGATTGCGCCATGCTTGAATAAAACAAGAGCACTGGCTTGTCGGCCCGAGCCAAGTAAACCGGATGTTTAGCGGACGAAGAAACGTTCTTGTCTTCCTACACGGTCTCGAACTGCCCGTGACGCGAGCCAGATCGTTCTTCTTCTTCTTCTTTGACATTGTAGAAACGTCTTCACGTTGGGGAAACTGGAGGCACCCCCCTGCAGCTTCGCTATTTGCGATATAGTGTAGCATGTCTTCTGTGAAGAATGGGGGCTCGCGTAGTCAGCTTGAATGAAACACCTGGGAAGTTCGTGTGCTTGCCTGTGTGGTCATCGTGTAAGATGTAGTAAATGCTGAGTCTTCAAAACCTGAGCTTGCGTCTCTACGTACGTAAACAAGTTTTTTTTCGTTTTCTTCTTAACCGAAGCGTTCTACGATCCCGCAGTTCCGCGTGGGTCGGTCGGTCGGTCGCAGGTCGGGTTGCCGCCGGCTAGATTCTTCCTTGCTCTTACAAACAAACAAACAAACAAACAAACAAACAAACAAACAAACAAACAAACAAACAAACAAACAAACAAACAAACAAACAAACAAACAAACAAACAAACAAACAAACAAACAAACAAACAAACAAACAAACAAACAAACAAACAAACAAATAAACAAACAAACAAACAAACAAACAAACAAAAACAAACAAAAATACAAGAAAAAAGGTAAACGAAATGAAATTTATCCGGCGGCGGCATTCGAACCTCATGCCCTAGTGCGCAGCAGTCCGACGCTCCAACTAATGGTCCACAATTGCTCGGTATACTTCTATCATGCCAACGCCAACTAGCCCTGCGAGGTTGTTACCTCGTGTTGAGGATGATTGTAATTCCGATACTATGGCATATACCCCCCACGGTGGATCCACCAAGAAACAGCAGATGCGTATAAATGAAACAAACAAGCTACGAAGAAATACAAGCGAGTATAATAATACTTGCCATAGTGGGTAGCATGGGTGCGTGTGTCCACACGCGAGTTTCCCTTACGCCAATGACGCAAGACATTTGCACAAATTCATAGCAATTCATTACCGATTTTACAAAACCTTCGCTTCACAATAAATTCAAGAATGTGCGTTTGATCTGCATAACTTTCCCGCGAAGCTAAAATTTCTTTGACTGACTTAGTCTTTGTTGGCAGATATATTGGACTGATTCGATCGCAGCGGCTGATTGCGAAGGATCTCGGCACTCTTTCATCCGCGAAGACCCTGACAAAGGGCACAATGAATTACTCCAAGTTGTAAGAACCCTTAAAAATTAGTCTGACGCTCGTCATACCGAGATAATAGATTTTCTTGCTGACCTAAAAAATGATCAAGATGCGGTTGCCGATACTGCCCCTGACCTAACAGCTAGAATGACTGCTATGCAACCATTTGTTGAATCGCTTCGAGGCGCTCCTACTCCAGCAGACGTCCCTAATCTGGTCTCGCAGGCAGTTTCAAAGGCTGTTTCGGATGCAATTACCAAAGCAGTCTCCGGGGCAGCGGCAAAAAAGGACGGTTTCGGCAGTGGCCCCCGAGACTGTTGCGGCCGCAGTATCCGAACTCCGTGGCTGTTTTCACTGCTGTTTGGGAAGCGGTCAAAATCGAAAACGTGGCGCTGAATTTCCGCCTTGAAGATCTCGAGGACAGATCGAAACGTGATAACCTGCTATTCTATGGGTTTCTGACGCCCCGACCGAAACATGGCAGCAGTCTGGCAAGATACATGGCAACAACCTCAACATGGCAACGCCATCAACATGGCAACAACCTCAACATTGTTCGTGATCTGTTCTCCCGGTATTATGGCATGGACTTAAAGGATGATGCAGTCTGTCGAGTGCACAGACTGGGATACTTCGTAGCAAATAAAACCCGTCCAATAGTATCTACATAATAGTCAAAGAAAGCATCCTGTCGCAAAAAATTTAACTAAGGAAGGCTAGCGTCTTTTTCAGTAACGACTTCTGTAAGGCTAAGCGTCAATAAAAAAACAAATTAATTGAATACGGCAAAGCTAGCGGCCTTCGCACTAGCAGGCTTATAATTAACAAAAGGACTTATGTGTACTGTGCCGCCACCCGCCGCGCTTGAGAACTTGACTTGCCACGAAATGCACGGACACGTGGGACAACTCGAACCGACCGAAATGCACATGCGCACGATAGCAGCCCCATGACTGTAGATAGCTCTCGTCGACATTCTCTATAGCTATGTGTGCTTAGACCTAAATGAAGTAAAGCATATATATATTTACAAATGCCCGCAGTATGTTAAAGAAACGTGCGAAACTATGGTCCACGATTCTTGCTCAACCGGCATTGTTATCATCACAGAAACTTGGCTATCGGTTGCGCTAAATGACGCGGAAATATTCCTTTGCGAAAAGGCTTACAACACGTACAGATATAATCATGATATTCTTTCGGGTGGCGGAGTTTAGATTGCTATTAGTAACGCACTAGTTTCACATACCATTCCAGTTCATTCATTCTTGGAGATAGCTTGTGTCCGGGTGATTATGTCTAGTCGTGAAATGTTGTTGGGTGGCTTGCGTGCTCGTTCTGCGCCTTCTTTCTGTGCCCATCACCTCCTCCTGCTTTCTGTCGTGAGCTTTACGATGTAATTAGCCAGGTACTTATGAGGTATCCTAACATGTCATTATTTGTTCTTGGCCATTTCAACTTTCCTGATATTTTGTGGGCCATTGCTTCGATAACTTTTAAGCACAACAAGGCAGAGTGCACTGAACTTTTGAAACTTTGTTATGATTTTAACCTCAGACAGCTTGCGAATATGCCTACACGTATTAGCCCGACAACTGCCAACAACCTTATGACTGAACCTGAGCTTGCCTGATCACTAAGATATTTGCCAGATGTAAGCGATCACGCGATACTTCATTTCATTCTGCGATCGCATGTTTCCATGTTTCAACTTATTAAGTTATTCGAAACTACTCGAAAGCTGACTCGGCTTCCATAACAAGTGAGCTATAGACGAATTTCTGCCAGAATTCTTTGCTAACTCTACTAAACGAGCTGTTGATTATAACTGGAATATATACAAGCACAAGATACTATATTTATTCCGTCGTTATATACAAAAAATATTCCTTCAAGCCCTCGCTTTTCTTGGTTGAAAAAATCTTTAATACGTCTGCGCAACAAGAAGCCGCTGCTGCTCCAGTGCGAAAAGTTCACAAATCATGCACTTCACTGGTCAGAATATGACCGAGTTGATATAAATTACAACCATGCTATTTCACAGGCCAAGAAAACGTTCTTCCATAGAACACTCCCTTCGTTACTGCGGTCTAAACCACGAAAATTTTGAAGCGTTGTTACCGGAGCTAGAAGCAGGCACATTCAACTAACTCTCTGCAATGTCCATGTTCCTGGTGGTGGTCGTAAACTTTATTGAAAAGGGGAAGGGGAAAGGGGGAGGTGGCTGAGGGATCGGGCTTAAGTAAAGCCCTGGGCCTGCTTGGCCTACTCCGCCCAGTCCACCAGTCCAAGTTGTCGGTCGACGTCCGCGGAACTGAGCCAAGCTGTCCAGTCAGTTTCGCTGCTGACGATGTTATTCCAATCAGTGCTCCAATGTTTTAAACAACACATTTGCGTCATCCTTTTTTTCCAGCAAATGGTTCATACCACTTTAATACTTCAATATCAAAGTTCAACTTCCTAACTATGGAAACATTTCGTCGGACACTCTGAAAATTAATATATGGGAATTGGTACTATCCAGAGAACTCGTTCTAAGTGTATTCGCCGTGCGAACTAGCGGCTGTGATTCGTAGATTGAAATATGTGGCGTAAAATAATTAACTAAAAAGTTAAGTAGCGTAAATGCGGGAATTTTTATTTGACTATCTTGACTATGTTGAGCCTCATCGAGTGACTTAGACCATGGGTTAGAATTTTGCTATCTGCCATGCGCAATCTTAAAAAAAAATTTAGGCAGCTAAAAAGAAAAAAAAACATCCTCCATGTATTTTGCCATGCCGCACGGTAGTACAGCTGGGGGTGTAAGGCCGCATGCAGTTATCTTTAAACGTGAGTTGCCCGTCGACATCGAAAATTTTGCTACAAATAATTGTGAAGCTCCGCATCCCTCATGAAGCTTGATCTCGCTTAATAATAATAATATTTGGGGTTTTACGTGCCAAAACCACTTTCTGATTATGAGGCACGCCGTAGTGAAGAACTCCGGAAATTTTGACCACCTGGGGTTCTTTAACGTGCACCTAAATCTAAGCACACGGGCGTTTTCGCATTTCTCCCCCATCGGAATGCGGCCGCCGTGGCCGGGATTCGATCCCGCGACCTCGTGCTCAGCAGCCCAACACCATAGCCACTGAGCAACCACGGCGGGTTTGATCTCGCTTAGTTTCGTCCGGTTTCGTCTAAATTTAGGAAACACACTATGGGCTGCGGCGAGGAATAAGATGGTATTAGAAAACACATTTAACGCTATATATAGAAAACGCATGAAACACGTGAAAACAAAGCTCTAAGGAAGAAGACAATATTATACTGAGAATTTAGCAAGGACATTGTATGGATAAAAATAAAAGTTGCTTGTCGACCTAAATTTTAATTCAAGTATAATCTTCGCAGATCTGGCAATTATTGCTGGCTTAGCAATAAATGAGACAAACGGAGCTTATGCAATGTTGCTGGATACTTCAAATTTCCATAACGGGGAAATCGGGCCCCAATAGGAGTTCACCGTTGTGAGTTCGCGATGTGGAACTTATAGCGCCAACCTTCCACACGTGGGCATCCATCGGCGGAATGCCGCTTGTACGGGCAAGCACGCTGGCGTCAGCAGCCAGCGGTCTTGGGTTTCGAACAGTCGAAGGCCTCGGCGAAGCTGGGCGACGTCTTGGCCGCGTAACGCAGCGCCAGCAGCCGCGAATTGTCCCGCTCGCCGCAGTAAGTGTGGGCGAAGCGCAGGTAAAAAAGTTGCGTGCGCGTTTTGGAAGCGGTCCCGTAGAGGTCCAGGTCGTCGATGGAGCTCGCTGCCGCTGCGGCATTCATTGCCCAGCTGGTGCGCAAGAGATTGTCTACGTCGGGGAGCTCCACGGCGAGGTCGAGTTGCTCCTGCGGTCACGAAACCACGGTGGTTCAACTGAACAGGTGAACCATTTTCACGGCGAAGGAACAGCGCATAGATGGTACGAAAGCGATGCCTGTCAATTGGCAGTTTGACGAGGCGTTCATGATACTGTGAAGTTCTGGTGTCGGTGAAGAACATTGGCAGCGTAAGAAGTGTGAGAAATAGTCCAACTGTTCCTTGGCCAAACAGAAAAGTAGTGACGCTCAGAGCACAACGATAGCGGCCAGCACGATCGTCAGTCGCCTAAATCTGATTTGCGCGAGGAGTGCTTCGTCTACACGTACTCGTATATGCGTAGCTCACTGTGCATTTCAGCATGACGTAACTTTGTAGCAGTGGAATTAGCCGGTGAAAAGCGTTCGCCGAAAACAAATTTCGCAGTTTCGTCTGAAAGGTGACGTATCGGTTTCGATGTAAGGATAGTAGTTTTATCTGCCGCATGAACTTTTAAACTCTCGCTTACGAACTAAATTAACAAGCATGGTGTCATACGCGCACAGGCAAACAAAAGCACATCTCACTCGATGACCGCGGACGATCGCTGTGGAAACGCTGGCGTGAGGAAATGTGGCAGCAGCTGCGAGCTTACAAGTGGCAAGAACAAAGCGCACACGAAGCTAACAGCCTTCGGTGTGCCCAGACTCTGTAGCCATCGCGAGATCTCTAATCACCTTCAAGATAGGGCTCGCTCAGCCGCGACATACACAGCCACCGCCGATGTAGAACAGCCCCCTCACCCCTCCAACGGCGAGCTCTAGATCGAGCCACTGTCCTCGGCTCGCCATCGCACCTAAAGCATACGGCACACTGCCACGATGTTATCGCACTTGCATTTTACACGAAACATCATGGCGACGCCGGTGGTGACGGAGCCTGAATTGTCCATATAGTTTTGTATCGCAAGAAACTATAAATATTTGCGCTTGTTAATAATTAATGACCAAGCAGCTGACGCATGCTCCTTTCCCTGTGTATAGACCAGCGTTTCACGTGATAAACTTGCCATCGGCCGTGTCATACTGAATACGACAGTTCTCATCGCCGAAGGCGTGTTTATTAGCGGAGAGAGAGAGAGAGCAAAAGAAAGACAGACAGACAGACAGACAGACAGACAGACAGACAGACAGACAGACAGACAGACAGACAGACAGACAGACAGACAGACAGACAGACAGACAGACAGACAGACAGACAGACAGACAGACAGATCGATAGATAGATAGATAGATAGATAGATAAGTAGATAGATAGATAGATAGATAGATAGATAGATAGATAGATAGATAGATAGATAGATAGATAGATAGATAGATAGATAGATAGATAGATAGATAAAAAATCTTTAACAGATAGTGAAGATATTTGCCTGACCGATACGCCATGCTGTTCTCAACAAACACAAAAGAATAATTTTTGATGAGCAAGGTAAGTGTAAAAAATATAATGGAATAACGCTTTACCGGGGTATCAAAGACGAAATCTGTGGGCCTTAGTATACCGCATGCATAAACTTTGTCTAGCTTCATAGAAATATATGCAATTGACAATACCATAATGGTAAGAGCAACGTAAAGTCTTAGCTATACTCCTTCTGCTTTATGTACACCTGGAGACGAAAACCTACACAATGGAAGGACAGCGGTAGACTATGTGCCTCTTCTCATTCCTTTCAACAACGGCAAGCCCCTTTTGAGACATTCACTATGAAGTGCTGTAATTTTATCCGTCGGCTATACACCTGATTCCGGGTGACGATAGCGCAAACTTATTGCGGGATCATTGTACTTTTATATAGAAACAATGCAGAGTATAGCATGCAGGTTTAGGCTGTATAGCTGAAATGTCATGATTGTAACTAAGTGCGAGCAGACTATACATCGGCAACTAGAGACACAAGAAAAGCGGCGGCTTCCAGCTGGTTCTTCCCTTTGGAATTAGATCATATATTCTAACGCGCACAAAGAAGATGAAGCGATGGAAAGCCTTTGTATAATACCTACAATAAAGAAACAGGAAAATGAATAAGAAAATCTCAAAAGAAAAGGCAGAGACTAAGGCGATGTTCTTGCTTAGGTCTATAGCTCATAACTACCATACACTTGCCATGCTTAGAAAATTGAACCCGTTGCTGGATAGAAACGCAGTCGGTGACACGCTGTAGGAGGCTTGCTTCGGACAAGTCACTGTGTTGGCGTTTCCTCGCCGCTTGCGAGCATGCCAGTGTGGTACTAAACGGAAATTGTATTTAATTTGATTCGCTGCTACTTCAATACTTCCTGCAGTGGCCCTGTCTACGTTCTTGTGTATAATCGCACAGCACTGAAAATTGGGTTCACACCCAGACTTCTTGAATTCGCGCGGCCAAAGAGTGCTTCCACACTTTCCTTTTCACGTTTTTATAATATCACGCTGCTGGTCATTCATGCCTCCACCGGTCATCAATTCACATTAGCTGAAAGGAGTATCTCCCGCACGAAAATAAAGTGCTGTAATTTGCGGTGAGTAATTTTGAGCGCTGCACGATTGTAGACAAAATGTTTATACGAATATTAGATCATCACATAACTAATCGGAACAGCTGAGATGAAATGATATCACCACTGACTGTCGGGGCACCATAGATTCTCGCAATAAAGCAGTAACTTCACACGTGTTGAGTACGTGAACTATGCGAGGCAGTAGAATATCCGCTCGGTTTCTTGTCTGTTAGCTTTCTGATTTTTTAGGTTCTTTGTACAGTTCCGGCGGTTTCGGTTGCTTGCTTTTTGCTTATGCATTTTCATATATCAGCTTACATTCGCAAAGTAATAAACCGAATGCCGTCTGTCTGTATATTATTGCTTATTTCCCTTCTCGCTCTATCTTAAACGCCGCCCATATACAAGACTAATTGGCCTCCTTCATACCTCTTGATTGCTACACCATACCTACGTGCACGTGCACAGTTCCGGCGGTTTCGGTTGCTTGCTTTTTGCTTATGCATTTTCATATATCAGCTTACATTCGCAAAGTAATAAACCGAATGCCGTCTGTCTGTATATTATTGCTTATTTCCCTTCTCGCTCTATCTTAAACGCCGCCCATATACAAGACTAATTGGCCTCCTTCATACCTCTTGATTGCTACACCATACCTACGTGCACGAATATGTAACGTTGCTTGACATTAGTTGTCACATCTACGCAGCTTTGCCCACTGCAGGTAGATCTTAAGAGCACTTTTCGCAGTAAGAACAGTAAGAACAGCGCTCTGTTCCTTTATCTCGCCGGCTCGGCTTGTTTCTTCATTTCTATGCTGAGCTGTACCAGTTCTAGAATTCTTACCAATTATAAACAAAAAGTAGCACGGTCGCGGTCTATCAATTCTTACTGGAATCGAAATCATACCATCATGCCGTTGCTTTTGCTCAGTTTTTTTTGTTACTGATTCAATTGAAGCGACATTGGGCTGGCGCATATTCGGCCTTCTGACAACACTCGCTCTGATTATTTCTCTTCTCAATTTTGTTCAAACTTAACTTCCCAATGGTGTCACGGGGGCATCTGAATGTGCCAATGCAGCTTTAGTTTGCTTGCTTTGTTGTGCAAGGGCAGGCAAGAGCATGAATCTGGGACTGATGAGAAGTTTAGAGGTGGGTCGGCGTTTGGTACTCCCTAAAGCACGTGGTGTTTTTTTGTACAACGGCAGTTGGGGGTGGCATGCCCATGGCGCTATCTTCTTTTTTTCTCTTTTTACATCTTCGTACTATGTACTGCAACTTTTACTACGTACTACCAGTATCGGAAAGCTCTGCAGTCGACGTCCGCGGCATTTAAATACACGTATTGCGCACGAAACGCACCTTGGCATATTTGGCGAAGCACTGCTTATATTCCGGGGCACGCTGTTTCGGCATGCTGAATTCGACGGCCATCTCGGCGATGAAGACGCCAAGCGTGCCGTAATTTATGCTCGGCTCGGTGGCGTGTCCGTAGTAGAAGTCGGGAAACATGAAAGCCGTGGGCACGAACCGCCTGCGACGAAGGTCCTGGACGAGCATTTCCCTCACGTCCACTGCACGGCCCGTGGCGCCAGTGTACAACACTAGGTTCGCAGCGAAATCACCACCGTGCCCAACTTTTTCGGTCTTGAGCCCTTCCTCGCCCGCCCCTATTTGCTCCTCCATGCCATAAACGCCTGCGGAGAACGCAGTTGAACGGCGTTACAGGTAGGTACTCTCAAAATCAAGTTATCCAAGTAAAGTCGGCTACAATCCGCGAGTGGCTAAATAAAGATAGGAAAGATCGAGGAAGCCGTAAAATGTGGCCGCATCCGGAAAACAGTCAGAAGAAAACTTGACATAAGACAGGGTAGCCTGTGTGCAGTGAAGCACACACATGGTAATGTCATCAGCAATTTCGATGATATAAGAAAAACAGCGGAAGAATTTCATACTGACCTGTACAGTACCCAGAGCAGCGACGCAACCTTCTTTGGAAACAGTGATGAACACGATACAGAGGCGCTTTGCGTAACTAGTGACCAAGTTAGAAGGGCCTTAGAAGACGTGCCCCGATGAAAAGCGGCAGGAGAAGATGGAAAAATAGTCAATTTAATCAATGGTAGAGGAGATATTATGCTTGAAAAGCTTGCGGCCCTTTATACGCAAGACCTCACGACTTGTATGCCAGAGAGCTAGAAGAATGCCAGCATTATACTAATCCACAAGAAGGCAGACGGATAAGAATTATGGAATTATATGCTCATTAGCTTGCTTTCAGTACTGTATAAATTATTCTCCAATATATTTTCCAATAAAGTAAGGACAACACTTGACTTGAATCAGCCAAAATAACAGGCGGGCTTAAGAGGAAGCTTTAGCTCGGGTGCTCCTATCTAAATACATGTAAAAGGAGAATTCTCGGCAACCACTGCACCAAATTTGACGAGGCTTGTTGCATTTATAAGAAAACTTAAAATGTATTGACTGTTGGTTTCGAATTTTTAAGTTAGGTCGTCAATTTTTTATTAAAAATTGGCAAAAATCGAAGACTTTCAAAAAACGAAGCTATCAAGTTTACAACTCTGTAACTCAACAATGATAAACGATAATACAATTCTGTGAATTGTATGTAATAGTACATCTAAAGCGGACAAAATTGATATGTTACACATGCATATAAAAACAATTGTAACAGGGAAATACAACTTTTGCAGGACCCTTGTAACCAACGTAAAAAATTCAATTACGATGTAAAATGACAAATAGAATTTGTCCGCTTTGAATAGTCTAATGGATTCCGTTTACAGAACCGCGATATCAGTTCTTTATGCAGAGCTATGAATTTGTAAACTTCGTGCTTCTATTCTTCTCATACGGTCGAATATTTGAAAATATTTTAAAGAAAATTGAAGCCCTAAATCAAAATTCCGCTTAGAATAGTCACTAAAATTTAACTTTCTCTTTCAAACACAAGAAATTTCATTATAATCGGTCCAGGGGTTATCTCAGAAAAACGTTTTTGCGTTTTACATGCATTTGAATAGGCCGCGTCGGAGTTGGGCCAGAGCTAAAGCTTCCTTTTAAAGGGACACTAAAGCGAAACAATAAATCAGTTTAGACTAATGAAGCATTGCTTGAGAACCCTGCAGGCAGTCATTTAAAAAAATAGTTTGATTATTAGATGAGAAAATGAAGGTCCAAATATCAGTATTTGAATTTCGCACAGAAACCCCAGCGCGGTACGTCAGCGTGACGTCAGGGATTCCAAAGTATGTTTTCGCATTTGGGCCGCGTTGGCTGGATAAAGGTTCCCGAAACTTGCCATGTTTAATATTTGGTTCCTTTAGAACACAATGTAGTCAATCTGTACCGCTATATATAATTAGCAGGCCCTAGAAGATGCCATCAAAATCCGAGACGTCACAGCCCCCAGGTGCGGGAACTTAAGTAGGCGTCGCCACCCATATTTCGTTCTTGCGCTTTTTCTGGCTTACCAAACGTCTTATCGTTGTAGGAGTGGTGTTTTTGGTGTTGTAGAACGGTAATTTACTGACACAGAAGAAATCGTTTTTCACTTTAGTGCCCCTTTAAGGAAGGGGTATTATTCTGCAATCAATCACGTCCTGTCATTATTCCGCTGATTGAGAAATTTACCAGCTACCTTGCTTTTTCACAACGAAAGTAGAAAATTACCTATCAATAAGGTGGTCAGGCAATGATATTTATTGCATGCTTAGAAGTATTCAAGCTGTCAGAGTGGGAAGGCTTAGAAGTGAGGGTCCATGGTGAATATCTTAAGGACCTTCGGCTTGGCGATGACGTCGTCGCGTTTAGCAACACTGGGGATGAATTGCAACAATTCAATGAGGACCTTAATCTAGAAAGTGTAACAGTAGGGTTGAAGATTAATATGCAGAAGACCAAAGTGATGTTCAATAGCCTGGCAAAGGAACCAGAATTCAGGATCGCCAGTCAGCTTCTACAGTCTATACAGGAGTACGTTTATCTAGGTCAATTACTCACAAGGGACCCTCATAAAGAGAAGGAAACCTACAGAAGAATAAAAATGTGTTGGGGTGCATACTGCAGGCATTATTAAACCGTGACTTGGAGCTTACCACTCTCGTTGAAAGGACAAGTGTGCAATCATTGCATTATACCGGTGCTAACATATGGGGAAGACAGTTGGAGGTTAACAAAGAAGCTCGAGAACAAGTTAAGGACCGCGCATATAGTGACTCAACGAAAAATGTTGAATGAATGAAAAATGAAGCAAGGAGAAGAGGCGCCATGCCAGTAACGCTGTGCCAGTGGGCGCGTGGGAGAGCGGGCACATGCGCGAGCGGGTGCGCGCAGATCGGCGTCAAACCTTGCAGCCATATGGCTGTGATTGCATCCCATACTCGCGGCCATGGCGGCGTCCGTTCGCACAACAGTTCACACAAGAGAAACAGAGGCGTTTTTAGATAGGCTTTCACCTATCGCTGTTTAGCTCAGCAAAGTGCTCATAGATTTTTGCTGCATTTGCTGCTGTAGTGAAGCACTAACCTGGGACCCGTGCGTGATCGGCGACGTTTTGCGCCACTACGAGATAAAACATGCTTTGTTAATTGAAACCTGATTTGTTCGCTATAAGACAAAACAGAGCATTGCGGCCACAGTTTGGGTAGAGAACGCCTAGCTGCTCCTAAATGTAATAGATAATTGATAATGTCTAATTAAGCGTGCATGTCTCTGCCTCCTGATATCGACAGGGGCTTGAGGAGCTGCATACAAAGCGCTATTGAAATATTTATGAGGTCCTTGTACTTATTATACACAATCGGGGCAAAAGTACCGATGATTTGTCGGCATAGTTGTACAGGTTTGAGATGCAGTATCCCCGATGGATTGGGTGGAAGTAGAAACCTTAAGCGAACGACTTTGCTGCCAAAGTTTCGCACGTGAATCTACATATTTGTAGGGTATATTGTTGCTTTCATTCTTTCGATATCAACATTGCTTACTAAGCGCTCACTGTATATGTGTAACTAGTGTAACATCAAATATGGTACGTTATTGTTTGTCTATCAGGTATCTCCTTACTTGCAATAGCTTTTGCTTATGAAATGCAGGCGAAGTGCAGGTTGTAAAATGTAAATCATGTAAAATCACCCCAGTCTGTACATGTATGGAGTGCGTGCATTTAGAAACGAGGAAATAAGAGCGTGAACATTACAAGCGTTGAAAGGGGAACCAGTGAGAGAAGCTATCAGCGGAGAAGAGAATTTGTAATGAAAGGACATTCTCCCAGGAGGATTTCAGTCGTGGAATATTCGTTTGCGCTAGGGCCAACTGTCGGAAATACTGATATGGAGCTCACAGAACGCTATCGCTTCGTTAATTTAACCGAAGCCTTATACAGCGTAAGACTCCAGCTAAAAAGTTAAACCGGTCCGAATAGTTACCTTCATGTTATGATACTTCACTACACGGTTATCAACAGTAGTCAGAGAAAGAGTTGTTGCTGGGACCACCATTTTGACAAGTGAACTTCTCTAAGCCAGGGCGAAGACTATGTAGTCCACTAGTCGACATCCCTCGTTCGACCACTGTTACTCACTTCATGTATCAATCTTTCTGTGATCCTCTGCCTTGCTTTACTTTGCTACGTCTCACAGGAGTGCAAAGTTAAATATCTTGGCTTGCTTATAGGCGCTTGCACTATGAGGTAGCGAATTCACGTGCTCGAAGACAATCTCACAAAACGTTTCGGGGGATCTGTGTCACTTAAACAGCCATCTTCCACATAAACGTCATCACAGCGAATAACTTTAAAACACAGGCTCCAGCCATTAAACATACAAGCACTGTAATGACAGAGTGAATAGGTAAGAGCCGTAAGTTAGTACTGAAATCGTGCCGCTCTAAGGTGAAAGAAGCATATGTAGCGAAAAAAAGAGATCCCTTTTCTTTTACCTTGGGCGCAGGCTTTTCTGAGCAGTGTCATGTTCAGCTTCATGTTTCTGGCGATCATCAAGGCATGTCCCCTGACCATGAGAATGCGCCTGCACATGAGAAACGCGTCTAGTAGCGCCGCCTTAACGTCGACGACTCCGTGCAGTGCCCGTTGGATTGTCCTCGGCAAGAGGAACTCCACGTTTCCCAGGCAGATCTTCCTCTTTGTGGCGACGTCCGGACGGCCTCTGTGCTCCGCTGCTCGAATGTCCAGACCGATGAGGGCTGAGAAAGGCACGAGCAACGCGTAAAGCGCCACCACACTGAGGCGCGTGGAGGCGAGGTTGGCGAGGACACTTTTGACACCGTCGACGCTGTTACACTTGATTCTCCTCACGAGGCCAGTGTGGTTAAGAAGGGGCGCCCAAGTGACCCCCAATGCAGGCATGTCCAGCTCCGTCGCAGCTACAGTCAGAGCGGAATCGTAGTCTCTCCATGCCTCTGTGACGTTACTGATTTTCTCTTCCACTCGCAAGAGCTCCGTTGATAGTTCTGCCTTCGTAGAGCTCACTATGAGGCTATCAGGAACTCTTTCGAGAATCCTGTCTACTATGCCAGGAACGGGGGCGTCTGTCCTCAGAGAGCGGCCCGTCCGCACGATGGCGTCCTGGCTTCCGTATGTCTCCCACTGTACCTGCAGCATCGACGGCATCCTGTTTTTGTATGCGGATCTTACGATAAGATTGATAAGCGTTGGAAAATCGGTCACGTTGAGCCATTCTTCGCCATCCAAGCCAGCGGCCTTCCAGAGCTGCTGCAAGTTCGTCGATCTGCTGCTGAAGAACCCCAGGCAGGACAAATAAAGCTCAATGAGCTGATGCACCTCTGGACTGACGCTGATATTGGGATACTTCTGAGCTGACAACGTGTTATGAACCAAAGGGCCGTAATGGTCGAGTAGGTTTTGGTAGTAGGACTGAGCCAGGCCGGCGTTGCTCGTGCTCTTCCAACGACCGCAGACGAAGGAATAGACGTCATCACAGACGCTGGCATTGCTGTCCACAGAGAGGCCCAGGAGCAAAATGGCAGCACGGCAGTCATCCGAAGTGCAAGCGCTCTCCACTTGTCGCGTGAGGAGATGGTGCGCCTTCGTGGTAGTAGGGAGCAGCCAGGTCATGGCCGACGCAACGAGAGCGGATGCTAGGAGTGTTGCCAGGGCAATGACGATGGAGGCACCGAGTTTAGAATACGATGAACGGAAGTCCTGCTCGTCTTTGGGCTTAAATGATGCCGAAATGGATGACCAAGGATTCCGAAGGTATGCTGCAAGTACGGCGTGAGGTGTACTGGCATCAGTAAAAAGGACTTTGGAACATACCTTAGTAATATCTAAGTTCTAGACGAAAAGCCGCATTACTTGATGAACCAAATGTGCCGGAATAAATCTCCTTAAAGCCTATTCTGTACGAGCTAAGTGTTTTTCAACGGAAATTCGTCTTGAATTACTGTGAAGGTTTATTTGCCTGCATTAGTTGTTCGAGCGTACTTAGAAGCACGTTTCAGGCTCGCCGGCACGATGGTCTAAGGCGACGCCTGTAACGTTCTTTGGTTGTCGCTTTAGAGTGTTTCAGCGTGCGCTGTAAAATTGCGAAAACAGAACTGCAACTGCGCTTTGAGGTTAGATGCGCTGTAGCAATGACGATCGCAATAGCCCATCTTATGCAAATTTTCATGTCAGTCTTGTTAATGCTGCGGTCACTGCTTTAAGTGTGATTAATCTAGCCCTAGAACGACTGCTGCTTACACAATCGGGTGCTATCGTGCATACGCTCACCGGTGCTCTGGAAATTGTGCAGGGGGCAAATCGTTTCTTTTTTTTGTTTGTTTTTCGCACCGGTTGATGATAGTCACTGGGACGAAAGGAACTTGCCTGGAACACTGACATATGCCCTCCTGGGCGGTGCGATGTCTTTTTCTTGCTGAGGTTGTTGCGGATCCTCTACAACACCAACATTTGGCAGGGACTTTCTAACGGATTGTGGATCATCTGAGGTTACGGCGTCGGGCGGTTTAGAAGAATCAGTCGAATTCTTTAACTTCGATGTTTTCAATCTGTCGGCCGCTTTAGCTGTAAGTTCGGCAGTCTTCGACTGTCTGATTCTTGACCCACTGGCAGCAACAGAGCTTTTCGTCGTCTTGTCCTTCGCAAGCCGGCTGCTGTCTTGAGGCATGGCATCGTGCGACTTTGATTTGCCCTACGCAAAACGAAAGTGAATTTGATTAGCTATAAGGAGGTCAGATGAAGCTGGAACATAAAGAATAACAAATTCAAGAAAAAAAACACAGTGATTCCAAACGCACTCGACAAGTGAAAACACCCACATCAACACGCACGCACGCACGCACGCACGCACGCACGCACGCACGCACGCGCGCGCGCGCACACACACACACACACACACACACACACACACACACACACACACACACACACACACACACACACACACGCACGCACGCACGCACGCACGCACGCACGCACGCACACGCACGCACGCACACAGACGCACAGAGAGAGGGAAAGAGACGCAGACGAACAAGCTTGCTCACTAACGTTTATATGTTTGTGAACTTGTCTGCAATGGCGTTACTCTATAAAAATTCAAACATAACAGGCGTTTCGCCAGCTATGCGTGTGACGTGTCTTTCTATCGTAGCACAGTTATTGTGATTGGAAATGCTGATTTAAAATATTGCGTTATAGCACGGAATAAAGATCAGTAAATAGAGCTTTCGTGCTTGTTGCGAATCCTTGCCTTCTGCGCTGCAAGGGTGTTTACTGCGTTCGAGCAGCTTATGAGAGCAGTAGATCAACAATTGTTTAATGAACATAACTAACCGGAGTGACCGGGCAAACAAAGGCACGTTTTAGGAGCGTAAAACTCTATGAATTTGGCTGGCATTGGGATGGCATTGCGAAGGGAACTTGCTGGGTGTACAAATCATTTGCTCGATACGCACTGGGCGTGCCATGTTTGCTGCCCCGTAATCCGGACACGCGTAATCATGCCACTCGCCTCGACTAGAGTAAACGCGGCAGATTCCAGCTGCACTTAGCGTTGCGCAAGTTTGGCGCACCCTTATGAACTCGTTTCACTCGGCCTATTTGCCAATGAGCAGCAAGATCGAGATGTGAGGGCCGATTGTTCGCTACTAACAAAATCAATTACATGAAAGTGGAAGTTTAATGGAAGCAGTGTCGCGTGAAGGGCACATGACCCATACCTTTGGAGACAATGTGTACGAATGTTCGTACTCAGAAGGGCGGCAGATTAGGTACTAGTTGGCATTGCATCATGTTGCAAGGGTGCACAGCACAGAAATGGTCACAACAATATGACAAGAGAAATTGACTGGCGCTATATAACCTCTCTTGTTGTCCTGTCGTTAACACTTCGCTCAAAACACTCCGGAAGCGTGATGAATATTTTAAACTTTCTCGTCTAGCTTAAAGCTTCGTTCCCCCGACTGGCGTGATAAGTTTATGCCGCGTTGTAATGGTTGAGGCTATAACGCTCCACCCTTCTCGAAACTGAGAACTTGTCGAAATTGTGCTTCATCCGCTAGTATTCAGACAAAACACGTGGGGCCCTGCTTTCAACCACAGCGTCAGCCTTTACTGGCAGGTGACTGAGCTGCAGCTGCTGATTCTGGTGGTGACGGCCGCAAAAACAGGCTACACTGCACTAGATTCCATTGCAGCTGGTTCACAGCTAACGCTGCATGCGAAATTTTCGTATTTCTCTCTCTCTCTCTCTCTCTCATACACACACACACACACACACACACACACACACACACACACACACACACACACACACACACACACACACACACACACACACACACACACACACACGCACACGCACACATGCATGCGTGTGCGTTGCGATGTCGGTCACTGATGCGGTAGTAAAAAAATTTGCTGAAAGATGGCGCCGTGATACAACTTCGATGTGTCTTTGCAGAGTTGCTGAGTTTTGATCTCAATTCTATAATTATGTCCTTCGCTGATAAATCGTATGTCCAGAAGAAAGGCATACGCATTGGGTCCAGTGTCACGCCAGGGCTTTGTGAAATTTTCCTTGCCGCTTTTGACCGTGCGCTGAAGCTTAAACTGACTCATCGCTCGATTTTGAGACTCTTTGGATACGTAGATTATTATTTAGTCATACAAAAAATTTCACCACACGACGACCTTGCAGAATTGGCTCTTGAGATTTTGCCAGTCTTTTCTAGTTGCTCAGGCCAGTTGAAATTCACTCACGACCTTCTGCATAATGAGACAATTCAAGTTTTAGATTTAAAGTTAGGTTTCTCTTCCGCTGATCATGCTTGCTGGCTCTTCAAGCCCAGTTCCGAAAAATAATCGCGTTTCGACTCATCTAATTCAAGGCCTAGAAAACGAGGTATGGTTTCGTCATATTTTAGATCAGTGCTTTCAAGATCATGCCACCACAAGCAGCTTTCCAGTTCCCGACTTCAACTGTGCGTGTGTGTGTGCGCGCGCCCACGCACACGCGCACACACAGGGAGAGAAAGAGACGAGAGAGACGCAGACGGATAAGTTTGCTCACTAACGGTCATATGTTTTGAATAAATGCGTGCGCCAAATGAGATTGTCTCAAGCATTGCTGGCGATGGGTACCCGGTGCCCGCTGCGTAATTTAGGGCGTCCGCGCGTTGCTTTGCATATGAATGCGAGCGACTGCAAATGCGAAGCGTACACACTAAAAATAAATGTAGTAAAATGTAGTTGTGGATGTAGATAAAGACTTTATCAGTTATTACTATCTTTTTAAAGTCCCTTTTACTACCTCCAAAAATAGATATTAGGTTGTGCTTTCCTGCTTAGAAAGAATCCGCAAGCGCTACATTTACTAAGCCAGACTTGGTAAATGCTGTCTTTCGCTTGTCCGTGATCTATTATGATGTGTAGGTGCAGCGTTAGTGCGGCATTCAGATGAACTGCTCTTTATCCCATGGCGTTTGATTAACAGTTATGTGTTACCCCCATTGTGCCAATGCGTTGAGACTGCACGTTATACAACTGCATGTTTGAACTTATACCCAATTAACTTATTTACACTAACTTTATTTATCTTAACGTATACATTAATTTATTTGTCCAAATGCAGAGGTATATTCGGTAATCCTGGCCTCCCAAGACTACCGACTATGCACATGATGTCGTCCACAAACACACGACGTGTAGTGTCTCGCTCGTTGCCTTGTGCGATATTTTGTTCCCCTTTGTTGTTTGTCATTTTCTGCGCCACTCAACTAAACGAAGAGTGACGTCCTTCGTAAAGGTGATATTTAAATACCACAAATTTATGGTGTTAAAATAATGACAAATTCGCGTAACAATGTCATTCTCGCTTCATAATATTTCACCTGAACAGACCACCTGCGATGCTATTAACTGCGGTTGCTAAGTCCTTTGTCAACTTTTCGAGAACCTCTCGTAACCTTTTAATTCGTAATGGGCCCGTAGCTTTCTGTAACAACAGTGCGCGCTCTCACCTCGTCTTGTGGCCCTTCCGGACCGCTCTTGTCAGGGGTCCGTCTCTTTCTGTGGCGACGCTTTTTGTGACGGATTTCATGGCTGCTCAACTTCTTACGCGATGCTCGACGTGATTCGTGACCCTGGACAGCTTTGTCACCTTTTGTTGCTGACGCCGTGGTCGATGCAGGCACTGTATCCTTCCCTTGGTCCATTCTTCTTCTTCTTCCCCCAGAAGATTCTGGTACATTCATATTTTGAAACAATGGGCAAGAGTCATACATGGATGTGAATGTAAAGCCTTGACGTTAGTGGCACATACTTGCTATGGGGGGTTGGCCAAGGTCCGGGTAGTTCAATATTAAATAAAAAATGTAAAAATGTAAATGAATGAATGAATGAATGAATGAATGAATGAATGTAAATGAATGTAAAAGAACGTAAAAACAACTTTAGCAAAGTTGGACGAGATTAAACAGATACAAATTGTAGATAATAATTTCATTTCTGTGAAGAAATAAGTGAAACCAAATATGCATTCATGCTTAAAATCGAACCTTTCTTTGTCTGCGGCGACCCACGGCCCACGGCGCTAAAAGCGGACGTGAGGTCCCACACCAACACGCCGTCCTTGGGATGCTGTCCTCATTTCCTTGCTAGTTGTCATCACATTGTCGTCATGCCGTCGTGATCGTTTCATGTTCGCCATGCCTTTGTAAGGATTTTACTGTCGTCATCCAATTGTCATCCAAAGGCGTGACTGTCGTCGCAATTCCGTCGTCTTCATTGCGCCTTCGTCATTCCACCTACCTAATCCCATTGTCGTCATGCCGCCGTAGTCCTTCCAGCCCATCATTGCCTGCGTCACACCGTCGTCGTCGTACCATAGGCATTATTCCAGTATCAGCATCAGGTTATCGTCGCGTCGTCTTTGTCATGACGTTGGGCTCGTTCCATTGTCATTTTGTCGCGATTCCGATTCCCATCACGTCGTTCGCGTCATGTCATTGCAATCGTTTTAGCATCGTCATGATATTGTTGTCACGGGGTCGCCATCATACCATCGGCATCATTATAACGGCCGTGTCACGTTGTCGTCATCCAATGCTCTGTCTACCATCGTCGTCATGCATTCATCGTCACTCCGTCGGGTCGTTCCACCGTCTTAACTTTGCCGTAGTGATTCCTCTGTCGCCGTGTCATTGTCACCATGCCGCCGTGCCCATTCCATCGTTGTCGAGCCGTCGCCGTATTCTTTCGCCGTCATGCCTGGCATGTGCATGATCCACCGCAACAAGTTTACGCTGAGTGAGGTGTTTCGCAGTTAAAATATGCCCGACTGGGCCATGTGGTCTCTACTTGCAAGATACTGCTAAGAAGGAGCAACAATCTTCGCAAGTACTAATGAAAACTTCGCTTAAACTCATTCCCAAGTCGCGTGGGATCGGCACGTTTTTTGCAGCGAAGCTGTATGTGCCTAGGGCACTTCCGTCATCCGCGAACGACCCGCGAACTTGCTCGCAGGCGTCGTTGTTGTTGTGGCCTGTGATGCGTGTGGCTCCTACCCACGATGGGGGATTGGCCAAGGGATGGCTGGATTATTCGTAGGCGTCCCTCGGCTGAACCACGCGAACGCGCTCGTGCCAGTGCTCATGCGTTCGTCGTCGTCGTCTCCTTCCGCAGCTGTCTCCGTTGCCGCTCATTGCTTAAGGGGGTGGGAGCCATTCGTTGGCAAGATGAAACTATCATCATCATCATCGTCGTCGTCGTCGTCGTCGTCGTCGTCGTCATCATCATCATCATCATCATCATCATCATCATCATCATCATCAATAATCAGCAGCAATGGCTCGAGCATCGTCGTCTTCTTCTACAGCTGGCTATTTTGCCGCTCATCATTCCAGCGTACAATTTCATTTCTCTTAAGTCGCCCAAACGGATAATCAGTTTTATTATTTACGGTGGTGTGAACCACTGCTTAAGGCGGTGTGGGCCGTTTGTGTACACTGTATATATATATTGAACATCATGTTATACATGTGACAATTACTTTATGCATAACGCCTTTCCGTGGGCCTGTGTGGTAATATTTCAGTCAGTGAGCACTCGGACACCATTTTGAAGACGTGCCGTGCATACAGTGCTGTGTTTTTCGTATAAGTTATCGTCCTGGTGGTATTGTGCCGTGAATGTGACTCAGCGTTCGTATCGTCTCTCGTTGAAGTAAACTTTTTCTGAACAATGAGCCATTCATTGTCTTTCGTGACGGACACGTACAGTAACACAGGTGGTACGAGAATGTGTGTGCGTGCCTATCGTCACGACGACCACCGATCAGGACAACAAATACGTTCGGGCCTTCGTTCAAAATTCTACGTCACCTCTGTGCCGTGTGCTAAACAGCTTCGCTGCTCATCCACCTTCACAGAACAAAACGGCTCACGATTTTTTTTGAAGATTCAACTCGCTTAACGTTTCTTTGCATGTGCGATATATTACACATAAAAATGTTGTTTGGATGTATTGTTTACATCGTCTATTGTTTCGATGTATCGACGACAGATCCTTCTTGCAGCGGAGCCGTCTTAGGCTCGTTTCCAGCGTATCGTGATGTGCGTAAGCAAAAAGCATGGCGGCGCCTATAGAGCTAAAATTACTTAAGCACAAGGCAAAACCGTATAAGTGCCCCGGCGTAAGCGTAAGTGCCCCAGCTGCGTTTGAGGCCAGATGTGCCAAAACCGGTGATGGATGATGGATGATGGTTTGATGCGTTGCAACCTACGCAAACAACGACAGCGCGGCCGTTGAGCCCTATGCCTTACCCACCACGGGCGAGAGCCTTGCCGTGGTATGTGCCGACGGGTACGCCGTGCAGACTGGGGACGAAATCGTTGTCGCCCCCGTATACGTTCATCTGGGAACGTCAAAGAGGGACCTCGAAGACTTCATGATCGACACATTTGGGTGGATCCTCCCGGTGGGCCCCAATCCAGTCGTCAATGTGGGTCGATTTAACGTCGATGTTCTTCCTCCCGACGGACAGTGGTTCTTGCCGTTTCTCTCGGAAAGCTTCGGCCTTCAATGCTGCATCGAGACCAATGTCTCCACTGCGCGCCATGAGTCGTGCATAGACATAACGTTCGCTAAAAACATCTCCGGTGTCGTCACAGACACCACGGTCGTCTATCGCAGCGACAATAAAGCCATAATTACTGTGGTCACGATATAAACGTAAGTACAAACAAACATAACAATGTCCCTGTATGCGCAAATATTCGACCGTATGAAAAGAATAGAAGCACGAAGTTTACAAATTCATAGCTCTGCATAAAGAACCGATATCGCGGTTCTGTAAACGGAATCCATTAGACTATTCAAAGCGCGCAAATTCTATTTGTCATTTTACATCTTAGTTGAATTTGTTCCGTTGGTTACAAGGGTTCTGCAAAAGTTGTATTTCCCTGTTACAAATTTTTTATATGCATGTGTAACATATCAATTTTGTCCGCTTTAGATGTACTACTACATACAATTCACAGAGTTGTATTATCATTTATCGTTGTTGAGTTACAGAGTTGTAAACTTGATAGCTTCGTTTTTTGAAAGTCTTCGATTTTTGCCAATTTTTAATAAAGAATTGACGACCTAACTTAAAAATTCGAAATCAACAGTCAATACATTTTAAGTTTTCTTATAAATGCAACAAACCTCGTCAAATTTGGTGCAGTGGTTGCCGAGAAAAACGAATTCTCCTTTTACATGTATTTAGATAGCATCCGAGCTAAGGCTTCCTCTTAAGCCAGCCTGTTATTTTGGCTGATTGACGTCAAGTGTTGTCCTTATTTTATTGGAAAATAAATTGGAGAATAATTTATACAGTACTGAAAGCAAGCTAATGAGCATATAATTCCATAATTCTTTACCGTCTTTCTTCTTGTGGATTAGTATAATGCTGGCATTCTTCTAGCTCTCTGGCATACAAGTCGTGAGGTGTTGCGTATAAAGGGCCGCAAGCTTTTCAAGCATAATATCTCCTCTATCATTGATTAAATTGACTATTTTTCCATCTTCTCCTGCCGCTTTTCATCGGGGCACGTCTTCTAAGGCCCTTCTAACTTGGTCACTAGTTACGCAAAGCGCCTCTGTATCGTGTTCATCACTGTTTCCAAAGAAGGTTGCGTCGCTGCTCTGGGTACTGTACAGGTCAGTATGAAATTCTTCCGCTGTTTTTCTTATATCATCGAAATTGCTGATGACATTACCATGCGTGTGCTTCACTGCACACAGGCTACCCTGTCTTATGTCAAGTTTTCTTCTGACTGTTTTCCGGATGCGGCCACATTTTACGGCTTCCTCGATCTTTCCTATCTTTATTTAGCCACTCGCGGATTGTAGCCGACTTTACTTGGATAACTTGATTTTGAGAGTACCTACCTGTAACGCCGTTCAACTCCGTTCTCCGCAGGCGTTTATGGCATGGAGGAGCAAATAGGTGCGGGCGAGGATGGGCTCAAGACCGAAAAAGTTGGGCACGGTGGTGATTTCGCTGCGAACCTAGTGTTGTACACTGGCGCCACGGGCCGTGCAGTGGACGTGAGGGAAATGCTCGTCCAGGACCTTCGTCGCAGGCGGTTCGTGCCCACGGCTTTCATGTTTCCCGACTTCTACTACGGACACGCCACCGAGCCGAGCATAAATTACGGCACGCTTGGCGTCTTCGTCGCCGAGATGGCCGTCGAATTCAGCATGCCGAAACAGCGTGCCCCGGGATATAAGCAGTGCTTCGCCAAATATGCCAAGGTGCGTTTCGTGTGCAATACGTGTATTTAAATGCCGCGGACGTCGACTGTAGAGCTTTCCGATACTGGTAGTACGTAATAAAAGTTGCAGTACATAGTACGAAGATGTAAAAAGAGAAAAAAAAAAGATAGCGCCATGGGCATGCCACTCCCAACGGCCGTTGTACAAAAAAACACCACGTGCTTTAGGGAGTACCAAACGCCGACCCATCTCTAAACTTCTCATCAGTCCCAGATTCATGCTCTTGCCTGCCCTTGCACAACAAAGCAAGCAAACTAAAGCTGCATTGGCACATTCAGATGCATCCGTGACGCCATTGGGAAGTTAAGTTTGAACAAAATTGAGAAGAGAAATAATCAGAGCGAGTGTTGTCAGAAGGCCGAATATGCGCCAGCCCAATGTCGCTTCAATTGAATCAGTAACAAAAAAAAAAACTGAGCAAAAGCCACGGCATGATGGTATGATTTCGATTCCAGTAAGAATTGATAGACCGCGACCATGCTACTTCTTGTTTAAAATTGGTAGGAATTCTAGAACTGGTACAGCTCAGCATAGAAATGAAGAAACAAGCCGAGCCGGCCAGATAAAGGAACAGAGCGCTGTTCTTACTGTTCTTACTGCGAAAAGTGCTCTTAAGATCTACCTGCAGTGGGCAAAGCTGCGTAGATGTGACAACTAATGTCAAGCAACGTTACATATTCGTGCACGTAGGCATGGTGTAGCCATCAAGAGGTATGAAGGAGGCCAATTAGTCTTGTATATGGGCGGCGTTTAAGATAGAGCGAGAATGGAAATAAGCAATAATATACAGACAGACGGCATTCGGTTTATTACTTTGCGAACGTAAGCTGATATATGAAAATGCATAAGCAAAAAGCAAGCAACCGAAACCGCCGGAACTGTACAAAGAACCTAAAAAATCAGAAAGCTAATAGACAAGAAACCGAGCGGATATTCTACTGCCTCGCATAGTTCACGTACTCAACACGTGTGAAGTTACTGATTTATTGCGAGAATCTATGGTGCGCTGACAGTCAGGGGTCATATCATTTCATCTCAGCTGTTCCGATAAGTTATGTGATGGTCTAATATCCATATAAACATTTTGTCTACAATCGTGCAGTGCTTAAAATTACTCACCGCAAATTACAGCACTTTATTTTCGTGCGGGAGATACTCTTTTCAGCTAATGTGAATTGATGACCGGTGGACGCATGAATGACCAGCAGCGTGATATTATAAAAACGTGAAAAGGAAAGTGTGGAAGCACCACTCCTTGGCCGCGCGAATTCAAGAAGTGCGGGTGTGAACCCAATTTTCAGTGCTGTGCGATTATAAACAAGAACGTAGATAGGGCCACTACAGGAAGTACTGAAGTAGCAGCGAATCAAATTAAATTCAATTTCCGTTTAGTACCACACTGGCATGCTCGCAAGCGGCGAGGAAAGGCCAACACAGTGACTTGTCCGAAGCAAGCCTCCTACAGCGTGTCACCGACAGCGTTTCTGTCCAGCAACGGGTTGAATTTTCTAAGCATGACAAGTGGTAGTTATGAGCTATAGACCTAAGCAAGAACATGGCCTTAGTCTCTGCCTTTTCTTTTGAGTTTTTTTTATTCATTTTCCGGTTTCTGTATTGTAGGTATTACACAAAGGCTTTTCATCGCTTCATCTTCTTTGTGCGCGTTAGAATATATGATCTAATTCCAAAGGGAAGAACCAGCTGGAAGCCGCCGCTTTTCTTGTGTCTCTAGTTGCCGATGTATAGTCTGCGCGCACTTAGTTACAATCATGACATTTCAGCTATACAGCCTAAACCTGCATGCTATAGTCTGCATTGTTTCTATATAAAAGTACAATGATCCCGCAATAAATTTGCGCTATCGTCGCCCGGAATCAGGTGTATAGCCGACGGATAAAATTACAGCACTTCATAGTGAATGTCTCAAAAGGGGCTTGCCGTTGTTGAAAGGAATGAGAACAGGCACATAGTTTACCGCTGTCCTTCCATTGTGTAGGTTTTCGTCTCCAGGTGTACATAAAGCAGAAGGAGTATAACTAAGACTTTACGTTGCTCTTACCATTATGGTATTGTCAATTGCATATATTTCTATGAAGCTAGACAAAGTTTATGCACGCGGTATACTAAGGCCCTCAGAGTTCGTCTTTGATACCCCGGTAAAGCGTTATTCCATTATATTTTTTACACTTACGTTGCCCATCAAAAATTATTCTTTTGTGTGTTTTTTGAGAACAGCTTGGCGTATCGGCCAGGCAAATATCTCCACTATCTGTTAAACAGTTTCTATCTATCTATCTATCTATCTATCTATCTATCTATCTATCTATCTATCTATCTATCTATCTATCTATCTATCTATCTATCTATCTATCTATCTATCTATCTATCTATCTATCTATCTATCTATCTATCTATCTATCTATCTATCTATCTATCTATCTATCTATCTATCTATCTTTCTGTCTGTCTGTCTGTCTGTCTGTGTGTTTGTCTGTCTGTCTGTCTGTCTGTCTGTCTGTCTGTCTGTCTGTCTGTCTGTCTGTCTGTCTGTCTTTTGCTCGCTCGCTCGCTCTCTCTCTCTCTCCGCTAATAAACACGCCTTCGGCGATGAGAACTGTCGTATTCAGTATGACACGGCCGATGGCACGTTTATCACGTGAATCGCTGGTCTATACACAGGGAAAGGAGCATGCGTGAGCTGCTTGGTCATTAATTATTAACAAGCGCAAATATTTATAGTTTCTTGCGATACAAAACTATATGGACAATTCAGGCTCCGTCACCATCGGCGTCGCCATGATGTTTCGTGTAAAATGCAAGTGCGATAACATCGTGGCAGTGTGCCGTATGCTTTAGGTGCGATGGCGAGCCGAGGACAGTGGCTCGATCTAGAGCACGCCGCTGGAGGGGTGAGGGGGCTGTTCTACATCGGCGGTGGCTGTGTATGTCGCGGCTGAGCGAGCCCTATCTTGAAGGTGATTAGGGATTTCGCGATGGCTACAGAGTCTAGGCACACCGAAGGCTGTTAGCTTCGTGTGCGCTTTGTTCTTGCCGCTTGTAAGCTCGCAGCTGCTGCCACATTTCCTCACGCCAGCGTTTCCACAGCGATCGTCCGCGGTCATCGAGTGAGATGTGCTTTTGTTTGCCTGTGCGCGCATGACACCATGCTTGTTAATTTAGCTAGTAAGCGAAAGCTTAAAAGTTTATACGGCAGATAAAACTACTATCCTTACATCGCAACCGATACGTCACCTTTCGGGCGAAACAGCGAAATTTGTTTTCGGCGAACGCTTTTCTTCGGCTAATTCCACAGCAACAAAGTCACGTTATGCTGAAATGCACAGTGAGCTACGCATACACGAGTACGTGTAGACGAAGCACTCCTCGCGCAAATCTGATTTAGGCGACTGACGATTGTGCTGGCCGCTATCGTTCTGCTCTGAGCGTCACTACTTTTCTGTTTGGCCAAGGAACAGTTGGTCTATTTCTCACACTTCTTACGCTGCCAATGTTCTTCACCGGCACCAGAACGCCACAGTATTATGAACGCCTCGTCAAACTGCCAATTGACAGGCATCGCTTTCGTACCATCTATGCGCTGTTCCTTCGCCGTGAAAATGGTTCACCTGTTCAGTTGAACCGCCGTGGTTTCGTGACCGCAGGAGCAACTCGACCTCGCCGTGGAGCTCCCCGACGTAGACAATCTCTTGCGCACCAGCTGGGCAATGAATGCCGCAGGGGCAGCGAGCTCCATCGACGACCTGGACCTCTACGGGACCGCTTCCAAACAGCGCACGCAACTTTTTTACCTGCGCTTCGCCCACACTTACTGCGGCGAGCGGGACAAGTCGCGGCTGCTGGCGCTGCGTTACGCGGCCAAGACGTCGCCCAGCTTCGCCGAGGCCTTCGACTGTTCGAAACCCAAGACCGCTGGCTGCTGACGCCAGCGTGCTTGAAGTGTTAAGCCCGTACAAGCGGCATTCCGCCGATGGATGCCCACGTGTGGAGGGTTGGCGCTATAAGTTCCACATCGCGAACTCACAACGGTGAACTCCTATTGGGGCCCGATTTCCCCGATATGGAAATTTGAAGTATCCAGCAACATTGCATAAGCTCCGTTTGTCTCATTCATTGCTAAGCCAGCAATAATTGCCAGATCTGCGAAGATTATACTTGAATTAAAATTTAGGTCGACAAGCAACTTTTACTTTTATCCATACGATGTCCTTGCTAAATTCTCAGTATAGTATTGTCTTCTTCCTTAGAGTTTTGTTTTCACATGTTTCATGCGTTTTCTATATATAGCGTTAAATGTGTTTAATAATACCATCTTATTCCTCGCCGCAGCCCATAGTGTGTTTGCTAAATTTAGACGAAACCAAGAGATCAAGCTTTATGAGGGATACGGAGCTTCACAATTATTTGTAGCAAAATTTTCGATGTCGACGGGCAACCTCACGTTTAAAGATAACTGCCTGCGGCCTCACACCCCCAGCTGTACTCCCCTGCGGCTTGGCAAAATATATGCAGGGTGTTTTTTTTTCTTTTTAGCTGCCTAAAATTTTTTTTAAGATTGCGCATGGCAGATAGCAAAATTCTAACCCGTGGTCTAAGTCACTCGATGGGGCTCAACATAGTCAAGATAGTCAAATAAAAATTCGCGCATTTACGCTACTTAACTTTTTAGTTAATTATTTTACGCCACATATTTCAATCTACGAATCACAGCCGCTAGTTCGCACGGCGAATACACTTAGAACGAATTCTCTGGACAGTACCAATTCCCATATATTAATTTTCAGAGTGTCCGATGAAATGCTTTCATAGTTAGGAAGTTGAACTTTGCTATTGAAGTATTAAAGTGGTATGAACCATTTGCTGGAAAAAAAAATGACGCAAATGTGTTGTTTAAAACATTGGAGCACTGATTGGAATAACATCGTCAGCAGCGAAACTGACTGGACAGCTTGGCTCAGTTCCGCGGACGTCGACCGACAACTTGAACTGGTGGACTGGGCGGAGTTGGCCAAGCAGGCCCAGGGCTTTACTTAAGCCCGATCCCTCAGCCACCTCCCCCTTTGCCCTTCCCCTTTTCAATAAAGTTTAGGACCTCCACCAGGAACAGGGACATTGCGGAGAGTTAGTTGAATGTGCCTGCTTCTAGCTCCGGTAACGACGCTTCAAAATTTTCGTGGGTTAGACCGCAGTGGGACGAAGGGAGTGTTCTATCGAAGAACGTTTTCTTGGCCTGTGAAATGGCATGGTTGTAATTTATATCAACTCGGCCATATTCTGACCAGTGAAGTGCATGATTTGTGAACTTTTCGCACTGGAGCAGCGGCGGCTTCTCGTTGCGCAGGCGCATTAAAGATTTTTTGAACCAAGAAAAGCGAGGGCTTGAAGGAATACTTTTTTGTACATAACGACCGAATAAATATAGTATCTTGTGCTTGTATATATTCCAGTTATAATCAACAGCTCGTTTAGTAGAGTTAGCAAAGGATTCTGGCAGAAATTCGCCTATAGCTCGCTTGTTATGGAAGCCGAGTCAGCTTGCGAGTAGTTTCGAATAACTTAATAAGTTGAAACATGGAAACATGCGATCGCAGAATGAAATGAAGTATCGCGTGATCGCTTACATCTGGCAAATATCTTAGTGATCAGGCAAGCTCAGGTTCAGTCATAAGGTTGTTGGCAGTTGTCGGGCTAATACGTGTAGGCATATTCGCAAGCTGTCTGAGGTTAAAATCATAACAAAGTTTCAAAAGTTCAGTGCACTCTGCCTTGTTGTGCTTAAAAGTTATCGAAGCAATGGCCCACAAAATATCAGGAAAGTTGAAATGGCCAAGAACAAATAATTACATGTTAGGATACCTCATAAGTACCTGGCTAACTACATCGTAAAGCTCACGACAGAAAGTAGGAGGAGCAGATGGGCACAGAAAGAAGGCGCAGAAGGAGCAGGCAAGCCACCCAACAACATTTCACGACTAGACATAATCACCCGGACACAAGCTATCTCCAAGAATGAATGAACTGGAATGGTATGAGAAACTAGTGCGTTACTAATAGCAATCAAAACTCCGCCACCCGAACGAATATCATGATTATATCTGTACGTGTTGTAAGCCTTTTCGCAAACGAATATTTCCGCGTCATTTAGCGCAGCCGATAGCCAAGTTTCTGTGATGATAACAATGCCGGTTGAGCAAGAATCGTGGACCATAGTTTCGCACGTTTCTTTAACATACTGCGGGCATTTGTAAATATATATATGCTTTACTTCATTTAGGTCTAAGCACACATAGCTATAAAGAATGTGGACGAGAGCTACCTACAGTCATGGGGCTGCTATCGTGCGCATGTGCATTTCGGTCGGTTCCAGTTGTCCCACGTGTCCGTGCATTTCGTGGCAAGTCAAGTTCTCAAGCGCGGCGGGTGGCGGCACAGTACACATAGGTCCTTTTGTTAATTATAAGCCTGCTAGTGCGAAGGCCGCTAGCTTTGCCGTATTCAATTAATTTGTCTTGTTTTTTATTGACGCTTAGCCGTATAGAAGTCGTTACTGAAAAAGACGCTAGCCTTCCTTAGTTAAATTTTTTGCGACAGGATGCTTTCTTTGACTATTATGTAAATACTATTGGACGGGTTTTATTTGCTACGAAGTATCCCAGTCTGTGCACTCGACAGACTGCATCATCCTTTAAATCCATGCCATAATACCGGGAGAACAGATCACGAACAATGTTGAGGTTGTTGCCATGTTGATGCCGTTGCCATGTTGAGGTTGTTGCTATGTATCTTGCCAGACTGTTGCCATGTTTCGGTCGGGGCGTCAGAAACCCATAGAATAGCAGGTGATCACGTTTCGATCTGTCCTCGAGATCGTCAAGGCGGAAATTCAGCGCCACGTTTTCGATTTTGACCGCTTCCCAAACAGCAGTGAAAACAGCCACAGAGTTCGGATACTGCGGCCGCAGCAGTCTCGGAGGCCGCTGCCGAAACCGTCCTTTTTTGCCACTGCCCCGGATACTGCTTTGGTAATTGCATCCGAAACAGCCTTTGAAAGTGCCTGCGAGACCAGATTAGGGATGTCTGCTGGAGTAGGAGCGCCTCGAAGCGATTCAACAAATAGTCGCACAGCAGTCATTCTAGCTGTTAGGTCAGGGGCAGTATCGGCAACCGCATCTTCATGATTTTTTAGGTCAGCAAGAAAATCTATTATCTCGGTATGACGAGCGTCAGACTAATTTTTAAGGGTTCTTACAACTCGGAGTAATTCATTGTGCTGTTTGTCAGGGTCTTCGCGGATGAAAGAGTGCCGAGATCCTTCGCAATCAGCCGCTGCGATAGAATCAGTCCAATATATCTGTCAACAAAGACTAAGTCAGTCAAAGAAATTTTAGTTTCGCGGGAAAGTTATGCAGATCAAACGCACATTCTTGAATTTATTGTGAAGCGAAGGTTTTGTTAAATCGGTAATGAATTGCTATGAATTTGTGCATTTCAGTCTTGCGTCATTGGCGTAAGGGAAACTCGCGTGTGGACACACGCGCCCATGCTACCCACTATGGCAAGTACTATTATACTCGCTTGTATTTCTTCGTAGCTTGTTTGTTTCATTTATACGCATCTGCTGTTTCTTGGTGGATCCACCGTTGGGGGTATATGCCATAGTATCGGAATTACAATCATCCTCAACACGAGGTAGCAACCTCGCAGGGCTAGTTGGCGTTGTCATGATAGAAGTATACCGAGCAATTGCGGACCATTAGTTGGAGCGTCGGACTGCTGCGCACTAGGGCATGAGGTTCGAATGCCGCCGGCGGATGAATTTCATTTCATTTACTTTTTTTCTTGTATTTTTGTTTGTTTCTTGTTTGTTTGTTTGTTTGCTTGTTTGTTTGTTTGTTTGTTTGTTTGTTTGTAAGAGCAAGGAAGAATCTAGCCGGCGGCAACCCGACCTGCGACCGACCGACCGACCCACGCGGAACTGCGGGATCGTAGAACGCTTCGGTTAAGAAGAAAACGAAAAAAAAAACTTGTTTACGTACGTAGAGACGCAAGCTCAGGTTTTGAAGACTCAGCGTTTACTACATCTTACACGATGACCACACAGGCAAGCACACGAACTTCCCAGGTGTTTCATTCAAACTGACTACGCGAGCCCCCATTCTTCACAGAAGACATGCTACACTATATCGCACATAGCGAAGCTGCAGGGGGGCGCCTCCAGATTCCCCAACGTGAAGACGTTTCTACAATGTAAAAGAAGAAGAAGAAGAACGGTCTGGCTCGCGTCACGGGCAGTTCGAGACCGTGTAGGAAGACAAGAACGTTTTTTTCCTCCGCTAAACATCCGCTTTACGTGGCTCGGGCCGACAAGCCAGTGCTCTTGTTTTATTCAAGCATGGCACAATCGGTGAGTTTACTGCCACTTACCGCCGCCGTAGCCCGACCTTCTCTGACTTTTAGCGCCTCACAATCGTATTAAGGCAAGCTTCAGCCAGCGCCCGTAGAAAAGTGTTCTATATGTGCTCGTGTAGGCCTTCCGCCCTTCGTGCATTACTCGGCTCTTGTCTAATGCAAACGTAAACCAGGACACAGTTATTGTTTAGAATGGAACTGTTAGAACCTCGCTGGGTTTCTCTTGACGTCCGCAGCTTTGCCGAGCTGAGAGAGAGAGTAATACCATCGCGCAGCATAGCGACGCGGCAAGGATGAGTGGAGTCTGGCGAGGGAGATCGAGCGTCGGGACGTGGCACAGGCGGTGTGACGTCATTGCTCTGCGATAAAACCCCGCGAGCTCGCGTCGGCGCTCCTCTTTCTCGCAGTGGAAAAAAAAATATGCGTAGCTCTGCTGTCGCCAACACATGAGACCAGCGGAGCTGAGGAAAGCCCAGCAAAAGTTAGACTAAGTGTGCCGTTTGGCACTACTGGCCTTCTCCCAGCTCCGTTGGTCTCTGGTGTTTGCGATAGCAGACCAATGCATGATGTTTTTTCGGCATTCATTTGAGGACAGAGGTGCGAAGATTGTTTCTCGAAAGATTATAGATGCGCGCAAATAATCAATTTTGAATTCTAATCTAATACTTCCCATTCTCCTCGAAGCATTCTAAAGCAGTATTTTAAGTTCCTCTTCCGGAACTCAGCTCCGAATAAAGCGGGTTGTACGATTAGCTGAAGCTGCCAGGAAATTGTCTATGGTCCATGAAAGAGAGTCTGTTGTACCCGTGTTGGAATCTATACCAGGAACCTGTTGCAAACAAGCAGTTGTTGGTACCAGTGGTACGCTGGATAGGCACATTGTACCATAACACACGTGCGTAAAAATGTTTCGATCCATGGTATGACCGGTACTTAAAACGCATCAAACAAGTTTACACTAACTCAGCAACACCTTTTGTTGAACAAGTTACAGCAGTTCGAGCAGAGATCATTCCGGTGTTTTGCACCGAACCTGTTAATGGCTAGTTCCCCCAAGATCGTGTCCGTGTGCCGACAGAAAACTCGCGCCTTCTCCTCTGGCATCTGCGTCAGACGCCACCTGCGTTCGTGCCGTTGAGTACGTGCCGTGGTTGACGGCCCCCTAGTAAAATGAAACCTCATTAGGTGGGCCGATCCTGAAGATAGAGCAACGCCTGGCCGACCCGCTGCGGAGGTCAAGCAGTCGTTACGCACTCCCCATACGTAGGCCGATCCCGAAGTTAGTGCAATGTCGGGCTGCCCCGCGGCGTAGGTAACAGGCATTAAGTACTCCCTATACTTAGGCCGGTCCCGAAGATAGTGCAATGCCGAGCCGAGCCGCAACGGAGATGAAGCAAGCGTTGAGCACTCCCCATACCTGGGCCGATCCCGAAGCGGGTGCAATGCTGGACCGAACCACGGCGCAGGTGATGCAGGCGTTAAGCACGCCCCATACCTGGGCGGATGCCGAAGATAGTGCGATGCCTGGCCGACCCACGGCGGAGGTCAAGCAGGTGTTAAGCACTCCCCACACGAGGGCCGATCCCAAAGATAGTGCAATGCCGGTCTGATCCGCGGTAGAGGTCAAGCAGGTGTTAAGCACTCCCATACGTGGGCCGATACCGAGGATAATGTAATGCGAGGCCGACCCGCGGCATAGGTGCAATTCGCCATTAAGGGGCGCACATACACAGCGTCGCTCACATCCTTCTTCACAAAGTGGAAGGGCACTGTATTTTTGACGCATGCGTGTTTCCAGCACAAGTTTTAATTTCACACTAAGCAGAGACACTGAACCAAATTTAGAGTGACAAACTATCCTTTCAGAACCAACTCCAATTTAGCTATATTGGTGGTAATAGGTTATTTGAAAAGAAAGTGACGAGTCAAATGTTCTGTTTCTTGCGCTTTGCACCAACAACCTAGCCGCGCTGTATGATGTCACGTAAATCCAAAGTTTTCGTTTGTGTCCTTTTTTTCATGCATTCGTGACATTGTGGCGCAGTAAACATTCTGGAAACTTGCTAAGTTCAGTCTTTGGGTCATTTATAATAAATGTAGTGCGTCCTTGCTGGTTAACTCCTAACTAGTCCAGAGCAGATGCCTTCAGAGTGAATGACGTCACGTGGGCGCCGACGCTAGACCTGCAAGGCGGCGTAGCCACGACTTTCACTTTTCTTTCGTTTCTTTCTTTCTCCTTCTTTTTCCTTTCCTTTTACTATTGTAGAACGGTTACTTATTAATGCAGCTCAGGTTATGTATTGTGTTAAATATTCAACAAAAATGTGCCTTGCCGACACGCAACGCAGGGCGTGTTCAGCCCTAGCTTGAAGGAAAGTGTAAAGTCACCTCCCGGTCGAAGCGGCAAGTCGGCTCCGGGTCGAGCCGCGAAGCCTTCCCCGGAGCCCGACGCCCAAGCTGCGGCCCCCGGCGGCGCCGAGGCGCAGCCGGCTGTCCCGTTCAGGGCTCGGCGCCTCGCCGGCGCCGTGAAAGCCGTGAGGTTCGTGGGCCGAGCGCTGCTGCACAACCGGGGAAACCAGATGACGCGCGCGAGGCTGATCTCCATCCTCATCATTCCCGTGGTGCTGCTGCCGCTTCCGCTCTACTACCGCAACAAGGTGCGGTGCGCGCTCCCTCGCGTGCACGCTGAGGATCCCCGCAGACCTCATTTCAGGCGTGACTGTGGTGACGCGTTGCTGCGGGGTGGGGCGGCCGCGACGCCCATCGCAGAACGAAGGAACGCGCCCAGAGCGCGACGGGAGGACGCGATTCGGGAGCTGGAAAAGGAAGCTTGTTTTCTAAAATTTCGGTCACAATACGGAGTGTCGCAGTTAACGTTAGCCAAGGTGTTCAAGGAATAGTCACTAGACATATCTAGCATGATACCTATGTCATTCCGTGAAAATTGCCTAGGTAATTGTGGAAGAGAAAAAATTGAACAAGTTCGTCCATGCTGGGAAGAACGACGTGACTTCAGATCGAAAAGGTGTTATTATGCTGAAAATTCCAGTTCAATATTTTCCACTGCAATATGGCATGCGCATTCTTTTTTTGCGCGCTTTACTCGTAGCGCACGAAATTGAAAAAGGGCGGTGAGATTACGGGGCATCCTGCTCTGCCCGCGCGTCGCGACAACGTTCCCAAATTTGATTCAAAAAGAACTACAAAGCAGTGTAAGCTGTGGATGTTGGCTAACGTTTGCTGTCACCTGCCGCGGGGGCTCAGTGGCTATGGTGTTAGGCTGCTGAGCACGCAGGTCGCGGGATCGAATCCCGGCCACGGCGGCCGCATGTCGATGGGGGCGAAAACACCCATGTACTTAGATTTAGGTGCACGTTAAAGAACCCCCAGGGGGTCGAAATTTCCGGAGTATATACTCCACTACGGCGTGCCTCATTATCAGAAAGTGGTTTAGGCACGTAAAACCCCACAATTTGTTTTAACATTTACTGTCAACTCCATGTTGCGCGCGTCGATCGCAGCCTGCGTAACGACCAGCTGGCTGTCGAGTCGGGCAATGAGTCGAGTTGGTGCCTTCAACTGACTTCGGAAGCGCAGGTGTCGCGGCATGCGGGCGCGTAATCACGCGGCACTTTTCGTATTCCGCTCGCATCGAATGAAATGCGTAAGAAATAATTACGCAGGGTATATAGCCCACTGAAAACAATTACTGAATGGGATATTTCACAACGGAATAGTACTTTTTCTATCGGAAGTGGCGCTCTTCAGGCCAAAGCGAGAAACCTGTTCGTTAAATCTTCTCTAAGTATTCGGGTGGTAAGAACCGAAAAAGTATCCCAGTTGTAAAAGATGACTGGATATTCATATATTGTGCTGTCTCATATTCGTATATTGTGCCATATTTTTTTAAAAAATACAGTTTGACTAACGTTAGCTGGGGCACGTGATATAGCAAGGCACTGAATGACGTACGGGCATGCCTCGCTAGTTGACCGCTATATAAATGTTGTCCAAATCCACGCCTCATAGAGTGGCGCCCTCTGAATTTAAAATGCGAATCTTAAAGGCTACGCTGTTGCTGGTTGAAGGCGTCGGAAGCCATTTTGGTAGCCGAAAACGCGTCACACACGTCAGTTTTTTGGACGCCACTTATTTTCGCTTTCTCACTGAACACATAATCGATGGAGCCATGGTTTTTCCAGGTAAATATGTACACTATAGATATACAGATTGTAATAGAGGAGAGAAAATATAATAGAGAAGTAGGCAAAATGCTACACTGCAATAAACGCAGTAAAGCCTGGTTATGTCAAGCTGGCCGATTAACTGTTGGTCACCGCCCCGTTTCAAAGAGGATGCCAATGGACATCATCACTGCCATCGCCAATTGGGACCCAAGCAGTTAACGACCCACGACACCGCAGTGATTTCACTGGATTCTCGCAAAAGCTCAAGGCAAATGCGCCATTTCTTTACACATTATCCTTTTTCACCGCCCCGTTCTCTACGTAATGTCTGTAGACAACGTGCGCACTTATCGTTCATCATTGACCCGCCGTGGTTTCTCAGTGGCTATGGTGTTGGGCTGCTGAGCACGAGGTCGCGGGATCGAATCCCGGCCAAGGCGGCCGCATTTCGATGGGGGCGAAATGCAAAAACACCCGTGCACTTAGATTTAGGTGCACGTTAAAGAACCCCAGCTGGTGAAAATTTCCGGAGCCCTCCACTACGGCGTGCCTCATAATCAGAAAATGGTTTTGGAACGTAAAGCCCCATAATTAAAACTAATTTTCCTTCATCATTCTATTGCGCTTAGTGTTACACTGACGGAACTAATGTACGAACATAAGGTACAATACACGGACGTAATTGGCGCAAGCTACCAACTTGTTTAATACTGTTAAAGAACACGCTTATATACAAGGGGATGTGCGAGGGAAGAGGGGGCGGTGTAGATATAGAAAGATATGTCAAGGTGACGACGCGGTGGGCCGGAAAAACATCGTTCACTTGCACCCGTTCACCGTGGCAACCTCAGCTTCGATGAGTACGATGGCGGAGTGCTTACGCACTTCTCTATTTATGCTGCTATGGCAAGCGCTTCCCACATTTCTCTCTTCATTTTTATTTTGATGCGCAAACGACTGTAGCGCTTTCCAGTAGAGGAGAGCATTTGCGTAGTTTGCACTGCGCAGCCAAGTTGCTAAGCGCAATCGGGAGCTGGCACGTGTATTCGTGCTCGTAACCTGTTACGCTATCACGTAACCTGTTATGTGTCAATATGTGTTGCGTAACCGGTTACACATATCGTTGTTAATTTAGCTAGTAATCGAATGTTTACGAGTTTATACGGGCGATAAAGCTACCATCCTTACTTCGTATGGCTATCTACTAATTTCGCTATCGCAATTGGTGCTTCGCCTTTCGGACAAAATTCCAACTTTTATTTACTTTTTTTCGCGGACCATTTTTGGAGGCGATTTCGTGCGACAGGCGTTTCATAGGATTCCCCGAGTTATGCGCGTTGGCGCTTGGTACGCGTGTGGCGTGGAGGCGGTGGTTGTGACGTCAGTCCTGGCGGGAAAAAGCTCTTATACGGGGAGGTCACGTGGACTTTCGTTCCTGTTCCTGTTCTTTTCGCGGCGTACGCTGCTGTCATAATCTGTAGATGCAATGGTCAAGGCATGATATGTCTGTCTGTCCGCCTGTCTCATATATATATGTGACTGCGCACACTGCAGCCCAGCTGGTGCGGGTACTGCATGCTGCTCATGGCCGTGTATTGGGCCACCGAAACGTTGCCGCTTGCTGTGACGGCTCTGCTGCCCGTAGTGCTGTTCCCGATCACCGGGCTTCTCACTGTAGAAGCTACCACCAAAAACTACTTCAACGTACGCATTCACCTTGTTTTGTCTACCTGTAAAAATTTTGTTGCCACCTTCGCGACCAAATATTCCTCAATGTCAGATGAAAAGGATTCCCCACATTTCTAGATTTTTGCAACCAACCAAACTTCGGCATTGTTTTTTGTAAAATACAACTTACGCTCATTGTCCAGAAAAATTTCGTTGCTTAATGTTCTTGCTCGTATTAAAATGCGTTTTTATTGGGCTCAAGTTGAAATTATGTCGATATACGACTTTATATGCTTTCTCAGCACTCATTTGCATACATCCCAATGTCAAAATATCGAATAAAACCTAACATAAAATATTCCTCTGCTTTCAGAGTGCGGAAACTGATTTTGTTCCAACACTTTCGCAGTGTCATTTGACGAATGTCGTACGCCTCAAAATATATCCACATGGACAATACTACAGCCGTTGATACCAGCACTAGCCTTCTCCTTACAATTAGTAGCTCAGACAGCAAATTCTGACTTAAATCTTTTTTGACCAAATTTCCTTTTTTTTTTTTTGCCGTAGCGATGCTGTAGCTCCGGGGATCTAGAAAATGTGACAAACGTTGGTAGCACTGCTTAAACTTAATTTATATAGCTGATTAGATAAGTGCTATCCCTGCATTCTTCCTGTTATGTCAACTCGCACTCACCCAAATATACAGAACTGACCTCGCGAGCGTGTGTCTCGGCCGTAACTTGCATCGCACCCATTTGCCATTAACGTTACCTAGAGCTACTCCGGCGGCGGCTGCCCTGTCTTGAACGCAATCTGTGATGAGTACAGAGTCTAGGCGCGCGGAAGGCTGATAGCGTAGTGTGCACAGCGTTCTCGCCACTTCGTGTTGAAGCGAGTGCCAGCGCGAAGGTCAATTCGCTCGCTGCCGCTGCCGCTCTTCCTCACACCAGCGCTTTGACAGCGAGTGTCCGTGGTCATCGAGTGAGACGTGCCTGTGCGTGTGTGACACCATGCTTGCTAATTTAGTTAGCGAGCGAACGTTTACGAGTTTCTACGGCGGATAAAGCTACTATCCTTACATCGCAATCGATACTTCCCCTTCCGGGCAGAACTGCGGCTCTTTTAACGATAGCTCATGCTCGCGTGCTCGGTCATTCACCGGGCGCTGTGTCAATGATTGGAAGAATAATGGAAACTCATCTAGAAGGCCATACTTCGCTGTGCTACAGACACCTGTAATGGCAAGATATCGTCACAGCCACAATATTTCGGACGCCACGCGCTGCCAGGGGCGCTGACGAAAGAAACTCCGCGTTTCTTTCCAAACCCGGCAAGTAACCGTGCTGAGTGTTATCTTGAATGACCCTATCCTAAAAAATAAGATCTTGCGGCGAAATTTGAGCTATAAGAAAACCGCAGCAAGCACAAGCTCCTTCTTTAAGCTTTATTACGATAGTAAATATATGGACGCACCAGGCGCATTTCTGCCGTCGCCATGGGCATCGCCTTCGCTGTAATGTTGAGTATAATGTCCAAAGGTGATAACATTGTCGCCGCGCGCCGCATGCTGCACGCGCGAGTGAAAGCGTGCGAGAATGAGCTGATGATGGCGGCTTGATATAGCGCGCGGAAGTCGGGAAAGCGGGCAGGAAGCGCGCCGTCTAAAGAGGGAGGGGTGAGGGCGTTCTACTCCGGCGGCTGCTGTGTATGAAACGGCCGTGCGCGACTGCGCTGGCCCTACTTTGCAAGCCATCTGTGCCAAGGACGGAATACGCCGAGCACTGATAGCACCGTGTGCTCTTATGTTTTCGCCGTTGAGTTCACATCGAAGCGAGATGCAGCACGAAGGTCAATGTGTTCTCTCCTGCTGCCGCGCTTGCTCCCTCCAGAGCTTCGACCGGTAGTTTCCGCGGTCATCGAGTGAGATGTGGTCACGTTTGCTTCTGCCCGCGTGACAAAATGCTTATTCATTTATTTACTAAGCGAATGTGTGCAAGTTCATATTGGCGATAAAACTACTATCCTTACTTCGTATAGCTGTCTGCTAATTCGTTATCGCAATCGATGGTTCGTCTTTCACGCAAAACTGCGACTTACTTTAGGAAAGACGGCGATCGGTGGGGCAACATATTAAACAAATTGCACATTTTTTCGGCTCATAGGAAACATCGCTTTACTCGGAAGAGCCATTTATACCAAAACGCTCGTCTTTACACGGAATGAGCAATCCGTCTCGTCGTGTGAATCCAGTTTTGACAACGCAATATTCTTTTGAAAGGCTGCACACTATGACGTCGAAAATGTATGACGTCGCTTGCTCTGTATAGGTGCGGCAAAAAAATGCTGTCATGTCCCATTATTTTGACCTGTGCGAACGCGTTTTAGGGGCTGAAAACAGCAAAACTGGAACAAATTTTAAACGTCAGATGGCTATTTAAAAAACAAGCACATCTGCCTATAGTTTTATTTTGCCAAGTGGAATTTATAGAAGAAACAAAAAATTAATCAAGGATAGAATGGTATGTGCATGCGTGCGTGTGTACGTGGATGCGCGTGCGCGTGCGTGCGTTTTGTTCCTTTTGAGTTTTGGCACGTGACCCAGCGTAGATGGCGCTCAAATGCGAGACATATAGTTAACGCCATACTCATCCTGGCTGGTTGGTACATCTTGTTAAGAAACTGCTTGATGCTGCGTGACATAGGACCCAGCAGAAGAATGGGACAATGCGCTAAGAACCAAATGCTTTATTTATAGGACGGCATAAAGGCCTCTACCGGTAGAGGAAGGGATACACATGAAAAGAAAAAAAAATTCAAGGAGCACTTAGTTATTCCTATGTGTATGAATGCGAAAGCATTGCGACCACGTGACTCGAGCAGCCACGTCAGGAGAAGCGTGGCGACGTCTGGTGGGGCCACTGGCGGAGTCAACGTGACTCGAGCGGCCATGTCTGCAGAAGCGTCGCCGCGTCACGTGACCAACAGTGTTCGTCACAAGGTGCGCACAAGGCCCGGTCATGGTTTCGAGTGCCTTAAGTAACTCTACGATAATTAACTGTGGCTTAATTATTAACTTTCCTTCAATTAACAACAAAGGTCGTGGATTCGCCTCCCACCAATGGTCGAGGGATCGACGGCTTTGGTCGCGGAAACGCCGACAACTACGCCGTGTTTTCCGCCTCGTGGGCCATATAATGATTTCGCATCTAAAAAAGGATCATCACGACAGATATTTTGTTTCTTGTGTTGTTAGGGAAAGGACAGAGATCTGACACATGCGTCCCCGCATGTGAAGGTGCTAAAGGCTTCAAAAATCTAGCGCGCGCGCTATTCCTGCTGCAATTTAATGTCTTAACATTAGGAGTGTCAAAACGGAAACAAGTATTTGTCTGTTGGACATATACTCGTTGTGTGGGTTGTTGAGGGATATAAGAGTGGGACGTCGGTCACGTGGCAGAGGTAGAGTCGGGATGAGATAGTTTAGAAGAGTGTGCATGTGCTTGGTCTAAGTGCATCAACATTTCAATTATAACCTTGCGGCAACCACAGGAGGTCAAAATTGATCCTAAGCTCCCCACCACGGCGCGCCTAATAATGAGATGGCGGCTTTCGCACGTAAAGCCAAAGAATTTCATTTTAATTTTGAATGCGTCTTCCGTGCTTCGTGATGTAACATCGATTGCTTGAGGGGAACCTCGCACACTACCTGCGTGCAACACTGAATACAACGACGAGCATCCTTCTTAGATCGAGTCTGTTTTCTGTTTTTTTTTTGTGAATTCCTTCTCCTGCATTATCCACCGAGCTTGTTAGTTGCGCTAGAAATCACCTTTACTCCGGCCTTCGCCGCGACTTTAGTTACACGCGATGTACATAAGGGATTACAGCAGACCCTACTCCTGAAGGCTGCGATGACCTTCTATTTTATGCCGTTTGTATACATATACCGCTTCATAGCGTTGTGCCTACATTCACCTTGCTAGCAAAATGTCCGGGGTTCGGTGGCACATTTATGTTTGAAAAATGAAAAATAAAACGCATTTAGGAATACCGTGAACAGCCCACTCGCCACATTTTTGAAGCCTTCAAGACATTCTCGCGTGGGGACGCATACCCCAGTTCTTCCCCCCTGTTCTTGTAGACAAAAAAAGAAGAATGAAATATCTGTCTTGTTGATTCCTTTTTGTGTGTGCGTGTGTTCCGTCCTCGTGCCTTTATGTACAAACCTGGAAACAAAGCATTTTCTTGCTAGTCAGTGTTCTCTCCAGCGCTTCTTTTACCCTCTCCTGTGTCGTGCTGTTTCATGTTTAACATGTTTAACAATATATGTAGTCTTGTAAAGATATCCCCCTTAAAAAAAAGTATCCTCCCATTCTGTACCGTGTAATGCAGAACATCGGCGTGGTCATCTTCTGCTCCATGGTGTTCACGGCAGCTTTGGAAGTGACGCATCTCGATAAACGAATTGCACTCAACGCCCTCAAGATGACCGGCACTAGCTATAGCAGGTGAGAGTGAAAGCAAGGGCGACTACGCATTACTGGGTATACCGATATAAGAACGCAGATGTCTACATCGGTGATCTACATCGTACGGATGGCTGTCCGCATCCACATCGAAGGGCCTTGCACATACGGTCTACGGTGCATTAGATTGTTATTGTATTGCAGTGTAACAGACGTTTGCACTGAAGCATAGCCATACAGTGAAGTACGGTAGAAGAAAAAAAGAAGGAAGATAATGACAGTCAAATTTCAAGAGGAAACAATGCAATAATTTACGTAAGCCTTGTTCAAAAGGCAAAATTATTGTGTGGCTGGAGGTAATTTATGCGAGACAAAGGGGCGCATGCGGTGTGCGTAGGCTGAAAGCAGGTTATCGTTATTATTATCGGTTAGGTTATCAGGTTAAAATTTGTGCAGATGTTTGATTGCGTAACTATACCTACGTTAAATCGCGGGGTGAAATTGCTCTCAGGGGCGATGATGAGCGCAAGCTTCCAGCATGTCTTATGAATGGTAGATGCGCCGTGTGTTAAGATAGCAGGCGCATAAGTGCTGCATTCGACCCCGCATCGTCAATCAAAAGGTTGCTTTTAAGAAACCGTAGCACGGGAACTCATATCTAAATACATGGGAAAGGAGAAATCGTTTTTCTCGGCAACCGCTGCACCAAATTTGATGAGATTTGTTGCAGTTAAAAGAAAGTTTTTAAATCTAGGGGCCGCTGGCAGCGAATTGTTGATTTAGGCCGTGAATATTTTTTTTAAACATTGTTGAAAATCGCAAATTTTCAGAAAACGAAACTATAAAGTTTAGAACGCTAACTCAGCAATGAAGAACGATATCACAATTCCGTAGATTGTATCTAATTGTACACCTAAAGCGGTCGAAATTTATGCATTACATATGGCTCTCAAATTGATCCCTAATATGTGAGTAGGACTTTTGCAAAACTATTTCAAACAATGTAACAAATTCAGTCTAGATGTAAACTTATAAATCAAGCTTGTTCACTTTGGATACTCTAACGGATGCAGTTTACAAAACTGCGATATCTGTCCTTAGTGCACAGCTACAAATTTAACTTCTTGGTTCCATCTTCTTTTTAACATATACAATTTTTGAAAGCTCCTTTAAAAAAATTTGGGCCCTAAATGAAAGTTCCGCTACCAACAGTCACTATATTTTAACATTTCTTCTCAAATTAAAACAAATTTCATAAATGTCAGCCCCGTGGTTCTTTCAGAAAAGCGTTTCGGCGTTCTACACGTACCCGAATAGGCGGCATCGGAGTAGGGCCCGAGCTTAAATCTTCCTCTTAACCTACTTCCAAAATTGCTAGTTTCGACGAATGCAAATGTACATGCCACCTGAACACTGTATACTTAGTTCAGGACGCCATGAAAGCTTGCTTTACGTTTTACGTATATTCTTCTTTTTTTTCTTAATATAGGTTAAAACGTTGCGGAGTTTCTTTGTCGGCACGTACAGGCCACGTGCAGGTTGTGTGCTTAGCCACGTGCACGGCCATCCTTTAAAGTCAACTCCTGACTGCGACAAAACTTTGGACCACGTAAAACAGCCTAGCTTTAGATAGTTCGATAGGCGGAGCAGCCTCCGTGCAAAATTTTACACTAGGAATACGAGTGGGTGTGTCACACGAAACGCGCGCAAGAATATAATTTTCGGTACTGAAACTGAAAAAATAAGATATCTCTATTACCTGTCGCCGGAAGGCACGCCAGACCCAGCACGCGGAGGACCAGCGCAGCTTTTATTCGAGGAACTCCGAAATAAGGCGGCACCCTAGGCTGCCCGCCCGGTGCGATAACAAAATCTCCGCTAACATCCGCTAACCAGCAGGTGCTCCCGTCGTCGGCTTAGGTGCTGTTTGAAGGCTGCTGATGGGGAAAAAATGAAACATTTACCGGCCCTGTAGATTTGTCAGTATTGTATTATTCATTACCAATTTGGCCAAAGCGAAATGTTGCTGCCGTGGGCCATTGTTAATACTGATGACTCGAAACACGGTGGTTTCTTGTGAGAAACAATCTCTTTCAACGGAAACGTTTCCTCGTTAATACGCGAACTGTATGCGCAGTGAATATATGGAGCAGTAGCAACCCCTTTATAAGGGGTTGTCTGTCAAAGGCGGTCGCTGCTCTTGAGGTACGCCGTCTTAGAGTACGAATAACGACGGCGGTAAGTTTGGTGCGCAGGATATTGCTGGGCTTAATGGGCGTCACCATGTTCCTGTCCATGTGGATTCCGAACACGGCAGCCACCTCCATTGTGAGCCCCATCGTCCTGACCGTCGTCGACTTGATGAAGAGCACATCGATAGCGACGCGGAGAAGTAAGCATGCTTTTTTTTGTTTTTTTCTTAGGATCAAACGCTGTATGCGAGCACGAACAAGCCTCTGCTATACCTTTACACAGAAACACGTTGGTTAGAAATGTCGAATGCAATCTCCGTATACCTGACCCGCGATGAGCCATACCGTTTCTGGTTTTCATTCATCAGAATGTCATAGTGTTAAGTAACGCGGTCGGCTGTCGACGTGCGGTGTAGCTGTGGACAATTGTTTAGCCTCCCTGGCTTTATTGTGAGAACGGTGGGATAGTACCACTCCGCGTATTGAGGTATTAACATATTGGCAAGCAGCGTGAAATTTGCATTAATTAGCATGTGGAAGTGGGCAAGGTATTCGTCCAAGCGTTACCTGCCGAATGTCACATATTCTAGCCGCGTTCCTGCTCGTTTTATTTCGTTGAACTTGATCGTTCTGATGAATTTCCGAGAAAATTGTTTACAAGTTATGGGTTTACTTTCGCCCCACCATCTTCCTGTTAGGCTCACTTGGGGAGACAACGGCCTGGAAAGGTGGTGGTTACGGGTCTGATCCTCAGGCGACGGAATTTTTTCCACCTCTGAGGCTAAGTTTTGGTTCTAGGGAATCTGTATGTGTGCCTTCCTTTGGAACTTCGTGCTACCTCCAGGTGGCTTGCCAAGTTTTCATTTAATACGGTGGCTAGTGACCCGGGGCTCCACGAGGTGCTGAAATACATATACTTGGGTTTCGCAGACTATTCGTAAATGGATTAAGTTTTCTTTCACATACTTTTTTTTTGTCCTTTAGATGGCCTTCGATCATTGCTTTACCATACTGCTCGGTGTCGTGCAGGCAGTTCTTTGTGTTAGGGCAAGCATTATATTCGCCCGCAATATTATTCGCATGTATAAACTCATCTTCATGGCCGACGTTAATTTTCAGTTAACTTTGGTCTGTTCTTTCTTTCTTTAGAGCGAAGCAGCGAAGGCACTGGGTCAGGTGCAGTCTCTTGTCTCACCCGGCTAGCGAAAACCCCGCAGCAACAGCAGCAGCAGCAGCCCGCATGCGAGGAGGCGCGAGCGAGCGTGAATTGAAAGAAGGGAAAAAATAAGTAAAAAACTAGGAAGGGGGCTGAGAGACACGTGTGGGGAGTCACTGACTCTCTCTTTTTTTCTATTCTCGCTTTATTAATATTTTTGCATATTTTTATTTCCACTTCTCCTCATCCTCCTCCTACTTACTTTCTTTGCTGCTTGGAAATGGCCGTATATAGTCAGTGTCAACCCCCTCTTTCATCATTCTTTGCCTTGAACCACGACTCAGTGACAGACATCCTCTTGAGCAAACAGCTCGAGTCGGAGGAACTAAAATAAGAAGAAAAAAAAAGAAAAAGTGGATGCAGTGACGGGAAGTTAAGAAATGTGATCGCACGCCCGAGAGGATGTGATTGCATGATTGACACACTCACAACTTGTGGAAACGGATGTGTCTTGGTACCGCCTCTTTGCCCCTCGCTCTTTCCCTTTCCGCGGATATCAAACCAATAGCGAGCAGAGAAAGTGGTTTGAGAGAGAAGGATTTCACACTTTTCTCCGACTTTTTACTTTAACTTAACATTCGCCACTCCCCCTTTCGTGAGTCGACGTCGTGTCTCCAATATATAACGCGAGTTAACCAAAAAGAGCATTTGCTCTCCTCAATCTCAAGAAGGAGGTCGTGCTGCTCTGCGCCAAATCTAAGATGAAGGTTGAGAGACTTCGTGTTAGGGCCGCCGCGCAGAAATGCCCCAGGCCCGAATTTCGCGCACCCACCAAGGAGTTTGCGCATCGCAGTCGCAGTTGGCAGCGTTCGACCGGTAAAAGATGGCCGCTGCCAGAGAAACATGGCCGCCGCCATCGCCGCTCTAGGAATGATAGCAGTACCAGCAGCAGTAGCAGCAGCAGTAGTAGTAGTAGCAGCAGCAGCAGCAGCTGCAGTAGGAGTTGAAGCAACCTGCGCCGCAAGAAAGAAGAAGAAGAAAAAAAAGAGGCAGCGCCGTCTCCATCTCCGGCCTCACCGCCGGGTACCCCGCCGCCCACTCCGCTGGTCTCACGGCCGGCTACTCCACCTGCCTCACCACCACCGGCCTCACCGCCGGCCGTAGAAGCAGCATCTCCGTCCCCCGTTCAAGAAAAGCAACCCCATGAATCAGAAGAACATCTGAAAAAACTGGACTGCCTCATCGCTAATTACTGGAAGGACTATGATTCGGTGAGTCCCCGTTATTTCATTATTTATTGCCCCTCAGTTGCATTGTTGTTTTAACTCCACTGCCAAAAATTTTAACACACAACAAATGTGAAGATTGGACGTTGGTCATTCATTCATTCATTCATTCTTCTTTTTACCCCTCTCAACCTCTCGGGTAACGGGTGCGCAGGGAGGGGAAGGGAGATGGGAGAACGAGAGAGGAAAAAAGAATTTATCTTGATTTGAGTTAATGAAAAGCGACAGCAACAACATCGCAACTGACGGTTACAATAAAAACTACGAGGCATTGTTTTTGATATATGTAAAATATCTTTATTATCAATTATATTCTTTTCTTTCTTTTTCTTTCGTGTTTGTAATCGTAGTTGTTATTGTGTCGACGTCGCACCGGATGCATCACCTCCAACTCCCACGCTGCCATCGTCACCGCTTACTGTCCCAGAAGGCTACGGCGACGACGATCCGATGCAGGTGTTGCCAGGTGAATCCGTGGACGCTATTCTTTGTAATACATACGCTTGTAACGATGTTGTTTGTAAGGATGTTCTTAACATGATAATCGAGAAAGTCGATAGTGATGAGCGCGTTACTGAGTCCGCGTCCACAGCAGAATCTGCTGTCGAGGGAACCACCATAGCAGAATCCATCGCAGAAAAGTCCGGAGGCGAAGGCAGTGATGAGTCTGACAGTGGCTCTAATGAAGAAATGATTTACGAAGAAGGAAAGCGTCCCAGTGACGTTATATTGGATTACATAACAGAATATCAAGAAGAGAAACGTAAAAAAGAGTTTACGCGTTCGCCGTCGCCGCTGGTCGATTACGATGAGGAGGAACTAACAAGCGGAGAGCAGCAGGCAAAGAGCGAAGTACAGCAATCAAAGAGTGAAGTACAGCAATCAATGAGTGAAGTACAGCAATCGAAGCGTGAAGTACAGCAATGAAAGAGTGAAGTACAGCAATCAAAGGGCGAAGTACAGCAATCAAAGAGCGAAGTACAGCAATCAAAGAGCGAAGTACAGCAATCAGAGTGAAGTACAGCAATCAACGAACGAAGTACAGCAATCAAAGAGTGAAGTACAGCAATCAAAGAGCGAAGTACAGCAATCAAAGAGTGAAATGCAATCAGAAGAAAAGCCAAAAACGAAAAAGAAAAGGCAACGCTCGGAGGAGGGAGAAGAAAAGCAATGTAGTACAGAAGAGCCTGAGCAAAAGAAGCAAGCCGCCGCGTCTAAGGCAGCTAGAGCTAAAACATCTAAAGCAACGAAAGCAACTAATGGACCAGCTAACGAGCAGCCGCAAATAGAGCAAACGGAACAGCCGCCGCCGCAAAAGAAGGGGGAGAAAAAGAAGAAATCAAAGACTCAAGAAGAATTCGATAAAAAATTGGCTGATGAAATTGAATGAACTGAATTCATGCAATTGGCCGAGGGTGAATCGGCGGCTTTCAAGAAGGCAGCATCGAAAGCATATTACAGTGCCACCGCATCCGAAACATCGGAACTTAACGGACTGAAGGTGCGCCCGTACGACGGTCAGACAAAAATGATCCCTCCCGTCGTCGCTTCCATGCTGCCCAAAGCAATAGCATCGACGCTCACTCAGCCCGCTCGTCCACCACCCGACGTCCCGCTAGCACACTTTGCTCTCGTTACCTCATTTGACGAAGTGCTGCCAGTCACGAGAAATCAACATTTGGCCATGGCATACGCGAGGCTGTTGATAAAGAAGAGTGGCATTGTAAAGAAGACTCTCTTCATTCGCCTGAGTGACTATTTCGGCACTCTCTTTGGGATTCCCGAAACAGAGAAGAAGAGTGATGGAGACGATGACAACAACAGCAACAAAAAGAAGAAGACTCTCAAGGCAGGCAGCAGCATCGATGCGGAGTACATAGCCGCCAAAGACGCTCCCTTTGGCAGCGTTTTCAACTGTGACTTCGGCTATCCAGTCACTGTGTGTAACAAGACAAATGTGAAGCTTAACAGCGTACGAGTGGCACACGAGGTCAACTCGGAATCGAGTCAGAAATATTACATCTATACGATGACCAGCAAAAGCGAAGTGGGATATGCGATTCTGTGCACCATGCTGAATCCATTGTTCATATCGGACGCATGGCTCGACGTGCTGATGGAACAAATTCCACTGCGATACCGGGCCGATCTCACTCAAATCTACGTGACCTCGTGCGCTCGGGCAGCTTCTGCTAAGCCGTACCTCGATACGGTGCACGGGTGGGTGGAGCCGGCGTTGAGGCACTCGTGGCTAGACCGCCGTGTGACCATTTGCGGAAACGGCGGAAACGGCGAGGAAGATGGAGGAGGCGACGAGGAGGAAGCCGATCTGAGCGAAGTGGAGGAGCTCGAGTTTTCCCAAATTAATCCGAGAGAAAGAGAATCTCTCTTTGCGTATCAAGTGATTAAGGACACCTTGAGTTCCACCGACGAGCTACATCAGACGATGAAGAGAAAACAGATAAGGGGCGCTCTGATTGCAAAGAAATTCGCCGGTTTGATTGCTCGGCTGCGCAGCGAAGTGGAACCGGAGAGACTGTGTACGTACGTGAGCATAGCGAAGAACTCTGTGCAAGTGAGCGGTCTCCTTGACTCTTTAATTGACGAACACAGAGTGAACCGCATGCTCAAGAGCGGATCTTATTTGCCCAGCCTCTTCGGTCCGCAGTCTAACATCTACGAGCAGCCACATCACAGCGAGGAAGCTTACCGGGTTTTCAAAGCAAATTTTGAGCAAATTCAGAACATCATTCCACCCGACGCGTCCATTACGTATCGCGCCTTTGTGCCAACGTATCCGCGAGATGGAGTCGACGTGTGCCGGGCGGAAATGGTTCAGAAAGGAGCCGCCCAGTTTGTTTTCTCGCTCGTCAAGCATTTCATGCAATCGGCAACCGTTCCGATGATTGAGGGCGGCGGCGACGAGGAGGAGGACAGCAACATCACTTTTTTGCAAACGAGACGCAGCACTCGCGGTGGCGGCAAAAAAGACTTATCCTCCTCCTCCTCCGACTGCGACTCCACACCACCGGCCGCAGCCACCGCATCATCGTCGTCCAAAGTTTCGACGACCGAAAGAAAAAGGTGCATCATCGTCTTTTGGTCCGACGACGAGGATCTCGTCAAGCGATGGCATGCTTGTGGAAACATCGTTACCCGGCTGCCCATTGGCACTTTCCCAAAGTACAAGAGCAGTCGGGATTTGTCGGTCATTAACACGTATTTGATGCGCGGTGACACGGTGCGGCTTCGCAAGATGCAATCGCCCACCCTCCACATTGCCTTCGTTGTCTCCAAAAAGCAGCCGCTCGTGCAAGTCGACACTCCCACCCAGTTTGCTTCCATTACATCGATTCAGCTTGTCATTCCAGATGCCAGTGACGATAACGAGACCCCTCACGTATGCCCGCGATTGCTAGTCAATGCCCTTCGAGCTAACAAGGAAAACATCTCGCTGGACCTTTTGCTCAAGATGTACTGCGACAAGCAGGAGGGCATGGGCATAGCGAACAACGTGCTGCGGACCAACTCGTTCTTGCACGGGCATCTGTCAGACGCTAAACACTTGAAAACCATCGCGGCCGAGAAAGAAGCTTACAAGAAGGTGGCTCGCGACATCGCTTCTGCAAGCACTTCAAGCAGCGCAAAGGTTCACTCGTTGCATTTTGACGGTGTCGTCATCGACATATCCACGCAGTATTCGGTAACCGTCCAGTCAGCCGAAAACACTCTCGAGGATACCGTTAAAAAAGGTGGCAAACGGAGCGCCGAGCAAGACGGCGACGAGAGTGATCATGGTACAGCCAAGAGAAAGCGAAAAGAATAGATTGTGGCGCACCGGCTTGTTCATCGCGTCTTGTAAATATGTACATATATACATTACTGCATTTCATATATATACATAACGTCATATACTGTTACTGTTACACGTATGCTTAGTTTTTGTTTTATGCGAAGAAGCATATTTTTATGCGAAGAAGCATAATAAGACGAAAATAATATGCTTCTTCGCATAAAAATATGCTTCTTCGCATAAAACAAAAACTAAGCATACGTGTAACAGTAACAGTATATGACGTTATGTATATATATGAAATGCAGTAATGTATATATGTACATATTTACAAGACGCGATGAACAAGCCGGTGCGCCACAATCTATTCTTTTCGCTTTCTCTTGGCTGTACCATGATCACTCTCGTCGCCGTCTTGCTCGGCGCTCCGTTTGCCACCTTTTTTAACGGTATCCTCGAGAGTGTTTTCGGCTGACTGGACGGTTACCGAAAACTGCGTGGATATGTCGATGACGACACCGTCAAAATGCAACGAGTGAACCTTTGCGCTGCTTGAAGTGCTTGCAGAAGCGATGTCGCGAGCCACCTTCTTGTAAGCTTCTTTCTCGGCCGCGATGGTTTTCAAGTGTTTAGCGTCTGACAGATGCCCGTGAAAGAACGAGTTGGTCCGCAGCACGTTGTTCGCTATGCCCATGCCCTCCTGCTTGTCGCAGTACATCTTGAGCAAAAGGTCCAGCGAGATGTTTTCCTTGTTAGCTCGAAGGGCATTGACTAGCAATCGCGGGCATACGTGAGGGGTCTCGTTATCGTCACTGGCATCTGGAATGACAAGCTGAATCGATGTAATGGAAGCAAACTGGGTGGGAGTGTCGACTTGCACGAGCGGCTGCTTTTTGGAGACGACGAAGGCAATGTGGAGGGTGGGCGATTGCATCTTGCGAAGCCGCACCGTGTCACCGCGCATCAAATACGTGTTAATGACCGACAAATCCCGACTGCTCTTGTACTTTGGGAAATTGCCATTGTGCAGCCGGGTAACGATGTTTACACAAGCATGCCATCGCTTGACGAGATCCTCGTCGTCGGACCAAAAGACGATGACGCACCTTTTTCTTTCGGTCGTCGAAACTTTGGCCGACGATGATGCGGTGGCTGCGGCCGGTGGTGCGGAGTCGCAGTCGGAGGAGGAGGAGGATAAGTCTTTTTTGCCGCCACCGCGAGTGCTGCGTCTCGTTTGCAAAAAAGTGATGTTGCTGTCCTCCTCCTCGTCGCCGCCGCCCTCAATCATCGGAACGGTTGCCGATTGCATGAAATGCTTGACGAGCGAGAAAACAAACTGGGCGGCTCCTTTCTGAACCATTTCCGCCCGGCACACGTCGACTCCATCTCGCGGATACGTTGGCACAAAGGCGCGATACGTAATGGACGCGTCGGGTGGAATGATGTTCTGAATTTGCTCAAAATTTGCTTTGAAAACCCGGTAAGCTTCCTCGCTGTGATGTGGCTGCTCGTAGATGTTAGACTGCGGACCGAAGAGGCTGGGCAAATAAGATCCGCTCTTGAGCATGCGGTTCACTCTGTGTTCGTCAATTAAAGAGTCAAGGAGACCGCTCACTTGCACAGAGTTCTTCGCTATGCTCACGTACGTACACAGTCTCTCCGGTTCCACTTCGCTGCGCAGCCGAGCAATCAAACCGGCGAATTTCTTTGCAATCAGAGCGCCCCTTATCTGTTTTCTCTTCATCGTCTGATGTAGCTCGTCGGTGGAACTCAAGGTGTCCTTAATCACTTGATACGCAAAGAGAGATTCTCTTTCTCTCGGATTAATTTGGGAAAACTCGAGCTCCTCCACTTCGCTCAGATCGGCTTCCTCCTCGTCGCCTCCTCCATCTTCCTCGCCGTTTCCGCCGTTTCCGCAAATGGTCACACGGCGGTCTAGCCACGAGTGCCTCAACGCCGGCTCCACCCACCCGTGCACCGTATCGAGGTACGGCTTAGCAGAAGCTGCCCGAGCGCACGAGGTCACGTAGATTTGAGTGAGATCGGCCCGGTATCGCAGTGGAATTTGTTCCATCAGCACGTCGAGCCATGCGTCCGATATGAACAATGGATTCAGCATGGTGCACAGAATCGCATATCCCACTTCGCTTTTGCTGGTCATGGTATAGATGTAATATTTCTGACTCGATTCCGGGTTGACCTCGTGTGCCACTCGTACGCTGTTAAGCTTCAAATTTGTCTTGTTACACACAGTGACTGGATAGCCGGAGTCATAGTTGAAAACGCTGCCAAAGGGAGCGTCTTTGGCGGCTATGTACTCCGCATCGATGCTGCTGCCTGCCTTGAGAGTCTTCTTCTTTTTGTTGCTGTTGTTGTCATTGTCTCCATCACTCTTCTTCTCTGTTTCGGGAATCCCAAAGAGAGTGCCGAAATAGTCATTCAGGCGAATAAAGAGAGTCTTCTTTACAATGCCACTCTTCTTTATCAACAGCCTCGCGTATGCCATGGCCAAATGTTGATTTCTCGTGACTGGCAGCACTTCGTCAAATGAGGTAACGAGAGCAAAGTGTGCTAGCGGGACGTCGGGTGGTGGACGAGCGGGCTGAGTGAGCGTCGATGCTATTGCTTTGGGCAGCATGGAAGCGACGACGGGAGGGATCATTTTTGTCTGACCGTCGTACGGGCGCACCTTCAGTCCGTTAAGTTCCGATGTTTCGGATGCGGTGGCACTGTAATATGCTTTCGATGCTGCCTTCTTGAAAGCCGCCGATTCACCCTCGGCCAATTGCATGAATTCAGTTCGTTCAATTTCATCAGCCAATTTTTTATCGAATTCTTCTTGAGTCTTTGATTTCTTCTTTTTCTCCCCCTTCTTTTGCGGCAGCGGCTGTTCCGTTTGCTCTATTTGCGGCTGCTAGTTAGCTGGTCCATTAGTTGCTTTCGTTGCTTTAGATGTTTTAGCTCTAGCTGCCTTAGGCGCGGCGGCTTGCTTCTTTTGCTCAGGCTCTTCTGTACTACATTGCTTTTCTTCCCCCTCCTCCGAGCGTTGCCTTTTCTTTTTCGTTTTTGGCTTTTCTTCTGATTGCATTTCACTCTTTGATTGCTGTACTTCGCTCTTTGATTGCTGTACTTCACTCTTTGATTGCTGTACTTCGCTCTTTGATTGCTGTACTTCACTCTTTGATTGCTGTACTTCACTCTGATTGCTGTACTTCGCTCTTTGATTGCTGTACTTCGCTCTTTGATTGCTGTACTTCGCTCTTTGATTGCTGTACTTCACTCTGATTGCTGTACTTCGCTCTTTGATTGCTGTACTTCGCTCTTTGATTGCTGTACTTCGCTCTTTGATTGCTGTACTTCGTTCTTTGATTGCTGTACTTCGCCCTTTGATTGCTGTACTTCGCTCTTTGATTGCTGTACTTCACTTTTCGATTGCTGTACTTCACTCTTTGATTGCTGTACTTCACTCTTTGATTACTGTACTTCGCTCTTTGCCTGCTGCTCTCCGCTTGTTAGTTCCTCCTCATCGTAATCGACCAGCGGCGACGGCGAACGCGTTAACTGTTTTTTACGTTTCTCTTCTTGATATTCTCTTATGTAATCCAATATAACCTCACTGGGACGCTTTCCTTCTTCGTAAATCATTTCTTCATTAGAGCCACTGTCAGACTCATCACTGCCTTCGCCTCCGGACTTTTCTGCGATGGATTCTGCTATGGTGGTTCCCTCGACAGCAGATACTGCTGTGGGCGCGGACTCAGTAACGCGCTCATCACTATCGACTTTCTCGATTATCATGTTAAGAACATCGTTACAAACAACATCGTTACAAGCGTATGTATCACAAAGAATAGCGTCCACGGATTCACCTGGCAACACCTGCATCGGATCGTCGTCGCCGTAGCCTTCTGGGACAGTAAGCGGTGACGATGGCAGCGTGGGAGTTGGAGGTGATCCATCCGGTGCGACGTCGACACAATAACAACTACGATTACAAACACGAAAGAAAAAGAAAGAAAAGAATATAATTGATAATAAAGATATTTTACATATATCAAAAACAATGCCTCGTAGTTTTTATTGTAACCGTCAGTTGCGATGTTGTTGCTGTCGTTATTCATTAACTCAAATCAAAATAAATTCTTTTTCCTCTCTCGTTCTCCCATCTCCCTTCCCCTCCCTGCGCACGCGTTACCCGAGAGATTGAGAGGGGTAAAAAGAAGAATGAATGAATGAATGAATGACCAACGTCCAATCTTCACATTTGTTGTGTGTTAAAATTTTTGGCAGTGGAGTTAAAACAACAATGCAACTGAGGGGCAATAAATAATGAAATAACGGGGACTCACCGAATCATAGTCCTTCCAGTAATTAGCGATGAGGCAGTCCAGTTTTTTCAGATGTTCTTCTGATTCATGGGGTTGCTTTTCTTGAACGGGGGACGGAGATGCTGCTTCTACGGCCGGCGGTGAGGCCGGTGGTGGTGAGGCAGGTGGAGTAGCCGGCGGTGAGACCAGCGGAGTGGGCGGCGGGGTACCCGGCGGTGAGGCCGGAGATGGAGACGGCGCTGCCTCTTTTTTTCTTCTTCTTCTTCTTCTTTCTTGCGGCTCGGGTTGCTTCGACTCCTACTGCAGCTGCTGCTGCTGCTCCGGCTGCTGCTGCTGCTGCTGCTGCTGCTGCTACTACTACTACTGCTCCTGCTGCTACTGCTGCTGGTACTGCTATCAGTCCTAGAGCGGCGATGGCGGCGGCCATGTTTCTTTGGCAGCGGCCATCTTTTACCGGTCGAACGCTGCCGACTGCGACTGCGATGCGCAAACTCCTTGGTGGGTGCGCGAAATTCGGGCCTGGGGCATTTCTGCGCGGCGGCCCTAACACGAAGTCTCTCAACCTTCATCTTAGATTTGGCGCAGAGCAGCACGACCTCCTTCTTGAGAGTGAGGAGAGCAAATGCTCTTTTTGGTTAACTCGCGTTATATATTGGAGACACGACGTTGACTCACGAAAGGGGGAGTGGCGAATGTTAAGTTAAAGTAAAAAGTCGGAGAAAAGTGTGAAATCCTTCTCTCTCAAACCACTTTCTCTGCTCGCTATTGGTTTGATATCCGCGGAAAGGGAAAGAGCGAGGGGCAAAGAGGCGGTACCAAGACACATCCGTTTCCACAAGTTGTGAGTGTGTCAATCATGCAATCACATCCTCTCGGGCGTGCGATCACATTTCTTAACTTCCCGTCACTGCATCCACTTTTTCTTTTTTTTCTTCTTATTTTAGTTCCTCCGACTCGAGCTGTTTGCTCAAGAGGATGTCTGTCACTGAGTCATGGTTCAAGGCAAAGAATGATGAAAGAGGGGATTGACACTGACTATATACGGCCATTTCCAAGCAGCGAAAGAAAGTAAGTAGGAGGAGGATGAGGAGAAGTGGAAATAAAAATATGTAAAAATATTAATAAAGCGAGAATAGAAAGAAAGAGAGAGTCAGTGACTCCCCACACGTGTCTCTCCGCCCCCTTCCTAGTTTTTTACTTATTTTTTCCCTTCTTTCAATTCACGCTCGCTCGCGCCTCCTCGTATGCGGGCTGCTGCTGCTGCTGTTGCTGCGGGGTTTTCGCTAGCCGGGTGAGACAAGAGACGGCACCTGACCCAGTGCCTTCGCTGCTTCGCTGTAAAGAAAGAAAGAACAGACCAAAGTTAACTGAAAATTAACGTCGGCCATGAAGATGAGTGTATACATGCGAATAATATTGCGGGCGAATATAATGCTTGCCCTAACACAAAGAACTGCCTGCACGACACCGAGCAGTATGGTAAAGCAATGATCGAAGGCCATCTAAAGGACAAAAAAAAAAGGTATGTGAAAGAAAACTTAATCCATTTACGAATAGTCTGCGAAACCCAAGTATATGTATTTCAGCACCTCGTGGAGCCCCGGGTCACTAGCCACCGTATTAAATGAAAACTTGGCAAGCCACCTGGAGGTAGCACGAAGTTACAAAGGAAGGCACACATACAGATTCCCTAGAACCAAAACTTAGCCTCAGAGGGGGAAAAAATTCCGTCGCCTGAGGATCAGACCTGTAACCACCACCTTTCCAGGCCGTTGTCTCCCCAAGTGAGCCTAACAGGAAGATGGTGGGGCGAAAGTAAACAAATAACTTGTAAACAATTTTCTCGGAAATTCATCAGGACGATCAAGTTCAACGAAATAAAACGAGCAGGAACGCGGCTAGAATATGTGACATTCGGCAGGTAACGCTTGGACGAATACCTTGCCGACTTCCACATGCTAATTAATGCCAATTTCACGCTGCTTGCCAATATGTTAATACCTCAATAATACGCGGAGTGGTACTATCCCACCGTTCTCACAATAAAGCCAGGGAGGCTAAACAATTGTCCACAGCTACACCGCACGTCGACAGCCGACCGCGTTACTTAACACTATGACATTCTGATGAATGAAAACCAGAAACGGTATGGCTCATCGCGGGTCAGGTATACGGAGATTGCATTCGACATTTCTAAGCAACGTGTTTCTGTGTAAAGGTATAGCATAGGCTGGTTCGTGCTCGCGTACAGCGTTTGATCCTCAGAAAAAAAAAAGCATGCTTACTTCTCCGCGTCGCTATCGATGTGCTCTTCATCAAGTCGACGACGGTCAGGACGATGGGGCTCACAATGGAGGTGGCTGCCGTGTTCGGAATCCACATGGACAGGAACATGGTGACGCCCATTAAGCCCAGCAATATCCTGCGCACCAATGTTGCCGTCGTCGTCATTCGTACTCTAAGATGGCGTACCTCAAGAGCCGCGACCGCCTTTGACAGACAACCCCTTATAAAGGGGTTGCTACTGCTCCATATATTCACTGCGCATACAGTTCGCGTATTAACGAGGAAACGTTTCCGTTGGAAGAGATTGTTTCTCACAAGAAACAACCGTGTTTCGAGTCATCAGTATTAACAATGGCCCACGGCAGCAACATATCGCTTTGGCCAAATTGGTAATGAATAATACAATACTGACAAATCTACAGGGCCGGTAAATGTTTCATTTTTTCCCCATCAGCAGCCTTGAAACAGCACCTAAGCCGACGACGGGTGCACCTGCTGGTTAGCGGATGTTAGCGGAGATTTTGTTATCGCACCGGGCGGGCAGCCTAGGGTGCCGCCTTATTTCGGAGTTCCTCGAATAAAAGCTGCGCTGGTCCTCCGCGTGCTGGGTCTGGCGTGCCTTCCGGCGACAGGTAATAGAGATATCTTATTTTTTCAGTTTCAGTACCGAAAATTATATTCTTGCGCGCGTTTCCTGTGACACACCCCCTCGTATTCCTAGCGTAAAATTTTGCACGGAGGCTGCTCCGCCTATCGAACTATCTAAAGCTAGGCTTTTTTACGTGGTCCAAAGTTTTGTCGCAGTCAGGAGTTGACTTTAAAGGATGGCCGTGCACGTGGCTATGCACACAACCTGCACGTGGCCTGTACGTGCCGACAAAGAAACTCCGCAACGTTTTAACCGATATTAAGAAAAAAAAAAAGAAGAATATACGTAAAACGTAAAGCAAGCTTTCATGGCGTCCTGAACTATGTATACCGTGTTCAGGTGGCATGTACATTTGCATTCGTCGAAACTAGCAATTTTGGAATTAGGTTAAGAGGAAGATTTAAGCTCGGGCCCTACTCCGATGCCGCCTATTCGGGTACGTGTAGAACGCCGAAACGCTTTTCTGAAAGAACCACGGGGCTGACATTTATGAAATTTGTTTTAATTTGAGAAGAAATGTTAAATTATAGTGACTGTTGGTAGCGGAATTTTCATTTAGGGCCCAAATTTTTTTAAAGGAGCTTTCAAAAATTGTATATGTTAAAAAAAAGATGGAACCAAGAAGTTAAATTTGTAGCTGTGCACTAAGGACAGATATCGCAGTTTTGTAAACTGCATCCGTTAGAGTATCCAAAGTGGACAAGCTTGATTTATAAGTTTACATCTTGACTGAATTTGTTACATTGTTTGAAATAGTTTTGCAAAAGTCCTACTCACATATTAGGGATCAATTTGAGAGCCATATGTAATGCATAAATTTCGACCACTTTAGGTGTACAATTAGATACAATCTACGGAATTGTGATGTCGTTCTTCATTGCTGAGTTAGCGTTCTAAACTTTATAGTTTCGTTTTCTGAAAATTTGCGATTTTCAACAATGTTTAAAAAAAATATTCACGGCCTAAATCAACAATTCGCTGCCAGCGGCCCCTAGATTTAAAAACTTTCTTTTAACTGCAACAAATCTCATCAAATTTGGCGCAGCGGTTGCCGAGAAAAACGATTTCTCCTTTCCCATGTATTTAGATATGAGTTCCCGTGCTAAGGTTTCTTAAAAGCAACCTTTTGATTGACGATGCGGGGTCGAATGCAGCACTTATGCGCCTGCTATCTTAACACACGGCGCATCTACCATTCATAAGACTTGCGGGAAGCTTGCGCTCATCATCGCCCCTGAGAGCAATTTGACCCCGCGATTTAACGTAGGTATAGTTACGCAATCAAACATCTGCACAAATTTTAACCTGATAACCTAACCGATAATAATAACGATAACCTGCTTTCAGCCTACGCACACCGTATGCGTCCCTTTGTCTCGCATAAATTACCTCCAGCCACACAATAATTTTGCCTTTTGAACAAGGCTTACGTAAATATTTGCATTGTTTCCTCTTGAAATTTGACTGTCATTATCTTCCTTTTTTCTTCTACCGTACTTCACTGTATGGCTATGCTTCAGTGTAAACGTCTGTCACACTGCAATACAATAACAATCTAATGCACCGTAGACAGTATGTGCAAGGCCCTTCGATGTGGATGCGGACAGCCATCCGTACGATGTAGATCATCGATGTAGACATCTGCGTTCTTATATCGGTATACCCAGTAATGCGTAGTCGCCCTCGGTTTCACTCTCACCTGCTATAGCTAGTGCCGGTCATCTTGAGGGCGTTGAGTGCAATTCGTTTATCGAGATGCGTCACTTCCAAAGCTGCCGTGAACACCATGGAGCAGAATATGACCACGCCGATGTTCTGCATTACACGGTACAGAATGGGAGGATACTTTTTTTTTAAGGAGGATATCTTTAGAAGACTATATATATTGTTAAACATGTTAAACATAAAACAGCACGACACAGGAGAGAGTAAAAGAAGCGCTGGACAGAACACTGACTAGCAAGAAAATGCTTTGTTTCCAGGTTTGTACATAAAGGCACGAGGACGGAACACACACACACACAAAAAGGAATCAACAAGACAGATATTTCATTCTTCTTTTATTGTCTACAAGAACAGGGGCGAAGAACTGGGGTATGCGTCCCCACGCGTGAATATCTTGAAGGCTTCAAAAATGTGGCGAGTGGGCTGTTCACGGTATCCCTAAATGCGTTTTATTTTTCATTTTTCAAACATAAATGTGCCACCAAACCCCTGACATTTTGCTAGCGAGGTGAATGTAGGCACAACGCCATGAAGCGGTATATGTATACAAACGGCATAAAATAGAAGGTCATCGCAGCCTTCAGGAGCAGGGTTTGCTGTAATCCCCTATGTACATCGCGTGTAACGAAAGTCGCGGTGAAGGCCGGAGTAAAGGTGATTTCTAGCGCAACTAACAAGCTCGGTGGATAATGCAGGAGAAGGAATTGACAAAAAAAAAATCAGAAAACAGACTCGATCTAAGAAGGATGCTCGTCGTTGTATTCAGTGTTGCACGCAGGTTGTGTGCGAGGTTCCCCTCAAGCAATCGATGTTACATCACGAAGCACGGAAGACGCATTCAAAATTAAAATGAAATTCTGGGGCTTTACGTGCGAAAGCCGCCATCTGAATATTAGGCGCGCCGTGGTGGGGCGCTTCGGATCAATTTTGACCTCCTGTGGTTGCCGCAAGGTTATAATTGAAATGTTGATGCACTTAGACCAAGCACACGCACACTCTTCTAAACTCTCTCATCCCGACTCTACCTCTGCCACGTGACCGACGTCCCACTCTTATATCCCTCAACAACCCACACAACGAGTATATGTCCAACAGACAAATACTTGTTTCCGTTTTGACACTCCTAATGTTAAGACATTAAATTGCAGCAGGAACAGCGCGCGCGAGATTTTTGAAGGCTTTAGCACCTTCACATGCGGGGACGCATGTGTCAGCTCTCTGTCCTTTCCCTAACAACACAAGAAACATAATATCTGTCGTGATGATCCTTTTTTAGATGCGAAATCATTATATGGCCCACGAGGCGGAAAACGCGGCGGAGTTGTCGGCGTTTCCGCGACCAAAGCCGTCGATCCCTCGACCATTGGTGGGAGCCGAATCCACGACCTTTGGTGTTAATTGAGGGAAAGTTAATAATTAAGCCACAGTTAATTACGGTAGAGTTACTTAAGGCACTCGAAGCCATGACCGGGCCTTGTGCGCACCTTGTGACGAACACTGTTGGTCACGTGACGCGGCGACGCTTCTGCAGACATGGCCGCTCGAGTCACGTTGACTCCGCCAGTGGCCCGCCAGACGTCGCCACGCTTCTCCTGACGTGGCCGCTCGAGTCACGTGGTCGCAATGCTTTCGCATTAATACACATAGGGATAACTAAGTGCTCCTTGAATTTTTATTTCTTTTCATGTGTATCCCTCCCTCTACCGGTAGAGGCCTTTATGCCGTCCTATAAATAAAGCATTTCGTTCTTAGCGCATTGTCCCATTCTTCTGCTGGGTCCTATGTCACGCAGCTTAAAGCAGTTGCTTAACGAGATGTACCAACCAGCCAGGATGAGTATGGCGTTAACTATATGTCTCGCATTTGAGCGCCATCTACGCTGGGTCATGTGCCAAAACTCAAAAGGAACAAAACGCACGCATGCGCACGCGCATCCACGTACACACACACGCACGCACATACCATTCTATCTTTTATTTCTTATTTGTTTCTTTTATAAATGCCACTTGGCAAAATAATACTATACGCAGATGTGCTTGTTTTTTAAATAGCAATCTGACGTTTAAAATTTGTTCCAATTTTGCTGTTTTCAGCCCCTACAATGCGTTCGCACAGGTCAAAATAATGGGACATGACAGCATTTGTTTTCGCACCTATACAGAGCAAGCGACATCATAGCGTGCAGCCTTTCAAAAGAATATTGCGTTGGCAAAACTGGATTCACCTCACGAGCGGGATTGCTCATTCCGTGTAAAGACGAGCGTTTTGGTATGAATGGCTCTTCCGAGTAAATCGATGTTTCGTATGAGCCGAAAAAATGTGCAATTTGTTTAATATGTTGCCCAACCTATGGCCGTCTTTCCTAAAAGAAGTCGCAGTTTTGCGCGAAAGACGAACCATCGATTGCGATAACGAATTAGCAGACAGCTATGCGAAGTAAGGATAGTAGTTTTATCGCCAATATGAACTTGTACACATTCGCTTAGTAAATAAATGAATAAGCGTTTTGTCATGCGCGCACAAGCAAACGTGACCACATCTCACTCGATGACCGCGGAAACTACCTGCCGAATCTCTGGAGTGAGCAAGCGCGGCAGCAGCAGCGAACGAATTGACCTTCGTGCTGCATCTCGCTTCAACGTGAATTCAACGGCGAAAACATAAGAGCACACGGAGCTATCAGTACTCCCGAATTTCGCGCGCTATATCAAGCCGCCATCATCGGCTCATCCTCGCACGCTGTCACTCGCACATGCAGCATACGGCGCGCGGCGACAATGTTATCGCCTTTGGACTTTATACTCAACACTACAGCGAAGGCGATGCCCACGGCGACGGCAGAAATGCGCCTGGTGGGTCCATATATTAACGCGATAGCGTTAAGGAGCTCGTGTCGCAGAAAAGCCGGTGTCGTCGGCGTCGGTGTCGGCGTCGGCGTCCGCGGCGTTGGCCGTGAGCGATAAATCACGGCAGGCACTTCATAAATAAAAAGCAACTTCCAAGATGCGCTGGGTGGGAATCGAACCAGGGTCTCCGGAGTGTGAGACGGAGACGCTACCACTCAACCACGAGTTTGATGCTTCCAAGTGCTACAAACGCGCCTCTAGTGAATGCGGTGTTGCCTTCGAAACGAGCCGTGGAAAGTTATACTGCGGTGTATATCGGTAATTATGAACATGTAACTTACAGAAGTCGCAATTACACGAGTAGCAAAGTGCGTTTCCGCTGCATTTCTTCTGCGCTTTCCGCGCACGCAGAGCCATCTTGCGGCAAGCACACAAGACCCCCTCCTCTCCATGTAGGGCGCTGCCCCGACAGATGGCGCGCCACGCGCGCATTGGAGCTGTGCAAGGACCGGTGCGAGGGGGGTCGCGGCCCGGAATCTCTCTCCCCTGACAACGCTTCGCCTTGCTCCCTCTGCATAATCAAGCGTCCTTCCTTTCTTTAGATCACTATCTGTCTCTCTGCCCGTGCCGATCACGACGTTTCCCCCTCCGAGATACCGAGTTCTTTGATTCGTTCCGCTTGCTCAGGCGCACGTTTCGTTGCTGCGCCGAACGCCGCGTTGCTCGACCATATGGCTCGACGCTCACCGCGTCCGATGCGGGGCGCCTCGTAAGTGATGGCTGCCCTGTAGCCCATTGTCTTACACCCCTTGGCGGGTCGACGGGAACGCTGTCGCGTTCCACTCTTGAAGGCGAAGCTTAAGCGTCCTCCAATTTTTTACTATCGTAATAAAGCTTAAAGAAGGAGCTTGTGCTTGCTGCGGGTTTCTTATAGCTCAAATTTTGCCGCAAGATCTTATTTTTCAGTATAGGGTCATTCAAGATAACACTCAGCACGGTTACTTGCCTGGTTTGGAAAGAAACACGGAGTTTCTTTCGTCAGCGCCCCTGGCAGCGCGTGGCGTCCGAAATATTGTGGCTGTGACGATATCTTGCCATTACAGGTGTCTGTAGCACAGCGAAGTATGGCCTTCTAGATGAGTTTCCATTATTCTTCCAGTCATTGACACAGCGCCCGGTGAATGACCGAGCACGCGAGCATGAGCTATCGTTAAAAGAGCCGCAGTTTTGCCCGAAAGGGGAAGTATCGATTGCGATGTAAGGATAGCAGCTTTATCGGCCGTAAAAACTTGTAAACGTTCGCTCGCTAACTAAAATAGCAAGCATGGTGTCACACACGCACAGGCACATCTCACTCGATGACCACGGACACTCGCTGTCAAAGCGCTGGTGTAGAAACTTGTAAACGTTCGCTCGCTAATTAAATTAGCAAGCATGGTGTCACACACGCACAGGCACATCTCACTCGATGACCACGGACACTCGCTGTCAAAGCGCTGGTGTGAGGAAGAGCGGCAGCGGCAGCGAGCGAATTGACCTCCGCGCTGGCACTCGCTTCAGCACGAAGTGGCGAGAACGCTGTGCACACTACGCTATCAACCTTCCGCGCGCCTAGACTCTGTACTCATCACAGATTGCTTTCAAGACAGGGCAGCCGCCGCCGGAGTAGTTCTAGGTAACGTTAATGGCAAATGGGTGCGATGCAAGTTAGGGTCGAGAGACACGCTCGCGAGGTCAGTTCTGTGTACTTGGAAGAGTGCGAGTTGACATAATAGCAAAAATGCTGGGATAGCACTTATCTAATCAGCTATATAAATTAAGTTTAGGCAGTGCTACCAACGTTTTTGACATTTTCTAGATCCTCGGAGCTACAGCATCGCTACGGCAAAAAGAAATTTGGTGAAAAAAACTTTTAAGCCAGAATTCGCTGTCTGGGCTACTAATTGCAAGGAGGAGGCTAGTGCTGGCATCAACGGCTGTAGTATTGTCCATGTGGACATATTTTCAGGCATACGACATTCGTCAAATGGCACTACGACAGTGTTGGAACAAAATCCGTTTCCGCACTCTGAAAGCCGAGGAGGTGTTTTATGTTAGGTTTTATTCGATATTTCGACATTGGGATGTACGCAAATGAGTGCTAAGAAAGCATATAAACTCGTATTTCGACATTATTTCAACTTCAACCAATAAAAACGCATTTTAAAACAAGTAAAACGTTTAAGCAACGAAATTTTTCTGGACAATGAGTGTAATTTGTATTTTACAGAAAACAATGCCGCAGTTTGGTTGGTTGCAAAAATCTAGAAATGTGGGGAATGCTTTTCATATGACATAGAGGAATATTTGGTCGCGAAGGTGGCAACAAAATTTCTACGGGTAGAGAAAACAAGATGAATGCGTACGTTGAAGTAGTTTTTGGTGGTAGCTTCCACAGTGAGAAGCCCGGTGAGCGGGAACAGCACTACGGGCAGCAGAGCCGTCACAGCAAGCGGCAACGCTTCGGTGGCCCAATACACGGCCATGAGCAGCATGCAGTACCCGCACCAGCTGGGCTGCAGTGTGCGCAGTCACCGAATATATATATATATATATATATATATATATATATATATATATATATATATATATATATGTATATATATATATATATGTATATATATATATATATGAGACAGGCAGACAGACACACACATCATGCCTTGACCATTGCGTCTACAGATTATGACAGCAGCGTACGCCGCGAAAGGAACAGGAAATTTAAACGAAAGTCCACGTGACCTTCCCGTACAAGAGGCTTTTCCCGCCAGGACTGACGTCACAACCACCGCCTCCACGTCACACGCGTACCAAGCGCCAACGCGCATAACTCGGGGAATCCTATGAAACACCTGTCGCAAGAAATCACCTCCAAAAATGCTCCGCGAAAAAAAGTAAATAAAGGTTGCAATTTTGTCCGAAAGGCGAAGCACCAATTGCGATAGCAAAATTAGTAGATAGCCATGCGAATTAAGGATGGTAGCTTTATCACCCGTATAAACTCGTAAACATTCGATTACTAGCTGAATTAACGACGATATGTGTAACCGGTTACGTGACACATATTGACACATAACAGGTTACGTGATAGCGTAACAGGTTACGGGAGCACGAATACACGTGCCAGCTCCCGATTGCGCTTAGCAACTTGGCTGCGCAGTGCAAACCGCGCAAATGCTCTCCTCTACTGGAAAGCGCTACTGTCGTTGGCGCATCAAAAATAAAAATGAAGAGAGAAATATGGGAAGCGCTTGCCATAGCAGCATAAATAGATAAGTGCGTAAGCACTCCGTCCATCCTACTCATCGAAGCTGAGGTTGCCACGGTGAAAGGGTGCAAGTGAACGATGTGTTTCCGGCACACCGCGTCATCACCTTGACATATATTTCTATATCTACACCGCCCCCTCTTCCCTCGCACATCCCCTTGTATATAAGCGTGTTCTTTAACAGTATTAAACAAGCTGGTAGCTTGCGCCAATTACGTCCGTGTATTGTTCCTTATGTTCGTACATTAGTTCCGTCAGTGTAACACTAAGCGCAATAGAATGATGAACGAAAATTAGTTTTAATTATGGGCTTTACGTGCCAAAACCACTTTCTGATTATGAGGCACGCCGTAGTGGAGGGCTCCGGAAGTTTTCACCAGCTGGAGTTCTTTAACGTGCACCTAAACCTAAGTGCACGGGTGTTTTTGCATTTCGCCCCCATCGAAATGCGGCCGCCTTAGCCGGGATTCGATCCCGCGACCTCGTGCTTAGCAGCCTAACATTATTACTACTGAGCAACCATGGCGGGTCAATGATGAACGATAAGTGCGCACGTTGTCTACAGACATTATGTAGAGAACGGGGCGGTGAAAAAGGATAATGTGTAAAGAAATGGCGCATTTGCCTTGAGCTTTTGCGAGAATCCAGTGATATCACTGCAGTGTCGTGGGTCGTTAACTGTTTGGGTCCCAAATGGCGATGGCGGTGATGATGTCCATTGGCATCCTCTTTGAAACGGGGCGGTGACCAACAGTTAATCGGCCAGCTTGACATAGCCAGGTTTTACTGCGTTTATTGCAGTGTAGCATTTTGCCTACTTGTACGTTATATTTTCTCTCCTCTATTACAATCTATATATCTATTTTGTACATATTTACCTGAAAAAACCATGGCTTCATCGAATATGTGTTCAGTGAGAAAGCGAAAATAAGAGGCGTCCAAAAAACTAACGTGTGTGACGCGTTTTCGGCTACCAAAATCGCTTCCGACGCATTCAACCAGCAACAGCATAGCCTTTAAGATTCGCATTTTAAATTCAGAGGGCGCCACTCTATGAGGCGTGGATTTGGACAACATTTATATAGCGGTCAACTAGCGAGGCTTGCCCGTACGTCATTCAGTGCCTTGCTATATCGCGTGCCCCAGCTAACGTTAGTCAAACTGTATTTAAAAAAAAATATGGCACAATATACGAATATGAGACAGCACAATATGCGAATATCCAGTCATCTTTTACAACTGGGATACTTTTTCGGTTCTTACCACCCGAATACTTAGAGAAGATTTAACGAACAGGTTTCTCGCTTTGGCCTGAAGAGCGCCACTTCCGATAGAAAAAGTACTACTCCGTTGTGAAATATCCCATTCAGTTGTTTTGAGTGGGCTACATACTCTGCGTAAATATTTCTTACGCATTTCATTCGATGCGAGCGGAATACGAAAAGTGCCGCATGATTACGCGCCCGCATGCCGCGACACCTGCGCTTCCGAAGTGAGTTGAAGCCACCAACTCGACTCATTGCCCGACTCGACAGCCAGCTGGTCGTTACGCAGGCTGCGATCGACGCGCGCAACATGGAGTTGACAGTAAATGTTAAAAAAACTTGTGGGGTTTTACGTGCCAAAACCACTTTCAAATTGTGAGGCACGCCGTAGTGGAGTACTCCGGAAATTTCGCCCCTTGGGGTTCTTTGACGTGCACCTAAATCTAAGTACATTGGTGTTTTCGCCCCCATCGACATGCGGCCGCCGTGGCCGGGATTCGATCCCGCGACCTGCGTGCTCAGCAGCCTAACACCATAGCCACTGAGCCCCCGCGGCAGGTGACAGCAAATGTTAGCCAACATCCACAGCTTACACTGCTTTGTAGTTCTTTTTGAATCAAATTTGGGAACGTTGTCGCGACGCGCGGGCAGAGCCGGATGCCCCGTAATCTCACCGCCCTTTTCCAATTTCGTGCGCTACGAGTAAAGCGCGCAAAAAAAAAAAAAAAAAAAATAATGCGCATGCCATAATGCAGTGGAAAATATTGAACTGGATTTTCTAGCATGAAATAACATCTTTTCCATCCGAAGTCATGTCGTTCTTCCGAGCATGGACGAACTTGTTAAATTTTTCTCTTCCACAATTACCTAAGCAATTTTCACGGAATGACATAGGTATCATGCTATGTATGTCTATAGCTTGGCTAACGTTAACCGTTAACTGCGACACTCCGTATTGTGCCCGAAATTTTAGAAAACAAGCTTCCTTTTCCAGCTCCCGAATCGCGTCCTCCCGTCGCGCTCTGGGCGCGTTCCTTCGTTCTGCGATGGGCGTCGCGGCCGCTCCACGCCTGAAATGAGGTCTGCGGGGATCCTCAGCGTGCACGCGAGGGAGCGCGCACCGCACCTTGTTGCGGTAGTAGAGCGGAAGCGGCAGCAGCACCACGGGAATGATGAGGATGGAGATCAGCCTCGCGCGGGTCATCTGGTTTCCCCGGTTGTGCAGCAGCGCTCGGCCCACGAAGCTCACGGCTTTCACGGCGCCGGCGAGGCGCCGAGCCCTGAACGGGACAGCCGGCTGCGCCTCGGCGCCGCCGGGGGCCGCAGCTTGGCCGTCGGGCTCCGGGGAAGGCTTCGCGGCTCGACCCGGAGCCGACTTGCCGCTTCGACCGGGAGGTGGCTTTAGACTTTCCTTCAAGCTAGGGCTGAACACGCCCTGCGTTGCGTGTCGGCAAGGCACATTTTTGTTGAATATTTAGCACAATACATAACCTGAGCTGCCTTAATCAGTAACCGTTCTACAATAGTAAAAGAAAAGGAAAACGAAGGAGAAAGAAAGAAACGAAAGAAACGAAAGAAAAGTGAAAGTTGTGGCTACGCCGCCTTGCAGGTCTAGCGTCGGCACCCACGCGACGTCATTCATTCTGAAGGCATCTGCTCTGGACTAGTTAAGAGTTAACCAGCAAGGACGCACTACATTTATTATAAGTGACCCAAAGACTGAACTTAGCAAGTTTCCAGAATGTTTACTGCGCCACAATGTCACGAATGCATGAAAAAAAGGACACAAAAGAAAACTTTGGAAATACGTGACATCATACAGCGCGGCTAGGTTGTTGGTGCAAAGCGCAAGAAACGGAACATTTGACTCTTCACTTTCTTTTCAAATAATTAACCTATTGCCACCAATATAGCTAAATTGGAGTTGGTTCTGAAAGGATAGTTTGTCACTCTAAACTTGGTTCAGTGTCTTTGCGTAATGTGAAATTAAAACTTATGCTGGAAACACGCATGCGTCAAAAATACAGTGCCCTTCCACTTTGTGAAGAAGGATGTGAACGAAGCTGTGTATGTGCGCCCCTTAATGGCGAATTGCACCTATGTCGCGGGTCGGCCTCGCATTACATTATCCTCGGGATCGGCCCACGTATGGGAGTGCTTAACACCTGCTTGACCTCTACCGCGGATCAGACCGGCATTGCACTATCTTTGGGATTGGCCCTCGTGTGGGGAGTGCTTAAAGGGACACTAAAGGTTACCAGAAGCTCAAGTTAAAGTGGTAGAGCAATGTTCCAGAACGTCTAAGGCGTCAATATAATCGCGAACAGAGCTTTAGTAACCGAGAAATTGAGGTAAATGCATGACACGATTTGAGACCCCCCAGCGACATTCCGGTACTAGCCCGATGACGAAAGGTCTCCTCATAATTTGTGTTACTAATACTCAACTACTCGTATTAAAAATATCATTTCATTCGATTATAAGCCGGAAAAAATGCTACTTGTCTACGTCTATTCGATTCTAGGAAAAAATAACATTTTGACGTTACCCTTCAGTAATATGGGTGTTCGAAAGGTTTCGTTTTCGCTCGACTCTGCGCCGCGCACGCTTTGGAGTTTCAGTAGTTTCGTTATCGCGTCGTGCTGTGAGGGTTCTGCTCGCGAAACTTTCATTTGGAACAAGCAGCGAGAATGCCACGTCCATGTGATGTCGTGGGAAGCCCTCGTTGCTTTCCCGCTCCGGAGAGCCGGTGTCGAGGCCGCCGTCGTAGTACGCAACGACGCCGGCAGTGCGAGCCCTCAGAAGCAGGTCGCGCTCGTCGGTGCTCAAATCGCTGAAGTTGAGCCCACCATCGCGAGCCAATCTGTCGGTGTCAGGGTCCATTGCGACGAGCGTCGAAGTTAGCGTCATAGAATGAAGTACCAGCTTATGGGCGTCTTGCGCTGGAGTGTGAGGTATAGTAGCGGCGCCTGGTGGCGGTGCGGGAAACGACATCTGGGTCGTGCCAGCTTGGGTCGTATTGAGCCCTGGCTGTGGCGAAGCACGTTTCTAGGCCGAGTTTTGCGTCGATTCGCACATTTTTATGCCCTGTTGCGAGTGCGAAAAGGCTCGTCGCTTCTCATAGACCACGCCGACCACGCTGCGAGCTCGCTGCAGCCTATAGTTTAACGAAAACGGACTCTCCGTGTGCCGTGGGACGTAACGTGGGACGTAATTCGTTTCTCCTTCCGCTAGCCACCGTACTCCCGCTTTCGCTCTGCTGTCGGCTCTGTCTTGGCTCTGTTTCTGGCCGCGCGTTCGCGTTTTGCGCAGAATAGCCGTAGCGCCGTCTGCGGACGCCGTTCTACTCACCGATGGCGCAACGTCACTATGAGACCATGATGTCAGTTCTCCTCGATCGGAGGGCGGGCGATTTGAACTGCGCTAGAGGTACGCGGATGCTTCAGAACGCATTTTCTCTTAAAATAAGTCTCTCCTTGGCACGAAACAAGCGTTTCGAGGTTTCTGTGATGGTATTTCAACAGTCCACGTTGACTTAATAGTAACCTTTAGTGTCCCTTTAACACCTGCTTGACCTCCGCCGTGGGTCGGCCAGGCATCGCACTATCTTCGGGATCCGCCCAGGTATGGGGAGTGCTTAATGCCTGTTTCACCTACGCCGCGGTTCGGTCCAGCAATGCACTCGCTTCGGTATCGGCCCACGTATGGGGAGTGCTCAACACTTGGTTCACCTCCGTTGCGGCTCGGCTCGGCATTGCACTATCTTCGGGACCGGCCTAAGTATAGGGAGCACTTAATGCCTGTTACCTACGCCGCGGAGCAGCCCGGCATTGCACTAACTTCGGGATCGGCCTACGTATGGGGAGTGCGTAACGACTGCTTGACCTCCGCAGCGTATCGGCCAGGCGTTGCACTATCTTCAGGATCGGCCCACGTAATAAGGTTTTATTTTACTAGGGGGAGGGGGGGGGGGCGTCAACCACGGTACGCACTCAACGGCAAGAACGCAGGTGGCGTCTGACGCGGATGCCAGAGGAGAAGGCGCGAGTTTTCTGTCGGCACACGGACACGATCTTGGGGGAACTAGCCATTAACAGGTTCGCTGCAAAACACCGGAAAGATCTCTGCTCGAACTGCTGTAACTTGTTAAACAAAAGGTATTGCTGAGTTAGTGTAAATTTGTTTGATGCGTTTTAAGTACCGGTCATACCATGGATCGAAACGTCTTTACGCACGTGTGTTATGGTACAATGTGCGTATCCAGCGTGCCACTGGTACCAGCAACTGCATGTTTGCAACAGGTTCCTGGTATAGATTCCAACACGGGTCCAACAGACTCTCTTTCATGGACCATAGACAATTTCCTGGCAGCTTCAGCTAATCGTACAACCCGCTTTATTCGGAACTGAGTTCCGGAAGAGGAACTTAAAATACTGCTTTAGAATGCTTCGAGGCGAATGGGAAGTATTAGATTAGAATTCAAAATTGAGTATTTTGCGCACATCTATAGTTATAATCTTTCGAGAAACTATCTTCGCACCTCTGTCCTCAAATCAATGCCGAAAAAACATCATGCATTGGTCTGCTATCGCAAACACCAGAGACCAACGGAGCTGGGAGAAAGCCAGTAGTGCCAAACGGCACACTTAGTCTAACTTTTGCTGGGCTTTCCTCAGCTCCGCAGGTCTCATGTGTTGGCGACAGCAGAGCTACGCATATTTTTTTTCCACTGCGAGAAAGAGGAGCGCCGACGCGAGCGCGCGGGGTTTATCGCAGAGCAATGACGTCACACCGCCTGTGCCACGTCCCGACGCTCGCTCTCCCCCGCTAGACTCCACTCACCCTTGCCGCGTCGCTATGCTGCGCGATGGTATTACTCTCTCTCAGCTCGGCAAAGCTGCGGACGTCAAGAGAAACCCAGCGAGGTTCTAACAGTTCCACTCTAAAAAATAACTGTGTCCTGGGGCGCTATAACGTAAAACTATTCCAATCTTTTCTATTCCAATTCTGCTATCAACCCTCCACGATTGGTCAAAAACTTTTTCGACCACCTCCACTTCACCTGTCTGTCACGCGACGTCACGAAAACCGCGATACCTCCCCGTCTGATATGATGTGTACACACTGATTATGCATGATTTGACAGAAAAAAGAAAAACATTTATTTCTGATTCGACCCCTTTTCGGCATTAGCCCTCGGCTATTGGTAAAAAGTTTTCGGACTGCACCCACTTCACCTGCCTGTCACACGACGTCACAAAACCACAAGAACTCACCGCGTCAAAGTGACGTGTAGGCGATAAGGATGCATTAATATGCCAAACAAAACTGAAATTTCTTCGGTATAGCCGCAGGCTGCCCCGTTCCGAAAGGAATAGAAGATGGCGGCCGCCGTTCGATCAGACGCTGGCTACTCGCACCTGCCGGAGAGCATGGGTGTATTTGCGTATAATAAAACTTCTTGCGTCTCCGTGTAACGTTTTCGAGGACTTTCGGCACGTTTACCCCGTCATTCTGCCAACTCTTCTTTTGCTGAGGGTCCGTTTTAGCATCATTCTTGAGCTGCCATTGCATGCCGCCGCGATTTTCGACCAGCCACCGCAAGCTAAGTAAGGGAAAGCCGACCAATCGTAGACGCCGGCACCACCCTCTTCATCCGTTTATCGCCTTTCAGTGCAGTGGCTCGGCCCCATCGAATCCCTCTTCACTTGAGCGTTCTCATCGCCTCTTTTCCGCCAATTAGATACGACAAGCCGCTCAGTGTAGGCAATGTTATTCGTTTTTCAAGCAAACAAAAGTGACCTCCTATGAACGAGCAGAGCGTTTGATTGGTCTGTTCAGACAACCCTGCGGGTGACCGCCCGGTGCTTGCGTTGGTGGTTACGCAAATTTGACGTCAGGAGATTGGAATAGAAACATATTGGAATAGTTTTACGTTATAGTGCCCCTGGTTTACGTTTGCATTAGTCAAGAGCCGAGTAATGCACGAAGGGCGAAAGGCCTACACGAGCACATATAGAACACTTTTCTACGGGCGCTGGCTGAAGCTTGCCTTAATACGATTTTGAGGTGCTAAAAGACAGAGAAGGTCGGGCTATGGCGGCGGTAAGTGGCAGTAAACTCACCAATTGCGCCATGCTTGAATAAAACAAGAGCACTGGCTTGCCGGCCCGAGCCAAGTAAACCGGATGTTTAGCGGAGGAAGAAACGTTCTTGCCTTCCTACACGGTCTCGAACTGCACGTGACGCGAGCCAGATCGTTCTTCTTCTTCTTCTTTGACATTGTAGAAACGTCTTCACGTTGGGGAAACTGGAGGCGCCCCCCTGCAGCTTCGCTATTTGCGATATAGTGTAGCATGTTGTCTGTGAAGAATGGGGGCTCGCGTAGTCAGTTTGAATGAAACGCCTGGGAAGTTCGTGTGCTTGCCTGCGTGGTCATCGTGTAAGATGTAGTAAACGCTGAGTCTTCAAAACCTGAGCTTGCGTCTCTACGTACGTAAACAAGTTTTTTTTTTCGTTTTCTTCTTAACCGAAGCGTTCTACGATCCCGCAGTTCCGCTTGGGTCGGTCGGTCGGTCGCAGGTCGGGTTGCCGCCGGCTAGATTCTTCCTTGCTCTTACAAACAAACAAACAAACAAACAAACAAACAAACAAACAAACAAACAAACAAACAAACAAACAAACAAACAAACAAACAAACAAACAAACAAACAAACAAACAAACAAACAAACAAAAATACAACAAAAAAAGTAAATGAAATGAAATTCATCCGGCGGCGGCATTCGAACCTCATGCCCTAGTGCGCAGCAGTCCGACGCTCCAACTAATGGTCCGCAATTGCTCGGTATAATTCTATCATGACAACGCCAACTAGCCCTGCGAGGTTGTTACCTCGTGTTGAGGATGATTGTAATTCCGAGACTATGGCATATACCCCCAACGGTGGATCCACCAAGAAGCAGCAGATGCGTATAAATCAAACAAACAAGCTACGAAGAAATACAAGCGAGTATAATAATACTTGCCATAGCGGGTAGCATGGGTGCGTGTGTCCACACGCGAGTTTCCCTTACGCCAATGACGCAAGACTGAAATGCACAAATTCATAGCAATTCATTACCGATTTTACAAAACCTTCGCTTCACAATAAATTCAAGAATGTGCGTTTGATCTGCATAACTTTCCCGCGAAGCTAAAATTTCTTTGACTGACTTAGTCTTTGTTGACAGATATATTGGACTGATTCGATCGCAGCGGCTGATTGCGAAGGATCTCGGCACTCTTTCATCCGCGAAGACCCTGACAAAGGGCACAATGAATTACTCCAAGTTGTAAGAACCCTTAAAAATTAGTCTGACGCTCGTCATACCGAGATAATAGATTTTCTTGCTGACCCAAAGAATGATCAAGATGCGGTTGCCGATACTGCCCCTGACCTAACAGCTAGAATGACTGCTGTGCGACTATTTGTTGAATCGCTTCGAGGCGCTCCTACTCCTGCAGACATCCCTAGTCTGGTCTCGCAGGCAGTTTCAAAGGCCGTTTCGGATGCAATTACCAAAGCAGTCTCCGGGGAAGCGGCAAAAAAGGGCGGTTTCGGCAGCGGCCTCCGAGTCTGTTGCGGCCGCAGTATCCGAACTGTGTGGCTGTTTTCACTGCTGTTTGGGAAGCGGTCAAAATCGAAAACGTGGCGCTGAATTTCCGCCTTGACGATCTCGAGGACAGATCGAAACGTGATAAACTGCTATTCTATGAGTTTCCGCCGCCCCGACCGAAACATGGCAACAGTCTGGCAAGATACATGGCAACAACCTTAACATGGCAACACCATCAACATGGCAACAACCTCAACATTGTTCGTGATCTGTTCTCCCGGTATTATGGCATGGATTTAAAGGATGATGCAGTCTGTCGAGTGCACAGACTGGGATACTTCGTAGCAAATAAAACCCGTCCAATAGTATTTACATTTACGTCCTTTAATGTCAAAGAAAGCGTCCTGTCGCAAAAAAATTTAACTAAGGAAGGCTAGCGTCTCTTTCAGTGACGACTTCTGTAAGGCTAAGCGTCAATAAAAAAACAAATTAATTGAATACGGCAAAGCTAGCGGCCTTCGAACTAGCAGGCTTATATTTAACAAAAGGACCTATGTGTACTGTGCCGCCACCCACCGCGCTTGAGAACTTGACTTGCCACGAAATGCACGGACACGTGGGACAACTCGAACCGACCGAAATGCACATGCGCACGATAGCAGCCCCATGACTGTAGGTAGCTCTCGTCCACATTCTTTATAGCTATCTATGGTTAGACCAAAATGAAGCAAAGCATATATATCTTTACAAATGCCCGCAGTATGTTAAAGAAACGTGCGAAACTATGGTCCACGATTCTTGCTCAACCGACGCTGTTATCATCACAGAAACTTGGCTATCGGTGGCGCTAAATGACGCGGAAATATTCCTTTGCGAAAAGGCTTACAACACGTACAGATACAATCATGACATTCGTTCGGGTGGCGGAGTTTTGATTGCTATTAGTAACGCACTAGTTTCTCATACCATTTCAGTTCATTCATTCTTGGAGGTAGCTTGTGTCCGGGTGATTATGTCTAGTCGTGAAATGTTGTTGGGTGGCTTGCCTGCTCCTTCTGCGCCTTTTTTCTGTGCCCATCTGCTCCTCCTGCTTTCTGTCGTGAGCTTTACGATGTAGTTAGCCAGGTAGTTATGAGGTATCCTAACATGCCATTATTTGTTCTTGGCCATTTCAACTTTCCTGATATTTTATGGGCCGTCGCTTCGATAACTTTTAAGCACAACACGGCAGAGTGTAATGAACTTTTGAAACTTTGTTTAACCTGAGACAGCTTGCTAATATGCCTACACGTATTCGCCCAACAACTGCCAACAACCTTATGACTGAACCTGAGCTTGCCTACCCACTAAGATATTTGCCAGATGTAAGCGATCACGCGATACTTCATTTCATTCTGCGATCGCATGTTTCCATTTAGGAAACTTAAGTTATTCGAAACTACTCGAAAGCTGACTCGGCTTCCATAACAAGTGAGCTATAGACGAATTTCTGCCAGAATCCTTTGCTAACTCTACTAAACGAGCTGTTGATTATAACTGGAATATATACAAGCACAAGATACTATATTTATTCCGTAGTTATATACAAAAAATATTCCTTCAAGCCCTCGCTTTTCTTGGTTGAAAAAATCTTTAATGCGCCTGCGCAACAAGAAGCCGTCGCTGCTCCAGTGCGAAAAGTTCACAAATCATGCACTTCACTGGTCAGAATATGGCCGAGTTGATATAAATTACAACCATGTTATTTCACAGGCCAAGAAAACGTTCTTCCATAGAACACTCCCTTCGTTACTGCGGTCTAACCCACGAAAATTTTGAAGCGTTGTTACCGGAGCTAGAAGCAGGCACATTCAACTAACTCTCTGCAATGTCCCTGTTCCTAGTGGTGGTCGTAAACTTTATTGAAAAGGGGAAGGGGAAAGGGGGAGGTGGCTGAGGGATCTGGCTTAAGTAAAGCCCTGGGCCTGCTTGGCCTACTCCGCCCAGTCCACCAGTTCAAGCTGTCGGTCGAAGCCCGCGGAACTGAGCCAAGCTGTCCAGTCAGTTTCGCTGCTGACGATGTTATTCCAATCACTGCTCCAATGTTTTAAACAACACATTTGCGTCATTTTAGAGCGCAGCTCTTTGGCGTCCGGTCCTGGGTTTCGCGTCGGCGTCGTCGTCGTCGTCGTCGTCGGCCTCGTAACCAGCTCCGCCCCCCTTTCATCCCCCCAGCGCTAGCAGCGATCGACTGATACCGCTGGATGCCGCTGACGCCGCTAGAGAGTCAAGATAACGTGACTGCATAGAACACCGTCGCCGCCATGCAGAAAGAGGAGGAAAGGGTCCCCCCCGCCTGTTCTTGTGTGGCGGATAGGGTGCTCTTCAGTTGCCGACGCGCCGGTTATTCGTTGTCCCTGTAACCAACTCGGCAGCTGGGGTTGACTCACTATCGCCGTTAGCGGCATCAGTCAGTCGCTGCTATCTCTTCCCTCCTCCCTTTATCGTGTTGTCCGCTTGCTGCGCGCGCTTCTGCCCCCATCGTTTGCCGCTGGGTGTACACGCCGCCCCCCTCCCCCCTCTTCCTGCGAGTCTCCGGTTGTCAAAGCGCCGGCTCGAACTTAGTTCCTTTCTTCGCTCCTCCTCCAATGCAACCCCTGTGCGGTGGCAATCAGAGAGCCAGATCGGTGGCGGCGGATCTGTATATGTGCACCGCCCGAGCCGAAATTGCCGCTGCCGTTCGCCCTGTGCGGTGGCAATCAGAGAGCCAGATCGGTGGCGGCTTGACATAAAGACAAACAGCAATTTCCTAACACTTATGCGGGAGAACATCCCGTTCCTCTCGCTCGTAACGCGTCCCACGGCTGTGACAACCTCGCGAGGCACTTGTATACATCTCGTCTTTGAGAATCAAGCATTGGTGTACCAAGTCGAACATATATCAGTCTATTTCTCCGACCACAAAGCTTCCTTCATGACTGTCAAGAACTGTTAGTGGAGTCTTTGTTAAAGGAATACGTGTGAAAAATAAAAAAAAAATTCTGTGATAGCGCATACATGTGTTGCTAGATTTCTTTGCCTCAATCTATCGAAAAGGTGAAACAGCTTATTTGCTGCGCTCAAATTTCGCATTAGGAAGTAACGTAATCGTCGGCAATTTTTTTTTTCCAGCAAATGGTTCAAACCACTTTAATACTTCAATAGCAAAGTTCAACTTCCTAACTATGGAAGCATTTCGTCGGACACTCTGAAAATTAATATATGGGAATTGGTACTGTCCAGAGAATTCGTTCTAAGTGTATTCGCCGTGCGAACTAGCGGCTGTGATTCGTAGATTGAAATATGTGGCGTAAAATAATTAACTAAAGAGTGAAGTAGCGTAAATACGCTAATTTTTATTTGACTATCTTGACAATGGTTGAGCCCCATCGAGTGACTTAGACCACGGGTTAGAATTTAGCTATCTGCCATGCGCAATCTTAGGCAGCTAAAAAGAAAGAAAAACACCCTGCATATATTTTGCCAAGCCGCAGGGGAGTACAGCTGGGGGTGTGAGGCCGCATGCAGTTATCTTTAAACGTGAGGTTGCCCGTCGACATCGAAAATTTTGCTACAAATAATTGTGAAGCTCCGCATCCCTCATGAAGCTTGATCTCGCTTGGTTTCGTCCGGTTTCGTCTAAATTTAGCAAACACACTATGGGCTGCGGCGAGGAATAAGATGGTATTAGAAAACACATTTAACGCTATATATAGCAAACGCATGAAACATGTGAAAACAAAACTCTAAGGAAGAAGACAATATTATACTGAGAATTTAGCAAGGACATTGTATGGATAAAAATAAAAGTTGCTTGTCGACCTAAATTTTAATTCAAGTATAATCTTCGCAGATCTGGCAATTATTGCTGGCTTAGCAATGAATGAGACAAACTGAGCTTATGCAATGTTGCTGGATACTTCAAATTTCCATATCGGGGAAATCGGGCCCCAATAGAAGTTCGCCGTTGTGGGTTCGCGATGTGGAACTTATAGCGCCAACCCTACACACGTTGGCATCCATCGGCGGAATGCCGCTTGTACGGGCTTAACACTTCAAGCACGCTGGCGTCAGCAGCCAGCGGTCTTGGGTTTCGAACAGTCGAAGGCCTCGGCGAAGTGGGGCGACGTCTTGGCCGCGTAACGCAGCGCCAGCAGCCGCGACTTGTCTCGCTCGCCGCAGTAAGTGTGGGCGAAGCGCAAGTAAAAAAGTTGCGTGCGCTGGTTGGAAGCGGTCCCGTAGAGGTCCAGGTCGTCGATGGAGCTCGCTGCCCCTGCGGCGTTCATTGCCCAGCTGGTGCGCAAGAGATTTTCTACGTCGGGGAGCTCCACGGCGAGGCCGAGTTGCTCCTGCGGTCACGAAACCACGGTGGTTCAACTGAACAGGTGAACCATTTTCACGGCGAAGGAGCAGCGCATAGATGGTACGAAAGCGATGCCTGTCAATTGGCAGTTTGACGAGGCGTTCATGATACTGTGAAGTTCTGGTGTCGGTGAAGAACATTGGCAGCGTAAGAAGTGTGAGAAATAGTCCAACTGTTCCTTGGCCAAACAGAAAAGTAGTGACGCTCAGAGCACAACGATAGCGGCCAGCACAATCGTCAGTCGCCTAAATCTGATTTGCGCGAGGAGTGCTTCGTCTACACGTACTCGTATATGCGTAGCTCACTGTGCATTTCAGCATGACGTAACTTTGTAGCAGTGGAATTAGCCGGTGAAAAGCGTTCGCCGAAAACAAATTTCGCAGTTTCGTCTGAAAGGTGACGTATCGGTTTCGATGTAAGGATAGTAGTTTTATCTGCCGCATGAACTTTTAAACTCTCGCTTACGAACTAAATTAACAAGCATGGTGTCATACGCGCACAGGCAAACAAAAGCACATCTCACTCGATGACCGCGGACGATCGCTGTGGAAACGCTGGCGTGAGGAAATGTGGCAGCAGCTGCGAACTTACAAGCGGCAAGAACAAAGCGCACACGAAGCTAACAGCCTTCGATGTGCCTGGACTCTGTAGCCATCGCGGTATCCCTAATCACCTTCAAGATAGGGCTCGCTCAGCCGCGACATACACAGCCACCGCCGATGTAGAACAGCCCCCTCACCCCTCCACCGGCGTGCTCTAGATCGAGCCACTGTCCTCGGCTGGCCATCGCACCTAAAGCATACGGCACACTGCCACGATGTTATCGCACTTGCATTTTACACGAAACATCATGGCGACGCCGATGGTGACGGAGCCTGAATTGTCCATATAGTTTGATATCGCAAGAAACTATAAATATTTGCGCTTGTTAATAATTAATGACCAAGCAGCTCACGCATGCTCCTTTCCCTGTGTATAGACCAGCGATTCACGTGATAAACGTGCCACCGCCGTGTAATACTGAATACGACAGTTCTCATCGCCGAAGGCGTGTTTATTAGCGGAGAGAGAGAGAGAGAGCGAGAGAGCAAAAGACAGACAGACAGACAGACAGACAGACAGACAGACAGACAGACAGACAGACAGACAGACAGACAGATAGATAGATAGATAGATAGATCGATAGATAGATAGATAGATAGATAGATAGATAGATAGATAGATAGATAGATAGAAAATCTTTAACAGATAGTGGAGATATTTGCCTGACCGATACGCCATGCTGTTCTCAAAAAAACACACAAAAGAATAATTTTTGATGAGCAACGTAAGTGTAAAAAATATAATGGGATAACGCTTTACCGGGGTATCAAAGACGAACTCTGAGGGCCTTAGTATACCGCGTGCATAAACATTGTCTAGCTTCGTAGAAATATATGCAATTGACAATACCATAATGGTAAGAGCAACGTAAAGTCTTAGTTATACTCCTTCTGCTCTATGTACACCTGGAGACGAAAACCTACACAATGGAAGGACAGCGGTAGACTGTGTGCCTCTTCTCATTCCTTTCTACAACGGCAAGCCCCTTTTGAGACATTCACTATGAAGTGCTGTAATTTTATCAGTCGGCTACATACCTGATTCCGGGCGACGCTAGCGCAAATTTATTGCGGGATCATTGTACTTTTATATAGAAACAATGCACACTATAGCATGCAGGTTTAGGCTGTATAGCTGAAATGTCATGATTGTAACTAAGTGCGCGCAGACTATACATCGGCAACTAGAGACACAAGAAAAGCGGTGGCTTCCAGCTGGTTCTTCCCTTTGGAATTAGATCATATATTCTAACGCGCACGAAGAAGATGAAGCGATGGAAAGCCTTTGCATAACACCTACAATACAGAAACCGGAAAATGAATAAGAAAAACTCAAAAGAAAAGGCAGAGACTAAGGCGATGTTCTTGCTTAGGTCTATAGCTCATAACTAGCACTTGCCATGCTTAGAAAATTGAACCCATTGCTGGATAGAAACGCAGTCGGTGACACGCTGTAGGAGGCTTGCTTCGTACAAGTCACTGTGTTGGCGTTTCCTCGCCGCTTGCGAGCATGCCAGTGTGGTACTAAACGGAAATTGAATTTAATTTCATTCGCTGCTACTTCAATACTTCCTGCACAAGGCCCTATCTACGTTCGTGTCTATAATCGCACAGCACTGAATATTGGGTTCACACCCGCACTTCTTGAATTCGCGCGGCCAAAGAGTACTTCCACACTTTCCTGTTCACGTTTTTAGAATATCAAGCTGCTTGTAATTCATGCGTCCACCAGTCATCAATTCACATTAGCTGAAAAGAGTATCTCCCGCACGAAAATAAAGTGCTGTAATTTGCGGTGAGTAATTTTAAGCGCTGCACGATTGTAGACAAAATGTTTATATGAATGTTAGACCGTCACATAACTTATCGGAACAGCTGAGATGAAATGATATGACCCCTGACTGTCAGCGCACCATAGATTCTCGCAATAAATCAGTAACTTCACACGTGTTGAGTACGTGAACTATGCGAGGCAGTAGAATACCCGCTCGGTTTCTTGTCTATTAGCTTTCTGATTTCTTTAGGTTCTCTGTACAGTTCCGGCGGTCTCGGTTGCTTGCTTTTTGCTTGTGCATTTTCATATATCAGCTTACATTCGCACAGTAATAAACCGAATACCGTCTGTCTATATATAATTGCTTATTTCCCTTCTCGCTCTATCTTAAACGCCGCCCATATACAAGACTAATTGGCCTCCTTCATACCTCTTGATGGCTATAGCATACCTACGTGCACGAATATGCAATGTTGCTTGACATTTGTTGTCACATCTACGCAGCTTTGCCCACTGCAGGTAGATCTTAGGAACACTTTTCGCAGTAAGAACAGTAAGAACAGCGCTCTGTTCCTTTATCTGGCCGGCTCGGCTTGTTTCTTCATTTCTATGCTGAGCTGTACCAGATCTAGAATTCCTACCAATTATAAACAAAAAGTAGCACGGTCGCGGTCTATCAATTCTTACTGGAATCGAAATCATACCATCATGCCGTTGCTTTTGCTCAGTTATTTTTCTTTGCCACTGATTCAATTGAAGCGATATCGGGCTGGTGCATATTCGGCCTTCTGACAACACTCGCTCTGATTATTTCTCTTCTCAATTTTGTTGAAACTTAACTTCCCTATAGCGTCACGGGGCATCTGAATGTGCCAATGCAGCTTTAGTTTGCTTGCTTTGTTGTGCAAGGGCAGGCAAGAGCATGAATCTGGGACTGATGAGAAGTTTAGAGATGGGTCGGCGTTTGGTACTCCCTAAAGCACGTGGTGTTTTTTTGTACAACGGCCGTTGGGAGTGGCATGCCCATGGCGCTATCTTATTTTTTTCTCTTTTTACATCTTCGTACTATGTACTGCAACTTTTATTACGTACTACCAGTATCGGAAAGCTCTACAGTCGACGTCCGCGGCATTTAAATACACGTATTGCGCACGAAACGCACCTTGGCATATTTGGCGAAGCACTGCTTATATCCCGGGGCACGCTGTTTCGGCATGCTGAATTCGACGGCCATCTCGGCGATGAAGACGCCAAGCGTGCCGTAATTTATGCTCGGCTCGGTGGCGTGTCCGTAGTAGAAGTCGGGAAACATGAAAGCCGTGGGTACGAACCGCCTGCGACGAAGGTCCTGGACGAGCATTTCCCTCACGTCCACTGCACGGCCCGTGGCGCCAGTGTACAACACTAGGTTCGCAGCGAAATCACCACCGTGCCCAACTTTTTCAGTCTTGAGCCCTTCCTCGCCCGCACCTATTTGCTCCTCCATGCCATAAACGCCTGCGGAGAACGGAGTTGAACGGCGTTACAGGTAGGTACTCTCAAAATCAAGTTATCCAAGTAAAGTCGGCTACAATCCGCGAGTGGCTAAATAAAGATAGGAAAGATCGAGGAAACCGTAAAATGTGGCCGCATCCGGAAAACAGTCAGAAGAAAACTTGACATAAGACAGGGTAGCCTGTGGGCAGTGAAGCACACGCATGGTAATGTCATCAGCAATTTCGATGATATAAGAAAAACAGCGGAACAATTTCATACTGACCTGTACAGTACCCAGAGCAGCCACGCAACCTTCTTTGGAAACAGTGATGAAGACGATACAGAGGCGCTTTGCGTAACTAGTGACCAAGTTAGAAGGGCCTTAGAAGACGTGCCCCGATGAAAAGCGGCAGGAGAAGATGGAAATATAGTCAATTTAATCAATGATAGAGGAGATATTATGCTTGAAAAGCTTGCGGGCCTTTATACGCAAGACCTCACGACTTGTACGCCAGAGAGCTAGAAGAATGCCAGCATTATACTAATCCACAAGAAGGGAGACGGATAAGAATTGTGGAATTATATGCTCATTAGCTTGCTTTCAGCACTGTATAAATTATTCTCCAATATATTTTCCAATAAAATAAGGACAACACTTGACTTCAATCAGCCAAAGTAACGGGCGGGCTTAAGAGGAAGCTTTAGCTCGGGTGCTCCTATCTAAATACATGTAAAAGGAGAATTCGTTTTTCTCGGCAACCACTGCACCAAATTTGACGAGGTTTGTTGCATTTGTAAGAAAACTTAAAATGCATTGACTGTTGGTTTCGAATTTTTAAGTTAGGTCGTCAATGTTTTATTAAAAATTGGCAAAAATCGAAGACTTTCAAAAAACGAACCCATCAAGTTCACAACTCTGTAACTCAACAACGATAAATGATAATACAATTATGTGAATTGTATGTAATAGTACATCTAAAGCGGACAAAATTGATATGTTACGCATGCATATAAAAAAAAAAATTTGTAACAGGGAAATACAACTTTTGCAGAACCCTTGTAACCAACGTAAAAAATTCAATTAAGATGTAAAATGACAAATAGAATTTGTTCGCTTTGAATAGTCTAATGGATTCCGTTTACAGAACCGCGATATCAGTTCTTTGTGCAGAGCTATGAATTTGTAAACTTCGTGCTTCTATTCTTTTCATACGGTCGAATATTTGAAAATATTTTAAAGAAAATTGAAGCCCTAAATCGAAATTCCGCTCAGAATAGTCACTATAATTTAACTTTCTCTTTCAAACACAACAAATTTCATTATAATCGGTCCAGGGGTTATCTCAGAAAAACGTTTTTGCGTTTTACATGCATTTGAATAGGCCGCGTCGGAGTTGGGCCCGAGCTAAAGCTTCCTTTTAAAGGGACACTAAAGCGAAACAATAAATCAGTTTAGACTAATGAAGCATTGCTTGAGAACCCTGCAGGCAGTCATTTAAAAAATAGTTTGATTATTAGATGAGAAAATGAAGGTCCAAATATCTGTATTAGAATTTCGCACAGAAACCCCAGCGCGGTACGTCAGCGTGACGTCAGGGATTCCAAAGTATGGTTTCGCATTTGGGCCGCGTTGGCTGGATAAAGGTTCCCGAAACTTGCCATGTTTAATATTTGGTTCCTTTAGAACACAATGTAGTCAATCTGCACCGCTATATATAATTAGCAGGCCCTAGAAGATGCCATCAAAATCCGAGACGTCACAGCCCCCAGGTGCGGGAACTTAAGTAGGCGTCGCCACCCGTATTTCGTTCTTGCGCTTTTTCTGGCTTACCAAACGTCTTATCGTTGTAAGAGTGGTGTTTTTGGTGTTGTAGAACGGTAATTTACTGACGCAGAAGAAATCGTTTTTCACTTTAGTGCCCCTTAAAGGAAGGGGTATTATTCTGCAATCAATCACGTCCTGTCATTATTCCGCTGATTGAGAAATTTACCAGCTACCTTGCTTTTTCACAACGAAAGTAGAAAATTACCTATCAATAAAGCGGTCAGGCAATGATATTTATTGCATGCTTAGAAGTATTCAAGCTGTCAGAGTGGGAAGGCTTAGAAGTGAGGGTCCATGGTGAATATCTTAAGGACCTTCGGCTTGGCGATGACGTCGTCGCGTTTAGCAACACTGGGGATGAATCGCAACAATTCAATGAGGACCTTAATCTAGAAAGTGTAACAGTAGGGTTGAAGATTAATATGCAGAAGACCAAAGTGATGTTCAATAGCCTGGCAAAGGAACCAGAATTCAGGATTGCCAGTCAGCTTCTACAGTCTATACAGGAGTACGTTTATCTAGGTCAATTACTCACAAGGGACCCTCATAAAGAGAAGGAAACCTACAGAAGAATAAAAATGTGTTGGGGTGCATACTGCAGGCATTATTAAACCGTGACTTGGAGCTTACCACTCTCGTTGAAAGGACAAGTGTGCAATCATTGCATTATACCGGTGCTAACATATGGGGAAGACAGTTGGAGGTTAACAAAGAAGCTCGAGAACAAGTTAAGGACCGCGCATATAGTGACTCAACGAAAAATGTTGAATGAATGAAAAATGAAGCAAGGAGAAGAGGCGCCATGCCAGTAACGCTGTGCCAGTGGGCGCGTGGGAGAGCGGGCACATGCGCGAGCGGGTGCGCGCAGATCGGCGTCAAACCTTGCAGCCATATGGCTGTGATTGCATCCCATACTCGCGGCCATGGCGGCGTCCATTCGCACAACAGTTCACACAAGAGAAACAGAGGCGTTTTTAGATAGGCTTGCACCTATCGCTGTTTAGCTCAGCATAGTGCTCATAGATTTTTGCTGCATTTGCTGCTGTAGTGAAGCACTAACCTGGGACCCGTGCGTGATCGGCGACGTTGTGCGCCACTACGAGATAAAACATGCTTTGTTAATTGAAACCTGATTTGTTCGCTATAAGACAAAACAGAGCATTGCGGCCACAGTTTGGGTAGAGAACGCCTAGCTGCTCCTAAATGTAATAGACAATTGATAACGTCTAATTAAGCGTGCATGTCTCTGCCTCCTGATATCGACAGGGGCTTGAGGAGCTGCATACAAAGCGCTATTGAAATATTTATGAGGTCCTTGTACTTATTATACACAATCGGGGCAAAAGTACCGATGATTTGTCGGCATAGTTGTACAGGTTTGAGATGCAGTATCACCGATGGATTGGGTGGAAGTAGAAACCTTAAGCGAACGACTTTGCTGCCAAAGTGTCGCACGTGAATCTACATATTTGTAGGGTATATTGTTGCTTTCATTCTTTCGATATCAACATTGCTTACTCAGCGCTCACTGTATATGTGTAACTAGTGTAACATCAAATATGGTACGTTATTGTTTGTCTATCAGGTATCTCCTTACTTGCAATAGCTTTTGCTTATGAAATGCAGGCGAAGTGCCCGTTGTAAAATGTAAATCATGTAAAATCACCCCAGTCTGTACATGCATGGAGTGCGTGCATTTAGAAACGAGGAAATAAGAGCGTGAACATTACAAGCGTTGAAAGGGGAACCAGTGAGAGAAGCTATCAGCGGAGAAGAGAATTTGTAATGAAAGGACATTCTCCCAGGAGGATTTCAGTCGTGGAATATTCGTTTGCGCTAGGGCCAACTGTCGGAAATACTGATATGGAGCTCACAGAACGCTATCGCTTCGTTAATTTAACCGAAGCCTTATACAGCGTAAGACTCCAGCTAAAAAGTTAAACCGGTCCGAATAGTTACCTTCATGTTATGATACTTCACTACACGGTTATCAACAGTGGTCAGAGAAAGAGTTGTTGCTGGGACCACCATTTTGACAAGTGAACTTCTCTAAGCCAGGGCGAAGACTATGTAGTCCACTAGTCGACATCCCTCGTTCGACCACTGTTACTCACTTCATGTATCAATCTTTCTGTGATCCTCTGCCTTGCTTTACTTTGCTACGTCTCACAGGAGTGCAAAGTTAAATATCTTGGCTTGCTTATAGGCGCTTGCACTATGAGGTAGCGAATTCACGTGCTCGAAGACAATCTCACAAAACGTTTCGGGGGATCTGTGTCACTTAAACAGCCATCTTCCACATAAACGTCATCACAGCGAATAACTTTAAAACACAGGCTCCAGCCATTAAACATACAAGCACTGTAATGACAGAGTGAATAGGTAAGAGCCGTAAGTTAGTACTGAAATCGTGCCGCCCTAAGGTGAAAGAAGCATATGTAGCGAAAAAGAGATCCCTTTTCTTTTACCTTGGGCGCAGGCTTTTCTGAGCAGTGTCATGTTCAGCTTCATGTTTCTGGCGATCATCAAGGCATGTCCCCTGACCATGAGAATGCGCCTGCACATGAGAAACGCGTCTAGTAGCGCCGCCTTAACGTCGACGACTCCGTGCAGTGCCCGTTGGATTGTCCTCGGCAAGAGGAACTCCACGTTTCCCAGGCAGATCTTCCTCTTTGTGGCGACGTCCGGACGGCCTCTGTGCTCCGCTGCTCGAATGTCCAGACCGATGAGGGCTGAGAAAGGCACGAGCAACGCGTAAAGCGCCACCACACTGAGGCGCGTGGAGGCGAGGTTGGCGAGGACACTTTTGACACCGTCGACGCTGTTACACTTGATTCTCCTCACGAGGCCAGTGTGGTTAAGAAGGGGCGCCCAAGTGACCCCCAATGCAGGCATGTCCAGCTCCGTCGCAGCTACAGTCAGAGCGGAATCGTAGTCTCTCCATGCCTCTGTGACGTTACTGATTTTCTCTTCCACTCGCAAGAGCTCCGTTGATAGTTCTGCCTTCGTAGAGCTCGCTATGAGGCTATCAGGAACTCTTTCGAGAATCCTGTCTACTATGCCAGGAACGGGGGCGTCTGTCCTCAGAGAGCGGCCCGTCCGCACGATGGCGTCCTGGCTTCCGTATGTCTCCCACTGTACCTGCAGCATCGACGGCATCCTGTTTTTGTATGCGGATCTTACGATAAGATTGATAAGCGTTGGAAAATCGGTCACGTTGAGCCATTCTTCGCCATCCAAGCCAGCGGCCTTCCAGAGCTGCTGCAAGTTCGTCGATCTGCTGCTGAAGAACCCCAGGCAGGACAAATAAAGCTCAATGAGCTGATGCACCTCTGGACTGACGCTGATATTGGGATACTTCTGAGCTGACAACGTGTTATGAACCAAAGGGCCGTAATGGTCGAGTAGGTTTTGGTAGTAGGACTGAGCCAGGCCGGCGTTGCTCGTGCTCTTCCAACGACCGCAGACGAAGGAATAGACGTCATCACAGACGCTGGCATTGCTGTCCACAGAGAGGCTCAGGAGCAAAATGGCAGCACGGCAGTCATCCGAAGTGCAAGCGCTCTCCACTTGTCGCGTGAGGAGATGGTGCGCCTTCGTGGTAGTAGGGAGCAGCCAGGTCATGGCCGACGCAACGAGAGCGGATGCTAGGAGTGTTGCCAGGGCAATGACGATGGAGGCACCGAGTTTAGAATACGATAAACGGAAGTCCTGCTCGTCTTTGGGCTTAAATGATGCCGAAATGGATGACCAAGGATTCCGAAGGTATGCTGCAAGTACGGCGTGAGGTGTACTGGCATCAGTAAAAAGCACTTTGGAACATACCTTAGTAATATCTAAGTTCTAGACGAAAAGCCGCATTACTTGATGAACCAAATGTGCCGGAATAAATCTCCTTAAAGCCTATTCTGTACGAGCTAAGTGTTTTTCAACGGAAATTCGTCTTGAATTACTGTCAAGGTTTATTTGCCTGCATTAGTTGTTCGAGCGTACTTAGAAGCACGTTTCAGGCTCGCCGACACGATGGTCTAAGGCGACGCCTGTAACGTTCTTTGGTTGTCGCTTTAGAGTGTTTCAGCGTGCGCTGTAAAATTGCGAAAACAGAACTGCAACTGCGCTTTGAGGTTAGATGCGCTGTAGCAATGACGATCGCACTAGCCCATATTATGCAAATTTTCATGTCAGTCTTGTTAATGCTGCGGTCACTGCTTTAAGTGTGATTAATCTAACCCTAGAACGACTGCTGCTTACACAATCGGGTGCTATCGTGCATACGCTCACCGGTGCTCTGGAAATTGTGCAGGGGGCAAATCGTTTCTTTTTTTTTTCGCACCGGTTAGTGATGGTCACTAGGACGAAAGGAACTTGCCTGGAACACTGACATATGCCCTCCTGGGCGGTGCGATGTCTTTTTCTTGCTGAGGTTGTTGCGGATCCTCTACAACACCAACATTTGGCAGGGACTTTCTAACGGATTGTGCATCATCTGAGGTTACGGCGGCGGGCGGTTTAGAAGAATCAGTCGAATTCTTTAACTTCGATGTTTTCAATCTGTCGGCCGCTTTAGCTGTAAGTTCGGCAGTCTTCGACTGTCTGATTATTGACCCACTGGCAGCAACAGAGCTTTTCGTCGTCTTGTCCTTCGCAAGCCGGCTGCTGTCTTGAGGCATGGCATCGTGCGACTTTGATTTGCCCTATGCAAAACGAAAGTGAATTTGATTAGCTATAAGGAGGTCAGATGAAGCTGGAACATAAAGAATAACAAATTCAAGAAAAAAAACAGTGATTCCAAACGCACTCGACAAGTGAAAACACCCACATGAACACGCACGCACGCACGCACGCGCGTGCACACACACACACACACACACACACACACACACACACACACACACACACACACACACACACACACACACACACACACACACACACACACACACACACACACACACACACACACACACACACACACACACACACACACACACGCACGCAAACACGCACACACACACACACGCACACACACACACACGCACACACACACACACACACACACACACACACACACACACACACACACACACACACACACACACACACACACACACACACACACACACAGAGAGAGAGAGGGAAAGAGACGCAGACGAACAAGCTTGCTCACTAACGTTTATATGTTTGTGAACTTGTCTGCAATGGCGTTACTCTATAAAAATTCAAACATAACAGGCGTTTCGCCAGCTATGCGTGAGACGTGTCTTTCTATCGTAGCACTGTTATTGTGATTGGAAATGTTGATTTAAAATACTGCGTTATAGCACGGAATAAAGATAAGTAAATAGAGCTTTCGTGCTTGTTCCGAATTCTTGCCTTCTGCGCTGCAACGGTGTTTACTGCGTTCGAGCAGCTTGTGAGAGCAGTAGATCAACAATTGTTTAATGAACATAACTAACCGGAGTGACCGGGCAAACAAAGGCACGTTTTAGGAGCGTAAAACTCTATGAATTTGGCCGGCATTGGGATGGCATTGCGAAGGGAACTTGCTGGGTGTACAAATCGTTTGCTCGATACGCACTGGGCGTGCCATGATTGCTGCCCCATAATCCAGACACGCGTAATCATGCCACTCGCCTCGACTAGAGTAAACGCTGTAGATTCCAGCTACACTTAGCGTTGCGCAAGTTTTGCGCTCCCTTATGAACTCGTTTCACTCGGCCTATTTGCCAATGAACAGCAAGATCGAGATGTGAGGGCCGATTGTTCACTACTAACAAAATCAATTACATGAAAGTGGAAGTTTAATGGAAGCAGTGTCGCGTAAAGGGCACATGACCCATACCTTTGGAGACAATGTTTACGAATGTTCGTACTCAGAAGGGCGGCAGATTAGGTACTAGTTGGCATTGCATCATGTTGCAAGGGTGCACAGCACAGAAATGGTCACAACAATATGACAAGAGAAAGGGACTGGCGCTATATAACCTCTCTTGTTGTCCTGTCGTTAACACTTCGATCAAAACACCCCGGAAGCGTGATGAATATTTGAAACTTTCTCGTCTAGCTTAAAGCTTCGTTCCCTTGACTCGCGTGATAAGTTTATGCCGCGTTGTAATGGTTGAGGCTATAACGCTCCACCCTTCTCGAAACTGAGAACTTGTCGAAATTGTGCTTCATCCGCTAGTATTGACACAAAACACGTGGGGCCCTGCTTTCAACCACAGCGTCAGCCTTTACTGGCAGGTAACTGAGCTGCAGCTGCTGCTTCTGTTGGTGACGGCCGCAAAAACAGGCTACACTGCACTAGATTCCATTGCAGCTGGTTCACGGCTAACGGAGCATGCGAAATTTTCGTATTTCTCTCTCTCTCTCTCACACACACACACAAACACACGCACACACGCATGCGTGTGCGTTGCGATCTCGGTCATTGATGCGGTTGTAAAAAAATTTGCTGAAAGATGGCGCTGTGATACAACTTCGATGTGTCTTTGCAGAGTTGCTGAGTCTTGATCTCAATTCTATAATTATGTCCTTCGCTGATAAATCGTATGTCCAGAAGAAAGGCATACGCATTGGGTCCAGTGTCACGCCAGGGCTTTGTGAAATTTTCTGGTCCGCTTTTGACCGTGCGCTGAAGCTTAAACTGACTCATCGTTCGATTTTGAGACTCTTTGGATACGTAGATTATTATTTAGTCATACAAAAAATTTCACCACGCGACGACCTTGCAGAATTGGCTCTTGAGATTTTGCCAGTCTTTTCTAGTTGCTCAAGCCAGTTGAAATTCACTCACGACCTTCTGCATAATGAGACAATTCAAGTTTTAGATTTAAAGTTAGGTTTCTCTTCCGCTGATCATGCTTGCTGGCTCTTCAAGCCCAGTTCCGAAAAATAATCGCGTTTCGACTCATCTCATTCAAGGCCTATAAAACGAGGTATGGCTTCGTCATATTTTAGATCAGTGCTTTCAAGATCATGCCACCACAAGCAGCTTTCCAGTTCCCGACTTCAACTGTGCGTGTGTGTGTGCGCGCGCGCACGCACACACGCACAGTTGAAGTCGGGAACGAAAAAGGGAGAGAAAGAGGGAGAGAAAGAGACGAGAGAGACGCAGACGGATAAGTTTGCTCACTAACGGTCATATGTTTTGAATAAATGCGTGCGCCAAATGAGATTGTCTCTAGCATTGCTGGCGATGGGTACCCGGTGCCCGCTGCGTAATTTAGGGCGTCCGCGCGTTGCTTTGCATATGAATACGAGCGACTGCAAATGCGAAGCGTACACACTAAAAATAAATGTAGTAAAATGTAGTTGTGGATGTAGATAAAGACTTTATCAGTTATTACTATCTTTTTAAAGTCCCTTTTACTACCTCCAAAAATAGATATTAGGTTGTGCTTTCCTGCTTAGAAAGAATCCGCAAGCGCTACATTTACTAAGCCAGACTTGGTAAATGCTGTCTTTCGCTTGTCCGTGATCTATTATGATGTGTAGGTGCAGCGTTAGTGCGGCACTCAGATGAACTGCTCTTTATCCCATGGCGTTTGATTAACAGTTATGTGTTACCCCCATTGTGCCCATGCGTTGAGACTGCACGTTATACAACTGCATGTTTGAACTTATACCCAATTAACTTATTTACACTAACTTTATTTATCTTAACGTACACATTAATTTATTTGTCCAAATGCAGAGGTATATTCGGTAATCCTGGCCTCCCAAGACTACCGACTATGCACATGATGTCGTCCACAAACACACGACGTGTAGTGTCTCGCTCGTTGCCTTGTGCGATATTTTGTTCCCCTTTGTTGTTTGTCATTTTCTGCGCCACTCAACTAAACGAAGAGTGACGTCCTTCGTAAAGGTGATATTTAAATACCACAAATTTATGGTGTTAAAATAATGACAAATTCGCGTAACAATGTCATTCTCGCTTCATAATATTTCACCTCAATAGACCGCCTGCGATGGTATTAACTGCGGTTGCTAAGTCCTTTGTCAACTTTTCGAGAACCTTTCGTAACCTTTTAATTCGTAATGGGCCCGTAGCTTTCTGTAACGACAGTGCGCGCTCTCACCTCGTCTTGTGGCCCGTCCGGACCGCTCTTGTCAGGGGTCCGTCTCTTTCTGTGGCGACGCTTTTTGTGACGCATTTCATGGCTGCTCAACTTCTTACGCGATGCTCGACGTGATTCGTGACCCTGGACAGCTTTGTCACCTTTTGCTGCTGACGCCGTGGTCGATGCAGGCACTGTATCCTTCCCTTGGTCCATTCTTCTTCTTCTTCCCCCAGAAGATTCTGGTACATTCATATTTTGAAACAATGGGCAAGAGTCATACATGGATGTGAATGTAAAGCCTTGACGTTAGTGGCACATACTTGCTATGGGGGGTTGGCCAAGGTCCGGGTAGTTCAATATTAAATAAAAAATGTAAAAATGTAAATGAATGAATGAATGAATGAATGTAAAAGAACGTAAAAACAACTTTAGCAAAGTTGGACGAGATTAAACAGATACAAATTGTAGATAATAATTTCATTTCTGTGAAGAAATAAGTGAAACCAAATATGCATTCATGCTTTAAATCGAACCTTTCTTTGTCTGCGGCGGCCCACGGCCCACGGCGGTAAAAGCGGACGTGAGGTCCCACACCAACACGCCGTCCTTCGGATGCTGTCCTCATTTCCTTGCTAGTTGTCATCGCATTGTCGTCATGCCGTCGTGATCGTTTCATGTTCGCCATGCCTTTGTAAGGATTTTACTGTCGTCATCCAATTGTCATCCAAAGGCGTGACTGTCGTCATGCCTTTGTCGTTTCGCCGTCGTCGCAATTCCGTCGTCTTCATTGCGCCTTCGTCATTCCACCTACCTAATCCCGTTGTCGTCATGCCGCCGTAGTCCTTCCAGCCCATCATTGCCTGCGTCACACCGTCGTCGTCGTACCATAGGCATTATTCCAGTATCAGCATCAGGTTATCGTCGCGTCGTCTTTGTCATGACGTTGTGCTCGTTCCATTGTCATTTTTTTCGTGATTCCGATTCCCATCACGTCGTTCGCGTCATGTCATTGCAATCATTTTAGCATCGTCATGATATTGTTGTCACGGGGTCGCCATCATACCATCGGCATCATTATAACGGCCGTGTCACGTTGTCGTCATCCAATGCTCTGTCTACCATCGTCGTCATGTATTCATCGTCACTCCGTCGGTTCGTTCCACCGTCTTAACTTTGCCGTAGTGATTCCTCTGTCGCCGTGTCATTGTCAGCATGCCGCCGTGCCCATTCCATCGTCGTCGAGCCGTCGCCGTATTCTTTCGCCGTCATTTCCTGGCATGTGCATGATCCACCGCAACAAGTTTACGCTGAGTGAGGTGTTTCGTAGGTAAAATATGCCCGACTGGGCCATGTGGTCTCTGCTTGCAAGATACTGCTAAGCAGGAACAACATTCATCGCAGATACTAATGAAAACTTCGCTTAAACTCATTCCCAAGTCGCGTGGGATCAGCAGATTTTTTACAGCGAAGAAGTATATGCCTAGGGAACTTCCGTCATCCGCGAACAAGCCGCGAACTAGCTCGTAGGCGTCCCTCGTCTTAACCACGCCAACGCGCTCGTGCCAGTGCTCATGCGTTCGTCGTCGTCGTCTCCTTCCGCAGCTGTCTCCGTTGCCACTCATTGCTTAAGGGGGTGGGAGCCATTCATTGGCAAGATGAAACTACTACCACCACCACCATCATCATCATCATCATCATCATCATCATCATCATCATCATCATCATCATCATCATCATCATCATCATCATCATCATCTATAATCAGCAGCAATGGCTCGAGCATCGTCTTCTCTTTCACAGCTGGCTCTTTTGCCGCTCATCATTCCAGCGTACAATTTCATTTCTTCTATGTCTCCCAAACGGAGAGGCAGAGTCAGTTTTTTTATTTGCGGTGGTATGAACCATTGCTCAAGGCGGTGTGGGCCGTTTGTGTACGCTCTATATATATTGAACATCATTTTATACATGTGACAATCAATTTATGCATAACGCCTTTCCGTGGGTCTGTGTGGTAATATTTTAGTCAGTGAGCACTCGGACACCATATTGAAAACGTGCCGTGCATACAGTGCTGTGTTTTTCGTATATGTTATCGTACTGGTGGTGTTGTGCCGTGATTGTGACTCAGCGTTCGTGTCGTGTCTCGTTGAAGTAAGCTTTTTCTAAACATTGAGCCATTCATTGTCTTTCGTGACGGACACGTATAGTAACAGAGGTGGTGCGAGAATGTGTGTGCGTGCCTATCGTCACGACGACCACCGATCAGGACAACAAATACGTTCGGGCCTTCGTTCAAAATTCTACGTCACCTCTGTGCCGTGTGCTAAACAGCTTCGCTGCTCATCCACCTTCACAGGACAAAACGGCTCACGATTTTTTTTTGAAGATTCAACTCCCTTAACGTTTCTTTGCATGTGCGATATATTACACTTAAAATATTGCCGTCTATTGTTTGGATGTATTGACCACAGACGCATCTTGCGGCGGAGCTGTCTTAGGCTAGTTTCCAGCGTATCGTGATGTGCGTAAGCAAAAAGCACGGCGGCGCTTATAGAGCTAAAATAGCTTAAGCATTAGGCAAAATCGTATCAGCGTACGTGCCCCAGCTGCGTTTGAGGCCAGATGCGTCAAAACCGGTGACGCATGGTGGACGATGGTTTGATGCGTTGCAACCTACGCAAACAACGACAGCGCGGCCGTTGCGCCCAATGCCTTACCCACCACGGGCGAGAGCCTTGCCGTGGTATGTGCCGACGGGTACGCCGTGCAGACTGGGGACGAAATCGTTGTCGCCCCCGTATACGTTCATCTGGGAACGTCAAAGAGGGACCTCGAAGACTTTATGATCGACACATTTGGGTGGATCCTCCCGGTGGGCCCCAATCCAGTCGTCATTGTGGGTCGATTTAACGTCGATGTGCCTCGTCCCGACGGAAAGTGGTTCTTGCCGTTTCTCTCGGAAAGGTTCGGCCTTCAATGCCACATCGAGACCAATGTCTCCACTGCGCGCCATGAGTCGTGCATAGACATAACGTTCGCTAAGAACATCTCCGGTGTCGTGACAGAGACCACGGCCGTCTATCGCAGCGACAATAAAGCCATAATTACTGTGGTCACGATATAAACGTAAGTACAAACAAACATAACAATGTCCCTGTATGCGCAAATATTTGACCGTATGAAAAGAATAGAAGCACGAAGTTTACAAATTCATAGCTCTGCATAAAGAACCGATATCGCGGTTCTGTAAACGGAATCCATTAGACCATTCAAAGCGGACAAATTCTATTTGTCATTTTACATCTTAGTTGAATTTGTTCCGTTGGTTACAAGGGTTCTGCAAAAGTTGTATTTCCCTGTTACAAATTTTTTATATGCATGTGTAACACATCAATTTTGTCCGCTTTAGATGTACTATTACATACAATTCACAGAATTGTATTATCATTTATCGTTGTTGAGTTACAGAGTTGTAAACTTGATAGCTTCGTTTTTTGAAAGTCTTCGATTTTTGCCAATTTTTAATAAAAAATTGACGACCTAACTTAAAAATTCGAAACCCACAGTCAATACATTTTAAGTTTTCTTATAAATGCAACAAACCTCGTCAAATTTGGTGCAGTGGTTGCCGAGAAAAACGAATTCTCCTTTTACATGTATTTAGATAGCATCCGAGCTAAAGCTTCCTCTTAAGCCAGCCTGTTATTTTGGCTGATTGAAGTCAAGTGTTGTCCTTATCTTATTGGAAAATATATTGGAGAATAATTTATACAGTACTGAAAGCAAGCTAATGAGCATATAATTCCACAATTCTTATCCGTCTCCCTTCTTGTGGATTAGTATAATGCTGGCATTCTTCTAGCTCTCTGGCATACAAGTCGTGAGGTCTTGCGTATAAAGGGCCGCAAGCTTTTCAAGCATAATATCTCCTCTATCATTGATTAAATTGACTATATTTCCATCTTCTCCTGCCGCTTTTCATCGGGGCACGTCTTCTAAGGCCCTTCTAACTTGGTCACTAGTTACGCAAAGCGCCTCTGTATCGTCTTCATCACTGTTTCCAAAGAAGGTTGCGTCGCTGCTCTGGGTACTGTACAGGTCAGTATGAAATTGTTCCGCTGTTTTTCTTATATCATCGAAATTGCTGATGACATTACCATGTGTGTGCTTCACTGCACACAGGCTACCCTGTCTTATGTCAAGTTTTCTTCTGACTGTTTTCCGGATGCGGCCACATTTTACGGCTTCCTCGATCTTTCTTATCTTTATTTAGCCACTCGCGGATTGTAGCCGACTTTACTTGGATAACTTGATTTTGAGAGTACCTACCTGTAACGCCGTTCAACTCCGTTCTCCGCAGGCGTTTATGGCATGGAGGAGCAAATAGGTGCGGGCGAGGAAGGGCTCAAGACTGAAAAAGTTGGGCACGGTGGTGATTTCGCTGCGAACCTAGTGTTGTACACTGGCGCCACGGGCCGTGCAGTGGACGTGAGGGAAATGCTCGTCCAGGACCTTCGTCGCAGGCGGTTCGTGCCCACGGCTTTCATGTTTCCCGACTTCTACTACGGACACGCCACCGAGCCAAGCATAAATTACGGCACGCTTGGCGTCTTCGTCGCCGAGATGGCCGTCGAATTCAGCGTGCCGAAACAGCGTGCCCCGGGATATAAGCAGTGCTTCGCCAAATGTGCCAAGGTGCGTTTCGTGCGCAATACGTCTACTTAAATGCCGCGGACGTCGACTGTTGAGCTTTCCGATACTGGTAGTACGTAATAAAAGTTGCAGTACATAGTACGAAGATGTAAAAAGAGAAAAAAAAAGATAGCGCCATGGGCATGCCACTCCCAACGGCCGTTGTACAAAAAAACACCACGTGCTTTAGGGAGTACCAAACGCCGACCCATCTCTAAACTTCTCATCAGTCCCAGATTCATGCTCTTGCCTGCCCTTGCACAACAAAGCAAGGAAACTAAAGCTGCATTGGCACATTCAGATGCCCCCGTGACGCTATAGGGAAGTTAAGTTTCAACAAAATTGAGAAGAGAAATAATCAGAGCGAGTGTTGTCAGAAGGCCGAATATGCACCAGCCCAATATCGCTTCAATTGAATCAGTGGCAAAGAAAAAAAACTGAGCAAAAGCAACGGCATGATGGTATGATTTCGATTCCAGTAAGAATTGATAGACAGCGACCGTGCTACTTTTTGTTTATAATTGGTAGGAATTCTAGATCTGGTACAGCTCAGCATAGAAATGAAGAAACAAGCCGAGCCGGCCAGATAAAGAAACAGAGCGCTGTTCTTACTGTTCTTACTGCGAAAAGTACTCTTAAGATCTACCTGCAGTGGGCAAAGCTGCGTAGATGTGACAACTAATGTCAAGCAACATTGCATATTCGTGCACGTAGGTATGCTATAGCCATCAAGAGGTATGAAGGAGGCCAATTAGTCTTGTATATGGGCGGGGTTTAAGATAGAGGGAGAAGGGAAATAAGCAATTATATATAGACAGACGGTATTCGGTTTATTACTGTGCGAATGTAAGCTGATATATGAAAATGCACAAGCAAAAAGCAAGCAACTGAAACCGCCGGAACTGTACAAAGAACCTAAAAAATCAGAAAGCTAATAGACAAGAAATCGAGCGGATATTCTACTGCCTTGCATAGTTCACGTACTCAACACGTGTGAAGTTACTGATTTATTGCGAGAATCTATGGTGCGCTGACAATCAGGGGTCATATCATTTCATCTCAGCTGTTCCGATAAGTTATGTGATGGTCTAATATCCATATAAACATTTTGTCTACAATCGTGCAGTGCTTAAAATTACTCACCGCCAATTACAGCACTTTATTTTCGTGCGGGAGATACTCTTTTCAGCTAATGTGAATTGATGACCGGTGGAGGCATGAATGACCAGCAGCGTGATATTATAAAAACGTGAAAAGGAAAGTGTGGAAGCACCACTCTTTGGCCGCGCGAATTCAAGAAGTGCGGGTGTGAACCCAATTTTCAGTGCTGTGCGATTATAGACAAGAACGTAGATAGGGCCACTACAGGAAGTACTGAAGTAGCAGCGAATCAAATTAAATTCAATTTCCGTTTAGTACCACACTGGCATGCTCGCAAGCGGCGAGGAAAGGCCAACACAGTGACTTGTCCGAAGCAAGCCTCCTACAGCGTGTCACCGACAGCGTTTCTGTCCAGCAACGGGTTTAATTTTCTAAGCATGACAAGTGGTAGTTATGAGCTATAGACCTAAGCAAGAACATGGCCTTAGTCTCTGCCTTTTCTTTTGAGTTTTTTTTTATTCATTTTCCGGTTTCTGTATTGTAGGTATTACACAAAGGCTTTTCATCGCTTCATCTTCTTTGTGCGCGTTAGAATATATGATCTAATTCCAAAGGGTAGAACCATCTGGAAGCCGCCGCTTTTCTTGTGTCTCTAGTTGCCGATGTATAGTCTGCGCGCACTTAGTTACAATCATGACATTTCAGCTATACAGCCTAAACCTGCATGCTATAGTCTGCATTGTTTCTATATAAAAGTACACTGATCCCGCGATAAATTTGCGCTATCGTCGCCCGGAATCAGGTATATAGCCGACGGATAAAATTACAGCACTTCATAGATAATGTCTCAAAAGGGGCTTGCCGTTGTTGAAAGGAATGAGAAGAGGCACATAGTCTACCGCTGTCCTTCCATTGTGTAGGTTTTCGTCTCCAGGTGTACATAAAGCAGAAGGAGTATAACTAAGACTTTACGTTGCTCTTACCATTATGGTATTGTCAATTGCATATATTTCTACGAAGCTAGACAAAGTTTATGCACGCGGTATACTATTGCCCTCAGAGTTCGTCTTTGATACCCCGGTAAAGCATTATTCCATTATATTTTTTACACTTACGTTGCTCATCAAAAATTATTTTTTTGTGTGTTTTTTGAGAACAGCATGGCGTATCGGTCAGGCAAATATCTCCACGATCCGTTAAAGATTTTCTATCTATCTATCTATCTATCTATCTATCTATCTATCTATCTATCTATCTATCTATCTATCTATCTATCTATCTATCTATCTATCTATCTATCTATCTATCTATCTATCTATCTATCTATCTATCTATCTATCTGTCTATCTGTCTGTCTGTCTGTCTGTCTGTCTGTCTGTCTGTCTGTCTGTCTGTCTGTCTGTCTGGCTGTCTGTCTGTCTGTCTGTCTGTCTGTCTGTCTGTCTGTCTGTCTGTCTGTCTGTCTGTCTGTCTTTTGCTGTCTCGCTCTCTCTCTCTCTCCGCTAATAAACACGCCTTCGGCGATGAGAACTGTCGTATTCAGTATGACACGGCCGATGGCACGTTTATCACGTGAATCGCTGGTACACAGGGAAAGGAGCATGCGTGAGCTGCTTGGTCATTAATTATTAACAAGCGCAAATATTTATAGTTTCTTGCCATACAAAACTATATGGACAATTCAGGCTCCGTCACCATCGGCGTCGTCATGATGTTTCGTGTAAAATGCAAGTGCGATAACATCGTGGCAGTGTGCCGTATGCTTTAGGTGCGATGGCGAGCCGAGGACAGTGGCTCGATCTAGAGCACGCCGGTGGAGGGGTGAGGGGGCTGTTCTACATCGGCGGTGGCTGTGTATGTCGCGGCTCAGCGAGCCCTATCTTGAAGGTGATCAGGGATCTCGCGATGGCTACAGAGTCTAGGCACACCGAAGGCTGTTAGCTTCGTGTGCGCTTTGTTCTTGCCGCTTGTAAGCTCGCAGCTGCTGCCACATTTCCTCACGCCAGCGTTTCCACAGCGATCGTCCGCGGTCATCGAGTGAGATGTGCTTTTGTTTGCCTGTGCGCGTATGACACCATGCTTGTTAATTTAGTTCGTAAGCGAGAGTTTAAAAGTTCATGCGGCACATAAAACTACTATCCTTACATCGAAACCGATACGTCACCTTTCAGACGAAACTGCGAAATTTGTTTTCGGCGAACGCTTTTCACCGGCTAATTCCACTGCCACAAAGTTACGTTATGCTGAAATGCACAGTGAGCTACGCATATACGAGTACGTGTAGACGAAGCACTCCTCGCGCAAATCTGATTTAGGCGACTGACGATTTTGCTGGCCGCTATCGTTCTGCTCTAAGCGTCACTACTTTTCTGTTTGGCCAAGGAACAGTTGGTCTATTTCTCACATTTCTTACGCTGCCAATGTTCTTCACCGGCACCAGAACGTCACAGTATTATGAACGCCTCGTCAAACTGCCAATTGCCAGGCATCGCTTTCCTACCATCTATGCGCTGTTCCTTCGCCGTGAAAATGGTTCACCTGTTCAATTGAACCGCCGTGGTTTCGTGACCGCAGGAGCAACTCGACCTCGCCGTGGAGCTCCCCGACGTAGACAATCTCTTGCGCACCAGCTGGGCAATGAATGCCGCAGGGGCAGCGAGCTCCATCGACGACCTGGACCTCTACGGGACCGCTTCCAAAACGCGCACGCAACTTTTTTACCTGCGCTTCGCCCACACTTACTGCGGCGAGCGGGACAAGTCGCGGCTGCTGGCGCTGCGTTACGCGGCCAAGACGTCGCCCAGCTTCGCCGAGGCCTTCGACTGTTCGAAACCCAAGACCGCTGGCTGCTGACGCCAGCGTGCTTGAAGTGTTAAGCCCGTACAAGCGGCATTCCGCCGATGGATGCCCACGTGTGGAAGGTTGGCGCTATAAGTTCCACATCGCGAACTCACAACGGTGAACTCCTATTGGGGCCCGATTTCCCCGATATGGAAATTTGAAGTATCCAGCAACATTGCATAAGCTCCGTTTGTCTCATTTATTGCTAAGCCAGCAATAATTGCCAGATCTGCGAAGATTATACTTGAATTAAAATTTAGGTCGACAAGCGACCTTTATTTTTATCGATACAATGTCCTTGCTAAATTCTCAGTATAATATTGTCTTCTTCCTTAGAGTTTTGTTTTCACATGTTTCATGCGTTTTCTATATATAGCGTTAAATGTGTTTTCTAATACCATCTTATTCCTCGCCGCAGCCCATAGTGTGTTTGCTAAATTTAGACGAAACCGGACGAAACCAAGCGAGATCAAGCTTCATGAGGGATGCGGAGCTTCACAATTATTTGTAGCAAAATTTTCGATGTCGACGGGCAACCTCACGTTTAAAGATAACTGCAGGCGGCCTCACACCCCCAGCTGTACTCCCCTGCGGCTTGGCAAAATATATGCAGGTTGTTTTTTTTTTCTTTTTAGCTGCCTAAAATTTTTTTTTAAGATTGCGCATGGCAGATAGCAAAATTCTAACCCGTGGTCTAAGTCACTCGATGGGGCTCAACCATTGTCAATATAGTCAAATAAAAATTAGCGTATTTACGCTACTTCACTTTTCAGTTAATTATTTTACGCCACATATTTCAATCTACGAATCACAGCGGCTAGTTCGCACGGCGAATACACTTAGAACGAATTCTCTGGACCAGCACCAGTTCCCATATATTAAATTTCAGATTGTCCGACGAAATGCTTCCATAGTTAGGAAGTTGAACTTTGCTATTGAAGTATTAAAGTGGTATGAACCATTTGCTGGGAAAAAAATGACGCAAATGTGTTGTTTAAAACATTGGAGCACTGATTGGAATAACATCGTCAGCAGCGAAACTGACTGGACAGCTTGGCTCAGTTCCGCGGACGTCGACCGACAACTTGGACTGGTGGATAGGGCGGAGTTGGCCAAGCAGGCCCAGGGCTTTACTTAAGCCCGATCCCTCATCCACCTCCCCCTTTCCCCTTCCCCTTTTCAATAAACTTTACGACCACCACCAGGAACAGGGACATTGCAGAGAGTTAGTCGAATGTGCCTGCTTCTAGCTCCGGTAACAACTCTTCAAAATTTTCGTGGGTTAGACCGCAGTAACGAAGGGAGTGTTTTATCGAAGAACGTCTTCTTGGGCTGGGAAATGGCATGGTTGTTATTTATATCAACTCGGCCATATTCTGACCAGTGAAGTGCATGATTTGTGAACTTTTCGCACTGGAGTAGCGGCGGCTTCTTGTTGCGCAGGCGCATTAAAGATTTTTTGAACCAACAAAAGCGAGGGCTTGAAGAAATACTTTTTTGTACATAACGACCGAATAAATATAGTATCTTGTGCTTGTATATATTCCAGTTATAATCAACAGCTCGTTTAGTAGAGTTAGCAAAAGATTCTGGCAGAAATTCGTCTATAGCTCACTTGTTATGGAAGCCGAGTCAGCTTTCGAGTAGTTTCGAATAACTTAGTAAGTTTTCTCAATGAAAACGTGCGATCGCAGAATGAAATGAAGTATCGCGCGATCGCTTACATCTGGCAAATATCTTAGTGAGTAGGCAAGTTCAGGTTCAGTCATAAAGTTGTTGGCAGTTGTCGGGCTAATACGTGTAGGCATATTAGCAAGCTGTCTGAGGTTAAAATCATAACAAAGTTTCAAAAGTTCAGTACACTCTACCGTGTTGGGCTTAAAAGTTATCGAAGCAATGGCCCATAAAATATCAGGAAAGTTGAAATGGCCAAGAACAAATAATGGCATGTTAGGATACCTCATAAGTACCCGGCTAATTACATCGTAAAGCTCACGACAGAAAGCAGGAGGAGCAGATGGGCACAGAAAGAAGGCGCAGAAGGAGCACGCAAGCCACCCAACACCATTTCACGACTAGACATAATCACCCGGACACAAGCTATCTCCAAGAATGAACGAACTGGAATGGTATGAGAAGCTAGTGCGTTACTAATAGCAATCAAAACTCCGCCACCCGAACGAGTATCATGATTATATCTGCACGTGTTGTAAGCCTTTTCGCAAACGAATATTACCGCGTCATTTAGCGCTACCGATAGCCAAGTTTCTGTGATGATAACAATGCCGGTTGAGCAAGAATCGTGGACCATAGTTTCGCACGTTTCTTTAACATACTGCGGGCATTTGTAAATATATATATGCTTTACTTCATTTAGGTCTAAGCACACATAGCTATAAAGAATGTGGACGAGAGCTACCTGCAGTCATGGGGCTGCTATCGTGCGCATGTGCATTTCGGTCGGTTCCAGTTGTCCCACGTGTCCGTGCATTTCGTGGCAAGTCAAGTTCTCAAGCGCGGTGGGTGGCGGCACAGTACACATAGGTCCTTTTGTTAATTATAAGCCTGCTAAGGCCGCTAGCTTTGCCGTATTCAATTAATTTGTTTTTTTTATTTACGCTTAGCCTTACAGAAGTCGTCACTGAAGTCGTCACAGAAGTCGTGACATTAAAGGACGTAAATGTAAATACTATTGGACGGGTTTTATTTGCTACGAAGTATCCCAGTCTGTGCACTCGACAGACTGCATCATCCTCTAAATCCATGTCATAATTCCGGGAGAACAGATCACGAACAATGTTGAGGTTGTTGCCATGTTGATGGTGTTGCCATGTTGAGGTTGTTGACATGTATCTTGCCAGACTGTTGCCATGTTTCGGTCGGGGCGTCAGAAACCCATAGAATAGCAGGTTATCACGTTTCGATCACGCGGAAATTCAGCGCCACGTTTTCGATTTTGACCGCTTCCCAAACAGCAGTGAAAACAGCCACGGAGTTCGGATACTGCGGCCGCAACAGACTCGGAGGCCGCTGCCGAAACCGCCCTTTTTTGCCGCTGCCCCGGAGACTGCTTTGGTAATTGCATCCGAAACAGCCTTTGAAACTGCCTGCGAGACCAGACTAGGGATGTCTGCAGGAGTAGGAGCGCCTCGAAGCGATTCAGCAAATGGTCGCACAGCAGTCACTCTAGCTGTTAGGTCAGAGGCAGTATCGGCAACCGCATCTTGATCATTTTTTAGGTCAGCAAGAAAATCTATTACCTCGGTATGACGAGTGTCAGACTAATTTTTAAGAGTTCTTACAACTTGGAGTAATTCATTGTGCCGTTTCTCAGGGTCTTCGCGGATGAAAGAGTGCCGAGATCCTTCGCAATCAGCCGCTGCGATTGAATCAGTCCAATATATCTGTCAACAAAGACTAAGTCAGTCAAACAAATTTTTGCTTCGCGTGATAGTTATGCAGATCAAACGCACATTCTTGAATTTATTGTGAAGCGAAGGTTTTGTAAAATCGATAATGAATTGCTATGAATTTGTGCATTTCAGTCTAGCGTCATTGGCGTAAGGGAAACTCGCGTGTGGACACACGCACCCATGCTACCCGCTATGGCAAGTAATATTATACTCGCTTGTATTTCTTCGTAGCTTCTTTGTTTGATTTATACTCATCTGCTGCTTCTTGGTGGATCCCCCGTTGTGGGTATATGCCATAGTATGGGAATTACAATGATCCTCAACACGAGGTAACAACCTCGCCGGGCTAGTTGGCGTTCGCATGATAGAAGTATACCGAGCAATTGCGGACCATTAGTTGGAGCGTCGGACTGCTGCGCACTAAGGCATGAGGTTCGAATGCCGCCGCCGGATGAATTTCATTTCATTTACTTTTTTTCTTGTATTTTTGTTTGTTTCTTGTTTGTTTGTTTGTTTGTTTGCTTGCTTGTTTGTTTGTTTGTTTGTTTGTTTGTTTGTAAGAGCAAGGAAGAATCTAGCCGGCGGCAACCCGACCTGCGACCGACCGACCGACCCATGCGGAACTGCGGGATCGTAGAACGCTTCGGTTAAGAAGAAAACGAAAAAAAAAACTTGTTTACGTACGTAGAGACGCAAGGTCAGGTTTTGAAGACTCAGCGTTTACTACATCTTACACGATGACCACGCAGGCAAGCACACGAACTTCCCAGGCGTTTAATTCAAACTGACTACGCGAGCCCCCATTCTTCACAGACAACATGCTACACTATATCGCAAATAGCGAAGCGGCAGGGGGGCGCCTCCAGTTTCCCCAACGTGAAGACGTTTCTACAATGTCAAAGAAGAAGAAGAAGAACGATCTGGCTCGCGTCACGGGCAGTTCGAGACCGTGTAGGAAGACAAGAACCTTAGATATATGCAAAGCCTATGACAGCATTGAACATACAATTTTAACGAATCGGTTACAGAGCCATTGCTTTCCAGGCTATATAATAGCATGGGTGCATGAATTTTTAAAAGACCGGGAGTTCTATTGTTTTCGAAGCGGCTATTCTTCCAGTAAATATAAGCAAACAAGAGGTGTGCCTCAGGGATCGGTACTTTCACCAGTATTATTTAATATTTTACTGAGCAGAATCCCCGTTCACCCAGCTGTCAGTACATACGTTTATGCTGATGACATTGCCTTTTTTGGTATGGCTAGCGACATATACTCTCTTTACGAAATACTGCAGTCGTATCTAAGGGAACTGGAAGGCTGGCTGGATAGCTTACACTTAAACCTGAATGCTAATAAGTGTGCTATCCTTGTTTTTCCCGTTAAAGACCCAGTATACATATCGCTTAACTATCATCTCGAAGATATCCCACAAGTAGAATCACTAAAATACCTTGGAGTGATTTACAACGGATATCTTAACTGGCGGCCGCATATTGAATATATTGCGACAAAAGGAGCTCGTTCAATGGGCATTTTGCGCAAGTTAAGCAACCGAAGAACAGGTATGCGAAGAAAATCCCTCTTGATGGTGTATAAGATGTATGTTCGTCCGGTGTTAGAATTTGGATGCGTTTTATTCTCAGGTGTCCCAGCATACAAGCTTCGGCCGCTAGTTTTGTTGGAACGAGAGGCGCTACGTCTGTGCTTAGGCCTCCCAAAATTCGTTTCGAATGCCGTACTATACCTGGAGGCAAGAATCCCACCCATAATATGCCGATTTCGCCTTCTGACAGTTCAGACTTTCCTAAGGCTATATGAATCCCCATTAAACCGCCTTCAAATTATTTTCCTCTCTAATCCAGAATTATTTTTTCCTATTCATTGGCCCAGGTTTCATAGACCACAGATTATATTTGTGCAAACATTACTTGAACCACTAAATGTGCACATTCGTGAGGTGCTTCATGATAATACGCATTCAAATTACCCAGAGATCAGGTTTGATGACATTTTCCCAAACCACGCGAAACTCCTCCCTTACGGCATTTTAAACGCCATGTTGCAAGACCACCTGAGCAGCCTAGAAACAAACGTTATCATTGCAACAGATGCCTCACAGTGCGAGGAAAAAGCTGGCATTGGAATATTTTGTCCTGTGCTCGACTGGTCTTTTTCTTTAAGGTTGCCTGATTTTGTGCCTATTTTTCTGGCCGAGTTGTTAGCAGTAATCCTAGCTTTACGTAAATTAGACCCAATCATTACAACGGCTGCCATTCTGACTGACTCCCTTTCGGTATGCTCTTGCCTTACCGCAACTAATGAGTCACCCATGCTAAAACTATTCCGCTTACTAGTTCCTGCCCATGTGCGATGTGTTCATTTGATTTGGGTGCCAGGGCATAAAGGTTTGTTTTTTAATGAAACTGCTGATTCACTGGCAAATGCATCACTATCCGGCCCTGTTCTTCCTATTCTACCAGTGACAGCACAGATCACGGCGACACGATTTCGGATGCGATCAATAAGATTAGCCTTATCAAACCCACATTTGACTGCTTCTCCAGAGTATAAGCACCTGGCATTTCCCTGGCATAGCGAATCCTGTGACACAAAGATGCTGGAGGTCTGCCTCACCAAATTACGCTGCCGCATACCCTCGCTGAATTTCTACTTACACAGGTCGGGTTTGGTTCCCTCCCCCCTCTGTTCTTTTTGTAATGAGGAAGAGACGATACACCACTTTCTTCTATCTTGTCGCCGCTTTACTGCGCTTAGAAAAAGATGGTTGGAAATACCTTTTCGAAGAATTGGCCTGGACTTGACAGAACCTGCAATTCTTTCGTTCGGAGCGTCCACTTTGGGATTCAGCCACACGGATGCATGCTTCGCTGTCCGAACATTCCTTATGGAATCTAAACGAATGCCCTGCTAATTTCCTTTATTTTTGTTTTTACTTTTAAGTTAATTATTACCAATTCAATATTACCTTCCTGATGTTATTTAACAGGCAATTCTGCGCTATTCAATGCTATTTCAATAACTATTAGGAAATTTATGCTTCATAATAATTTCGAATAATCCACCCATCTCTTGGCCAATCCCCCATCGTGGGTAGGAGCCACACGCATCACAGGCAACAACAACAACAACAACAACATCCGCTTTATTTGGCTCGGGCCGACAAGCCAGTGCTCTTGTTTTATTCAAGCATGGCGCAATCGGTGAGTTTACTGCTACTTACCGCCGCCGTAGCCCGACCTTCTCTGTCTTTTAGCGCCTCAAAGTCGTATTAAGGCAGGCTTCAGCCAGCGTCCGTAGAAAAGTGTTCTATATGTGCTCGTGTAGGCCTTTCGCCCTTCGTGCATTACTCGGCTCTTGACTAATGCAAACGTAAACCAGGGGCACTATAACGTAAAACTATTCCAATATGTTTCTATTCCAATCTCCTGACGTCAAATTTGCGTAACCACCAACGCAAGCACCGGGCGGTCACCCGCAGGGTTGTCTGAACAGACCAATCAAACGCTCTGCTCGTTCATAGGAGGTCACTTTTGTTTGCTTGAAAAACGAATAACATTGCCTACACTGAGCGGCTTGTCGTATCTAATTGGCGGAAAAGAGGCGATGAGAACGCTCAAGTGAAGAGGGATTCGATGGGGCCGAGCCACTGCACTGAAAGGCGATAAACGGATGAAGAGGGTGGTGCCGGCGTCTACGATTGGTCGGCTTTCCCTTACTTAGCTTGCGGTGGCTGGTCGAAAATCGCGGCGGCATGCAATGGCAGCTCAAGAATGATGCTAAAACGGACCCTCAGCAAAAGAAGAGTTGGCAGAATGAGGGGGTAAACGTGCCGAAATCCTCGAAAACATTACACGGAGACGCAAGAAGTTTTATTATACGCAAATACACCCATGCTCTCCGGCAGGTGCGAGTAGCCAGCGTCTGATCGAACGGCGGTCGCCATCTTCTATTCCTTTCGGAACGGGGCAGCCTGCGGCTATTCGGAAGAAATTTCAGTTTTGTTTGGCATATTAATGCATCCTTATCGCCTACACGTCACTTTTACGCGGTGAGTTCTTGTGGTTTTGTGACGTCTGTGACAGGCAGGTGAAGTGGGTGCAGTCCGAAAACTTTTTACCAATAGCCGAGGGCTAATGCCGAAAAGGGTCGAATCAGAAATAAATGTTTTTCTTTTTTCTGTCAAATCATGCATAATCAGTGTGTACACATCATATCAGACGGGGACGTATCGCGGTTTTCGTGACGTCGCGTGACAGACAGGTGAAGAGGGGGTGGTCGAAAAAGTTTTTGACCAATCGTGGAGGGCTGATAGCAGAATTGGAATAGAAAAGTTTGGAATAGTTTTACGTTATAGCGCCCCAGGACACAGTTATTTTTTAGAGTGGAACTGTTAGAACCTCGCTGGGTTTCTCTTGACGTCCGCAGCTTTGCCGAGCTGAGAGAGAGAGTAATACCATCGCGCAGCATAGCGACGCGGCAAGGAGGAGTGGAGTCTAGCGGGGGAGATCGAGCGTCGGGACGTGGCACAGGCGGTGTGACGTCATTGCTCTGCGATAAAACCCCGCGCGCTCGCGTCGGCGCTCCTCTTTCTCGCAGTGGAAAAAAAAAGATATGCGTAGCTCTGCTGTCGCCAACACATGAGACCAGCGGAGCTGAGGAAAGCCCAGCAAAAGTTAGACTAAGTGTGCCGTTTGGCACTAATGGCCTTCTGCCAGCTCCGTTGGTTTCTGGTGTTTGCGATAGCAGACCAATGCATAATGTTTTTTCGGCATTGATTTGAGGACAGAGGTGCGAAGATAGTTTCTCGAAAGATTATAACTATAGATGTGCGCAAATAATCAATTTTGAATTCTAATCTAATACTTCCCATTCGCCTCGAAGCATTCTAAAGCAATATTTTAAGTTCCTCTTCCGGAACTGAGTTCCGAATAAAGCGGGTTGTACGATTAGCTGAAGCTGCCAGGAAATTGTCTATGGTCCATGAAAGAGAGTCTGTTGGACCCGTGTTGGAATCTATACCAGGAACCTGTTGCAAACAAGCAGTTGTTGGTACCAGTGGCACGCTGGATACGCACATTGTACCATAACACACGTGCGTAAAGACGTTTCGATCCATGGTATGACCGGTACTTAAAACGCATCAAACAAATTTACACTAACTCAGCAACACCTTTTGTTTAACAAGTTACAGCAGTTCGAGCAGAGATCTTTCCGGTGTTTTGCAGCGAACCTGTTAATGGCTAGTTCCCCCAAGATCGTGTCCGTGTGCCGACAGAAAACTCGCGCCTTCTGCTCTGGCATCCGCGTCAGACGCCACCTGCGTTCTTGCCGTTGAGTGCGTGCCGTGGTTGACGCCCCCCCCCCCCCCCCCCCTAGTAAAATAAAACCTCTATACGTGGGCCGATCCTGAAGATAGCGCAACGCCTGGCCGATCCGCTGCGGAGGTCAAGCAGTCGTTACGCACTCCCCATACGTAGGCCGATCCCGAAGTTAGTGCAATGATGAGCCGAGCAGCAACGGAGGTGAACCAAGTGTTGAGAACTCCCCATACGTGGCCCGATCCCGAAGCGAGTGCATTGCTGGACCGAACCGCGGCGTAGGTGAAACAGGCATTAAGCACTCCCCATACCTGGGACGATCCCGAAGATAGTGCGATGCCTGGCCGACCCACGGCGGAGGTCAAGCAGGTGTTAAGCACTCCCCACACGAGGGCCAATCCCAAAGATAGTGCAATGCCGGTCTGATCCGCGGTAGAGGTGAAGCAGGTGTTAAGCACTCCCATACGTGGGCCGATCCCGAGGATAATGCAATCCGAGGCCGACCCGCGACATAGGTGCAATTCGCCATTAAGGGGCGCACATACACAGCGTCGCTCACATCCTTCTTCACAAAGTGGAAGGGCACTGTATTTTTGACGCATGCGTGTTTCCAGCATAAGCTTTAATTTCACACTAAGCAAAGACACTGAACCAAGTTTAGAGTGACAAACTATCCTTTCAGAACCAACTCCAATTTAGCTATATTGGTGGCAATAGGTTAATTATTTGAAAAGAAAGTGAAGAGTCAAATGTTCCGTTTCTTGCGCTTTGCACCAACAACCTAGCCGCGCTGTATGATGTCACGTATTTCCAAAGTTTTCTTTTGTGTTCTTTTTTTCATGCATTCGTGACATTGTGGCGCAGTAAACGTTCTGGAAACTTGCTAAGTTCAGTCTTTGGGTCAGTTATAATAAATGTAGTGCGTCCTTGCTGGTTAACTCTTAACTAGTCCAGAGCAGATGCCTTCAGAATGAATGACGTCACGTGGGTGCCGACGCTAGACCTGCAAGGCGGCGTAGCCACGACTTTCACTTTTCTTTCGTTTCTTTCTTTCTCCTTCTTCTTCCTTTTCTTTTACTATTGTAGAAATGTTACTTATTAATGCAGCTCAGGTTATGTATTGTGTTAAATTTTCAACAATAATGTGCCTTGCGGACACGCAACGCAGGGCGTGTTCAGCCCTAGCTTGAAGGAAAGTGTAAAGTCACCTCCCGGTCGAAGTGGCAAGTCGCCTCCCGGTCGAAGTGGCAAATCGGCTCCGGGTCGAACCGCGAAGTCTTCCCCCGAGCCCGACGGCCAAGCTGCGGCCCCCGGCGGCGCCGAGGCGCGGCCGGCTGTCCCGTTCAAGGCTCGGAACCTCGCCGGCGCCGTGAAAGCCGTGAGGTTCGTGGGCCGAGCGCTGCTGCACAACCGGGGAAACCAGATCACGCGCGCGAGGCTGATCTCCATCCTCATCATTCCCGTGGTGCTGCTGCCGCTTCCGCTCTACTACCGCAACAAGGTGCGGTGCGCGCTCCCTCGCGTGCACGCTGAGGATCCCCGCAGACCTCATTTCAGGCGTGACTGTGGTGACGCGTTGCTGCGGCGTGGGGCGGCCGCGACGCCCATCGCAGAACGAAGGAATGCCCCCAGAGCGCGACGCGAGGACGCGATTCGGGAGCTGGAAAAGGAAGCTTGTTTTCTAAAATTTCGGGCACAATACGGAGTGTCGCAGTTAACGGTTAACGTTAGCCAAGCAATAGACGTACATAGCATGATACCTATGTCATTCCGTGAAAATTGCTTAGGTAATTGTGGAAGAGAAAAATTTAACAAGTTCGTCCATGCTCGGAAGAACGACATGACTTCAGATGGAAAAGGTGTTATTTCATGCTAGAAAATCCAGTTCAATATTTTCCACTGCAATATGGCATGCGCATTATTTTTTTTTCGCGCTTTACTCGGAGCGCACGAAATTGGAAAAGGGCGGTGAGATTACGGGGCATCCGGCTCTGCCCGCGCGTCGCGACAACGTTCCCAAATTTGATTCAAAAAGAACTACAAAGCAGTAAGCTGTGGATGTTGGCTAACATTTGCTGTCACCTGCCGCGGGGGCTCAGTGGCTATGGTGTTAGGCTGCTGAGCACGCAGGTCGCGGGATCGAATCCCGGCCACGGCGGCCGCATGTCGATGGGGGCGAAAACACCCATGTACTTAGATTTAGGTGCACGTCAAAGAACCCCAGGGGGTCGAAATTTCCGGAGTACTCCACTACGGCGTGCCTCATAATCAGAAAGTGGTTTTGTCACGTAAAACCCCACAAGTTTTTTAACATTTACTGTCAACTCCATGTTGCGCGCGTCGATCGCAGCCAGCGTAACGACCAGCTGGCTGTCGAGTCGGGCAATGAGCCGAGTTGGTGCCTTCAAATCACTTCGGAAGCGCAGGTGCCGCGGCATGCGGGCGCGTAATCACGCGGCACTTTTCGTATTCCGCTCGCATCGAATGAAATACGTAAGAAATAATTACGCAGAGTATGTAGCCCACTCAGAACAACTGAATGGGATATTTCACAACGGAGTAGTACTTTTTCTATCGGAAGTGGCGCTCTTCAGGCCAAAGCGAGAAAGCTGTTCGTTAAATCTTCTCTAAGTGTTCGGGTGGTAAGAACCGAAAAAGTATCCCAGTTGTAAAAGATGACTGGATATTCGTATATTGTGCTGTTTCATATTCGTATATTGTGCCATATTTTTTGTAAAATACAGTGTGACTAACGTTAGCTGGGGCACGCGATATAGCAAGGCACTGAATGACGTACGGGCATGCCTCGCTAGTTGACCGCTATATAAATGTTGTCCAAATCCACGCCTCATAGAGTGGCGCCCTCTGAATTTAAAATGCGAATCTTAAAGGCTATGCTGTTGCTGGTTGAATGCGTCGGAAGCGATTTTGGTAGCCGGAAACGCGTCACACACGTCAGTTTTTTGGACGCCACTTATTTTCGCTTTGTCACTGAACACATAATCGATGGAGCCATGGTTTTTACAGGTAAATATGTACAAAATAGATATATAGATTGTAATAGAGGAGAGAAAATATAACGGAGAAGTAGGCAAAATGCTGCACTGCAATAAACGTAGTAAAACCTGGTTATGTCAAGCTGGCCGATTAACTGTTGGTCACCGCCCGTTTCAAAGAGGATGCCAATGGACATCATCACCGCCATCGCCATTCGGGACCCAAGCAATTAACGACCCACGACACTGCAGTGATATCACTGGATTCTCGCAAAAGCTCAAGGCCAATGCGCGATTTCTTTACACATTATCCTTTTTCACCGCCCCGTTCTCTACATAATGTCTGTAGACAACGTGCGCACTTATCGTTCATCATTCACCCGCCGTGGTTGCTCAGTGGTAAAGGCGTTGGGCTGCTAAGCACGAGGTCGCGGGATCGAATCCCGGCCAAGGCGGCCGCATTTCGATGGGGGCGAAATGCAAAAACACCCGTGCACTTAGATTTAGGTGCACGTTAAAGAACCCCAGCTAGTGAGAATTTCCGGAGCCCTCCACTACGGCGTGCCTCATAATCAGAAAGTGGTTTTGGCACGTAAAGCCCCATAATTAAAACTAATTTTCGTTCATCATTCTATTGCGCTTAGTGTTACACTGACTGAACTAATGTACGAACATAAGGAACAATACACGGACGTAATTGGCGCAAGCTACCAACTTGCCTAATACTGTTAAAGAACACGCTTATACACAAGGTGATGTGCGAGGGAAGAGGTGGCGGTGTAGATATAGAAAGATATGTCAAGGTGACGACGCGGTGTGCCGGAAAAACATCGTTCACTTGCACCCGTTCACCGTGGCAACCTCAGCTTCGATGAGTACGATGGACGGAGTGCTTACGCACTTCTCTATTTATGTTGCTATGGCAAGCGCTTCCCATATTTCTCTCTTCATTTTCATTTTTGATGCGCCAACGACTGTAGCGCTTTCCAGTAGCAGAGAGCATTTGGGCAGTTTGCACTGCGCAGCCAAGTTGCTAAGCGCAATCGGGAGCTGGCACGTGTATTCGTGCTCCCGTAACCTGTTACGCTATCACGTAACCTGTTATGTGTCAATATGTGTCACGTAACCGGTTACACATATCGTCGTTAATTCGTCGTTAATTCAGCTAGTAATCGAATGTTTACGAGTTTATACGGGTGATAAAGCTACCATCCTTACTTCGTATGGCTATCTACTAATTTCGCTATCGCAATTGGTGCTTCGCCTTTCGGACAAAATTCCAACTTTTATTTACTTTTTTTCGCGGAGCATTTTTGGAGCATTATAGTCTGCACGGCTGCTGCGCCATAAAAATCCCAACTCATCATCATCATCATCATTTTTGGAGGCGATTTCGTGCGACAGGCTTTTCATAGCATTCCCAGAGTTTTGCGCGTTGGCGCTTGGTACGCGTGTGGCGTGGAGGCGGTGGTTGTGACGTCAGTCCTGGCGGGAAAAAGCTCGTATACGGGGAGGTCACGTGGGCTTTCGTTCCTGTTCCTGTTCCTGTTCCTTTCGCGGCGTACGCTGCTGTCATAATCTGTAGACGCAACGGTCAAGGCATGATTTGTCTGCCTGTCTGCCTCTCTCATATATATATATGTATATATATTCGGTGGCTGCGCACACTGCAGCCCAGCTGGTGCGGGTACTGCATGCTGCTCATGGCCGTGTATTGGGCCACCGAAACGTTGCCGCTTGCTGTGACGGCTCTGCTGCCCGTAGTGCTGTTCCCGCTCACCGGGCTTCTCACTGTGGAAGCTACCACCAAAAACTACTTCAACGCACGCATTCACCTTGTTTTGTCTACCTGTAAAAATTTTGTTGCAACCTTCGCGACCAAATATTCCTCAATGTCAGATGAAAAGGATTCCCCACATTTCTAGATTTTTGCAACCAACCAAACTGCGGCATTGTTTTTTGTAAAATACAACTTACGCTCATTGTCCAGAAAAATTTCGTTGCTTAAAGTTCTTGCTCGTTTTAAAATGCATTTTTATTGGGCTCAAGTTGAAATTATGCCGATATACGACTTTATATGCTTTCTCAGCTCTCATTTGCATACATCCCAATGTCAAAATATCGAATAAAACCTAACATAAAATACTTCCTCTGCTTTCAGAGTGCGGAAACTGATTTTGTTCCAACACTTTCGCAGTGTCATTTGACGAATGTCGTACGCCTCAAAATATATCCACATGGACAATACTACAGCCGTTGATACCAGCACTAGCCTCCTCCTTACAATTAGTAGCTCAGACAGCAAATGTTGGCTTAAATCTTCTTTGACCAAATTTCCTTTTTTTTTTTTGCCGTAGCGATGCTGTAGCTCCGGGGATCTAGAAAATGTGACAAACGTTGGTAGCACTGCTCATACTTAATTTATATAGCTGATTAGATAAGTGCTATCCCTGCATTCTTCCTGTTATGTCAACTCGCACTCACTGTTACGTTTCGCCTACGACGCGCGGTAAAGCCGGCGCGGATGCAACAGACGCCGGGGCTTCGTTCAAAGCGGCAGGCATTTTGGCCCGTTCGGCGCCGCCGCTACGCCTCCCCGCCAAGCGCGTCCAGGCATGTTCCAATGCCACGTGTCTTCATGTGCGTGTGTGTGTGTATGTGCATGTTGGTGCCCACGCTTGTCGAAACGCGGCAGCCGGGGAGAGGAGCTCCCCCAACTGTGAAGCGAGGAGGTCTGACCGGCGCCGGCACGACGGCTGCGCCACCTTCTCATCCCAACGTGCCCGAGCGGCGCCGACACGACGGCTGCGCCACCTTCTCATCCCAACGTGCCCGAGCGGCACAGTCACGTGCTCGTCTATAGAGGGGTTCCTTCTTGCCCTCAACTGCGAGAGTATAAAAGCAGCTGCCCCCGGACGCCAAGGGAGGCTCCGATTTCTGCTGTTGAGTAACGTGCTCTCCCGTCTCTCTACTTCGGTCGACCTGACCGCCCACTCTTTGCGATGTTAGAATAAACAAGTTGTTTTGTTGTTACCAGTCGACTCATGCTTTGCCGGGACCTTCGGATGCTTCCAGTTGTGCCCCAGGCCGCCAGGCCAACGCTACCCTTGGGGCTTGCGACCCAGGTGCAACAACGGGCGTCAGCGCTGAGGTTCACAACAACTGTCTGCCAGCGGTGAGATCGCGACAACGGAGGCCAGCAGCGAAGATATGCGGTTGACTGTATGCTGAGCAGCTCAACGACGATCCGGGAGCAGTGCAACGAGCCCTGTGTGATGACTGGTTGCCTGCAGCGGAACGACTGCGCTGAATTCTTGGCTGCGAGGTTTGGTGAGTGCGGGACTTTCTTCTTCTGAATTTTGCCAAGCTTTTGTTAGTGTCAGAAACAGAGCTGGTAATTGTGGTTGTCGTTGCTGCCGGGTTAGTTTGCGGCAAGACAATAATAGGCAGTAGAGAAAGCAGCATTCAGAGCAGCCATGGATTTGAAGTCGTTGCGCAAACCGAAATTGCTGGAGCTTGCAAGAGAGTTGGGTCTGGATGTCTCAGACAAACTCAGAAAACCAGAACTGCTAAGGGCTATTCTTGAGTTAGAAGCTGAGGATGACGAGCTGTCGGAATGCCTTGAGACCATTGAGGAGAGGGAGACGGCGAAAAGACAGGAGCGCGAACTTAAAGAACAGAAAGAAAAAGAATAGCGTGAACGTAAAGAACAGATAGAACGAGAGCAACAAGAGCGCGACCGTCAACACGCTTTGGAAATGAAGCGTCTCGAGATAGAGATGGAACGCGCTCGTAATGCAAGTCAGGCACACGGTGCAGGAGAACGCGTATTGTTCAAAATGACTGTCCTGATGCTGCCGTTTAAGCTTGGAGAGGACATTGGTTTGTTCCTGGTTAACTTTGAGCGAACGTGCGAGAAGCAGGGGTTCTCTCGGGAAACGTGGCCACAGCGCTTGCTCACTTTGTTACCCGGCGAGGCGGCCGACGTAGTCGCTCGCTTGAATAGAGAGGAGGCAGAGGATTTCGACAAAGTGAAATCGAGTCTGCTAAAAAAGTACAGGCTGTCAGCGGAGGCGTTCCGTCGGAAGTTTCGGGAAAATGAGAAAGGCAGAAGTGAGTCATATACGGAGTTTGCGTGCATGCTTATGTCAAACATGCAGGAGTGGCTCAAAGAAGAGAAAGCGTTTGGTGACCACGATAAAGTTCTGCAGTGCTTCGGGCTGGAACAGTTTTATAGTCGGTTACCTGAGAACGTGCGGTACTGGGTCTTGGATAGGCCAGACGTTTGTACGGTGGCTAAAGCCGCCGAGCTAGCCGAGGAGGTTGTGACGCGTCGGGCTCGCGGAGCTAAGGACGGTCAAAAGGGTGAATTTGGCTCGAAGTTTGAGAGGCCGAAGTTCACACCCATGAGAGCAAAGGGGAACACACGTAGTGCGGATGCGAGTGAAAGCAGTGCGACCGAACCTAAGGAGACGGCGGCAGCCGAAGCCGAACGCAGAAAGCGGTTCGAGATGAGGCAAGCGCGCGTTTGTTATACGTGCCAGAAGCCGGGTCACTTTTCGGCGCAGTGTCCGGAAACAACACCAAAAGTTGTTTTTTTTTCAATAGGCAGCACTGACGAGAACATGAAGCTTCTCGAGCCTTACATGCGAGACCTCCTCGTGAACGGGAAAGAGTGCCGAGTGCTTCGCGATTCCGCAGCAACGATGGATGTAGTTCACCCGTCTTACGTAGAACCCCATATGTTCACGGGCGAGTGCGCATGGATCAAGCAAGCCGTGGAAGCTCATAGCGTGTGTCTGCCCGTAGCAAAAGTGCTTATTGAAGGACCTTTCGGAGCGCTTGAGACGGAGGCGGCAGTGTCGTCTATGCTGCCCCCCCAGTACCCGTACCTATTTTCGAACAGGTCCGATCACCTCCTGCGCGAGAAGGGGCTTTTGTTTGGTGAGGCTAGTGTTCAGGCCTTAACCAGATCGAAGGTTCGGGAGCTCGCTGCAAAGGCGGTAGTTGCGGGGCCGACGTTATCAAACAATGAAAAAGGGTCAGAGGCGCAGCAAGCCGATATTCAGAGCACGCACGAACTGAATAAAATTGAGCCTGTAGCGTTGAAGGCGCCAGATACTGGAGAGGAAATGCCCGACACGGGAAAGTTAGAAGAGCTATCTGCAGATTTGCTCATCGCGCCTACGTCAGACGGACTTGATAGGTTGCTAAAAGTCAGCCGGTCGGCTTTGATAGCCGAGCAAAAGAAGGATGGCAGCCTAGAAAACGTGCGCTGCAATGTCAAGGAAGGTATCGCCAGGAAAAATGCACGTTTTGTGGAAAGAGGTGGAGTCCTGTACCGGAAGTACCTAGACCGCAGGGGAGTGGAGTTCGATCAGCTGATCGTTCCTCAATGCTATCGTCAGGATCTGTTGCGCTTGTCGCATGGGGGTTCGTGGTCCGAACACCTAGGAGTTAAGAAAACTAAGGACCGTCTCTTGCAAGAGTACTATTGGCCAGGGTGTTTTCGGGACGCAGACCATTTCGTGAGGACATGTGACACCTGTCAGCGGGTGGGCAAACCAGGGGACAAATCGAGGGCGCCGTTGAGATTGGTACCTATCATTACGGAGCCTTTTAGACGGCTCGTTATTGATACAGTGGGACCTCTTCCGGTAACAGCCACGGGGTACAGACACATTTTGACTGTGATCTGCCCAGCGACAAAGTTCCCTGAAGCAGTGCCGCTTAAAGAACTCAGCTCAGTTGAGATAGTCAATGCACTACTGTCCATATTTGCGCGAGTTGGTTTTCCTGCGGAAATCCAATCAGATCAGGGCACAGTATTTACTAGCGCTTTGACGACAACTTTTCTCGAAAGGTGTGGGGTAAAGCTGTTACACAGCTCAGTGTACCACCCACAGTCGAATTCCGTTGAGAAGCTCCACTCCGTCATGAAGCGCGTGTTGAGAGCATTGTGTTTTGAACATCAAACTGACTGGGAGCTGTGTCTGCCTGGGGTGATGTTTGCTTTACGGACCGCTCCGCATGCGGCTACGGGGTTTTCGCCAGCTGAGCTGGTGTACGGTCGCTCGCTGCGATCCCCGCTTCGCATGCTTCGTGAATCGTGGGAAGGCAGGGGCGACGACCCAGTCGTGGTGGAGTACGTGCTTAAGCTCCTCGAACGCTTAAGAAGGGCACAGGAGTTGTCAGGTGAAGCAATGGCCCAGCAGAGGGCCAAGGTTTATTATGATCGGACAGCCAGGGCCCGTCGTTTTGAGGTGGGCGATGAGGTCATGATATTGCGCACATCGCTAAACAACAAACTAGACGTGCAGCGGGAGGGCCCAGCACGAATTGTTCAGAAACTGTCGGTCGTTAACTACGTGGTGAGTCTGCCAGGAAAGCGGAAAGCACAGCAAGTTTACCACTGTAATCTGCTCAAACCTTATAGACGAAGGGAAGCAGTGGTGTGCGTGATGGTAAACGTTCCTGAAGAGCTTCCGGTCGAGCTTCCGGGACTAGGCTCAGTGACGAACAGGGAAGACACCGGTCAAGTCATTAGTGACCTTATCAGTAAAGCACCGCTGTCGCCTGAGCAGAAAACCGAACTACACCAGCTCTTACAAGAGTTTCAAGGTCTGTTCTCTGAGAGGCCTGGTAGGACTTCTGTCCTTACTCATGATATAGAACTTACCTCCCCAGAGCCAGTACGATGCAAGGCATATCGGGTGTCACCCCGCCAGAGCGATATTATGGAGGCTGAGGTAAAGAAAATGCTACAGCTCGGTGTTATTGAGGCTAGTGAGAGTGATTATACCTCCCCTTTGATTTTAGTTGAGGTACCGGGCAAGGAACCTCGTCCTTGCGTCGACTACCGCAGGCTTAATTCCATCACTAAGGATCAAATTTATCCGATCCCTAACATCGAGGAGTGCCTTGAGAAAGTTAGTAGCGCTCAGTTTATTTCCACCCTAGATCTTGTCAGGGGTTATTGGCAGGTTCCACTTACAGAAGAGGCTAGTAGGTATGCGGCGTTCATTTCACCAATGGGAACATTCCGTCCTAAAGTGTTGAGTTTTGGTTTGAAGAACGCGCCATACTGTTTTTCAAGCCTCATGGATAAAGTGTTGCGGGGACAGCGAGAATTCGCTTTACCGTATCTAGACGACGTAGCGATATTCTCCGCATCCTGGTCTGAGCATATGGCACACTTGCGGGCAGTGCTAACCCGCCTGCGCGATGCGGGCTTGACAGTCAAGGCTCCCAAGTGCCAGTTAGCACAGGCCGAGGTTGTCTACCTCGGTCACGTGATTGGTCAGGGTCGTCGCCGCCCCTCTGAAATAAAGGTGGCCGCTGTGCGAGACTTCCCGCAACCGCGCACGAAGACCGATATTCGGTCGTTCTTAGTTTCGCCGGCTACTATCAGAGGTACATCCCCAGGTACCCTGATATCGCGGCTCCCCTGACGGATGCTCTAAGAAAAACAGAGCCCCAAACAGTCGTCTGGGACGAGACAAAGGAAAGAGCTTTTAGCGCCCTAAAGAGTGCCCTAACAAGCCAGCCTGTGCTACGATCGCCAGACTATACAAAAGGGTTCGTTGTTCAGTGCGATGCTAGTGAGCGAGGCATGGGCGTTGTACTGTGCCAACGGGAAAATGGAGAAGTAGAACACCCCGTCCTGTATGCTAGTCGTAAGCTGACCAGTCGTGAGGAGGCGTACAGTGCCACCGAGAAAGAGTGTGCGTGTCTCGTGTGGGCCGTTCAGAAATTGTCATGCTATCTAGCCGTCTCGAGGTTTATCATTGAGACGGATCACTGCCCTCTCCAATGGCTGCAGACCATCTCTCCCAAAAATGGCCGCCTCCTGCGCTGGAGCCTCGCTTTGCAACAATATTCCTTTGAGGTGCGTTACAAAAAGGGGAGTCTCAACGGTAACGCCGATGGCTTAAGTCGAAGCCCCTAACGTAGGAATCAGCCTCAAAATTGTTTGTTACTGATGTTTTTCTTCCTGAGGCAGGATTTTTAACATATTGCTTTTGTGTAGTGTTTCAAAGTGATGATGTGCTTTCTAGTGCAATTTTCCAATTTGTGGACGCGTTCTGAGTGCTGCTAGACTACTGTAAGGAACTAGGCAGTGGTATAGAAGGGGAAAGAGCCTGGCAGGGCTTAGTGAGGGTTGTGCCGTGCTTGCTGACTGAGCGGTTGAGTTTCAGCGTAGTTCTAACGCTTGCCGGGAACGAGAACAAAAATGTGAACTCTCCCGAAGTCACTTTGCAGTGTCCTGTGCGAACCTGAACGAGAGAACGAGGCCTTCTCTGTGCGCTGCGCTCAAGAAACGTCGAGGGACGCCCGACTTCGGTTATGAGCATCATCGAGCGACATCCCTCCGGACAGCGGATGCAGTCCCCTGACCATCGGGATCTCCTTCCCCCGGCGGGGCGGTCTGTTACGTTTCGCCTACGACGCGCGGTAAAGCCGGCGCGGATGCAACGGACGCCGGGGCTTCGTTCAAAGCGGCAGACATTTTGGCCCGTTCGGCGCCGCCGCTACGCCTCCCCGCCAAGCGCGTCCAGGCATGTTCCAATGCCACGTGTCTTCATGTGCGTATGTGTGTGTATGTGCATGTTGGTGCCCACGCTTGTCGAAGCGCGGCAGCCGGGGAGAGGAGCTCCCCCAACTGTGAAGCGAGGAGGTCTGACCGGCGCCGGCACGACGGCTGCGCCACCTTCTCATGCCAACGTGCCCGAGCGGCGCCGACACGACGGCTGCGCCACCTCCTCATCCCAACGTGCCCGAGCGGCGCCGGCACGACGGCTGCGCCACCTTCTCATCCCAACGTGCCCGAGCGGCACAGTTACGTGCTCGTCTATAGAGGGGTTCCTTCTTGCCCTCAACTGCGAGAGTATAAAAGCAGCTGCCCCCGGACGCCAAGGGAGGCTCCGATTTCTGCTGTTGAGTAACGTGCTCTCCCGTCTCTCTACTTCGGTCGACCTGACCACCCACTCTTTGCGATGTTAGAATAAACAAGTTGTTTTGTTGTTACCAGTCGACTCATGCTTTGCCGGGACCTTCGGATGCTTCCAGTTGTGCCCCAGGCCGCCAGGCCAACGCTACCCTTGGGGCTTGCGACCCAGGTGCAACAACGGGCGTCAGCGCTGAGTTCCCAACATCACCCAAATATACAGAACTGACCTCGCGAGCGTGTGTCTCGGCCGTAACTTGCATCGCACCCATTTGCCATTAACGTTACCTAGAGCTACTCCGGCGGCGGCTGCCCTGTCTTGAACGCAATCTGTGATGAGTACAGAGTCTAGGCGCGCGGAAGGCTGATAGCGTAGTGTGCACGGCGTTCTCGCCACTTCGTGTTGAAGCTAGTGCCAGCGCGAAGGTGCCGCTCTTCCTCACACCAGCTCTTCGAGAGCGAGTGTCAGTGGTCATCGAGTGAGATGTGCCTGTGTGTCTGTGACACCATTCTTGTTAATTTAGTTAGCGAGCGAACGTTTACGAGTTTCTACAGCCGATAAAGCTACTATCCTTACATCGCAATCGATACTTTCCCTTTCGGGCAGAACTGCGGCTCTTTTAACGATAGCTCATGCTCGCGTGCTCGGTCATTCACTGGGCGCTGTGTCAATGATTGGAAGAATAATGGAAACTCATCTACAAGGCCATACTTCGCTGTGCTACAGACACCTGTAGTGGCAAGATATCGTCACAGCCACAATATTTCGGACGCCACGCGCTGCCAGGGGCGCTGACGAAAGAAACTCCGCGTTTCTTTCCAAACCAGGCAAGTAACCGTGCTGAGTGTTATCTTGAATGACCCTATCCTGAAAAATAAGATCTTGCGGCGAAATTTGAGCTATAAGAAAACCGCAGTAAGCACAAGCTCCTTCTTTAAGCTTTATTACGATAGTAAATATATGGACCCACCAGGCGCCTTTCTGCCGTCGCCGTGGGCATCGCCTTCGCTGTAATGTTGAGTATAAAGTCCAAAGGCGATAACATTGTCGCCGCGCGCCGTATGCTGCATGTGCGAGTAAAAGCGTGCGAGGATGAGCCGATGATGACGGCTTGATATAGCGCGCGGAAGTCGGGAAAGCGGGCAGGAAGCGCGCCGTCTAAAGAGGGAGGGGTGAGGGCGTTCTACTCCGGCGGCTGCTGTGCATGAAACGGCCGTGCGCGACTGCGCTGGCCCTACTTTGCAAGCGATCTGTGCCAAGGACGGAATACGCCGAGCACTGATAGCTCCGTGTGCTCTTATGTTTTCGCCGTTGAGTTCACATTGAAGCGAGATGTAGCACGAAGGTCAATGTGTTCTCTCCTGCTGCCACGCTTGCTCCCTCCAGAGCTTCGACCGGTAGTTTCCGCGGTCATCGAGTGAGATGTGGTCACGTTTGCTCGTGCGCGCGTGACAAAATGCTTATTCATTTATTTACTAAGCGAATGTGTGCAAGTTCATATTGGCGATAAAACTACTATCCTTACTTCGTATAGCTGTCTGCTAATTCGTTATCGCATTCGATGGTTCGTCTTTCACGCAAAACTGCGACTTACTTTAGGAAAGACGGCGATCGGTGGGGCAACATATTAAACAAATTGCACATTTCTTTCGGTTCATAGGAAACATCGGTTTACTCGGAAGAGCCATTCATACCAAAACGCTCGTCTTTACACGGAATGAGCAATCCGTCTCGTTGTGTGAATCCAGTTTTGCCAACGCAATATTCTTTTGGAAGGCTGCACACTATGACGTCGAAAAAGTATGACGTCGCTTGCTCTGTATAGGTGCGGCAAAAAAATGCTGTCATGTCCCATTATTTTGATCTGTGCGAACGCGTTTTAGGGGCTGAAAACAGCAAAATTGGAACAAATTTTAAACGTCAGATGGTTATTTAAAAAACAAGCACATCTGCCTATAGTTTTATTTTGCCAAGTGGAATTTATAAAAGAAAGAAAAATAAATAAAGGATAGAATGGTATGTGCGTGCGTGCGTGTGTACGTGGATGCGCGTGCGCGTGCGTGCGTTTTGTTCCTTTTGAGTTTTGGCACATGACCCAGCGTAGATGGCAATCAAATGCGAGACATATAGTTAACGCCATACTCATACTGGCTGGTTGGTACATCTTGTTAAGAAACTGCTTGAAGCTGCGTGACATAGGACCCAGCAGAAGAATGGGACAATGCGCTAAGAACGAAATGCTTTATTTATAGGACGGCATAAAGGCCTCTACCGGTAGAGGAAGGGATACACATGAAAACACAAAAAAATTCAAGGAGCACTTAGTTATCCCTATGTGTATGAATGCGAAAGCATTGCGACCACGTGACTCGAGCAGCCACGTCAGGAGAAGCGTGGCGACGTCTGGTGGGGTCACTGGCGGAGTCAACGTGACTCGAGCGGCCATGTCTGCAGAAGCGTCGCCGAGTCACGTGACCAACAGTGTTCGTCACAAGGTGCGCACAAGGCCCGGTCAGTGCCTTAAGTAACTCTACCATAATTAACTGTGGCTTAATTATTAACTTTCCCTCAATTAACACCAAAGGTCGGGGATTCGGCTCCCACCAATGGTCGAGGGATCGACGGCTTTGGTCGCGGAAACGCCGACAACTACGCCGTGTTTTCCGCCTCGTGGGCCATATTGGCACGCGCTAGTTACGCTAGAGGTCGAGGAAGAAGAAGTGTGCGTGGTAGCTGCTGCAAACACGAACTGTAAACGGCTGTTCGCTTAGAACTGACTGGCTGGCTTTTCCTCTCGTGACAAACTGGTGGAGGTGCGGGGCACGCATCCATCGTATGCCTACGGGTCCTGAACCAGAAGCTACCGACGCCGGTACCTCGGGGACGGCAGAAATCTATCGAAGCAGCCGTCGCCTCCAAGGTCTTCCACCGCAATACAGTCCCCTGGCAAGCTCCGTGAGGAAGATGTCAACAACTACCGCAAGCCAAACCGAGGTGATCCCAAATGCTCCCGTACCATGCATTCTCAACGCGCCTCGCACGCCTAACCCGTTCCATGGCGACGCCTTTGAGGACGTTGAAGACTGGTTGGACCATTTCGACCGGGTCGCCGCCTTTAACGACTGGGACGATCGCCGTAAGTTGAAGAACGTCTACTTTTCCCTTTTAGACGCGGCGAGAGTATGGTACGAGAACCACGAAGCCTCATTTACCAGCTGGCAGGAGTTTTACCGACTGCTATGCGAAGCCTTCTGCACTCCCGAAAGGAACGAAAGAGCCGAACAGGCACTGTCTTCGAGGTTCCAAATGCCAAACGAAACCGTCGCCATGTTCGTCGAAGACATGACGCGATTGTTCCGTCGGGCGGACCCACTAATGCCAGAAGACAAGAAGGTGCGTCTGTTAATGCGAGGCGTAAAGGAACAGCTTTTCGCGGGCCTCGTGCGTAATCCTCCTGCAACAGTCTCTCAGTTCGTTCGTGAGGCAACAGTCATGGAACGTATGCTTCGGCAGCGGCTCTCGCAGTATGAACGCCAGACCACCATGACTGCTGCATGCTCTCTCGTACCTGCAAATGATGACAGGGAGTCACTTACCGAGCTAATACGACAAATTGTTCGAGAAGAACTGCAAAAGTCCTATGCATCGGCTTCGACACCTCCTAGTGCCGCGGTTCTTACGGATGTCATTCGAGAAGAAATCGGCAAAGTGGTTCATCCCTCGCCACCAACACGACCCGAACCTCCCACGTTCTCGTACGCGGATGCTCTTCGGGCTTGCGCGCCGTCGACGGGCCGTTTTTCGCAGCCGCCTGCTGGGATTTCTCGACGCTCCCAAAGTCCAATCCACCGCACGAATCCGCCAGCACCCTTTCATCCTGGTCCGCGCAAATCTACAGTATGGCGCGCCCCCGACAACAGTCCGTTGTGCTATCACTGCGGGGAGGCTGGTCACATGTATCGCGATTGCCAGTACCGACGGATTGGTCTGCGGGGATTCCATCCGGACGCCCGTTGCCCGCGCTATGGCGAACGCCCGCACGAAATCGAGCAATACTTAGAAAGTAACCGGCTTCCTCCTGCCCAACAGCGAAGACAGTCACGGTCGCCTTCACCTCGTCGGTACGCGTCACCGAACCGTGCTCGACCCGCCTTTGATTCCGCTGGAGTCAACGGTGGAAGCCCGCGCCGGGGAAACTGAAAACGGCGACCTCCGGGGGTGAGGCCGCTGTCATGCGAACCGTCAAATATCCTCCGCCGACGCCATCCCCTCGCGACGTACCACTGACGCCTTCATTCGCAACTGCAAAAAAAACTTCTGCTGCTATTACTGCTTCAATCGACGGTTATCCAGTAACTGCACTTGTAGATACGGGAGCTGACTACTCGGTTATGAGTGCCTCACTGGCGACTCGGCTACGCAAGGTGCTGACAGCGTGGGACGGCCCACATCTGATTACGGCCGGAGGACACCTCGTGTCACCCATTGGACGATGCACCGCCAGACTTGCAATTTCTACTTCGACTTTCGTAGCGTCTTTCCTTGTGCTGCCCAAGTGTTCTCGGCTAGTTATACTGGGCATGGATTTTCTCCAGGAATATGGGGCGATCATTAACCTTCGTGACTTGTTCGTGACTTTTTCTAACTATGTTTCTTCGGATTCGAATGTGGCGGATGAACATCACCGCGCGGCTTTACGCGTGGTCGATGACTGCGTGACGTTACCGCCTCGAAGTAGCATCTTCGTCCTCGTTGAATGCCCTCAAGAACAACTAGGAATAGGCATCGCCGAAGGTAACCTCACCATATTGCTGGATCGCGAAGTCGGCGTCGCACGAGGTCTCGTAGAGCTCCAACATAGGCAAACCACGATTCTAGTTACGAACTTCAGTGGCGAATACCAACACTTTGCGAGGCATACCACCATGGCCTACTTTGAAACGGTGGCCGAGTCCAACGCCTGTGCTTCGGTAACGACAATCTCGATTCCGGAACCCAGCGATGTGGACTCGACCAGTCACATCAACGTCAACCCACAGCTCGACCAAGACGAGAAGGAGAGGCTCCTTACTCTGCTATCGTCATTTAGCGACTGTTTCGCCACCACGTCGAAGGTCAAACAGACTTCTTTAATCAAACACAGAATCATCACTGAACCGACCGTCCAGCCTGTCAGGTTCGCCAACACGCTTATCGCGTGTCGCAAAGAGAACAGGATGCTATTCGTCATCAAGTGAAACAAATGCTAGACGATGATGTCATTCAACCATCGACAAGTCCTTGGGCTTCACCTGTTGTATTAGTTAAAAAGAAAGACGGTTCATTAAGATTCTGTGTCGATTATCGCAAACTGAACAAGGTCACGAAAAAAGACGTTTACCCACTTCCTCGAATTGACGACTCCTTGGATCGCCTGCGACATGCCCGTTACTTTTCTTCAATGGATCTACGTAGTGGGTACTGGCAAATTGAAGTTGACGAACGGGACCAGGAAAAAAACGGCGTTTATAACACCCGACGGTCTCTATCAATTTAAGGTCCTCCCTTTTGGATTGTGTTCCGCTCCGGCCACATTTCAACGCATGATGGACACAGTTTTATCTGACCTAAAGTGGAACTCGTGTTTAGTCTACTTAGACGATGTAGTTGTTTTTTCCACCACGTTTGACCAACACATCCAGCGGCTTGAGGCGGTTCTTCAAGCTATCCGCACCGCCGGCCTCTCCCTGAAGCCCGAAAAATGTCACTTTGGCTACGAGGAGCTCAAATTTCTAGGTCATATTGTCAGCAGCACCGGTGTGCGCCCTGACCCTGACAAAGCCCTGGCAGTTGCTCTGTTCCCGATCCCGAAGACAAAACACGATGTCCGCCGATTTTTAGGGCTTTGCGCGTATTACCGCCGTTTTGTACCCAATTTTTGTGAAATTGCCGAACCTTTGCAACGACTCATCAAGAACGACGTCACATTTGTTTGGGGCCCAGCACAATCCGACGCCTTCCACGACCTTCAGCGACGTCTACAGACACCACCGATCCTTGGTCACTTTGACACCGAGGCTGACACAGAAGTGCATACTGATGCTAGTAACGTTGGTATCGGAGCGACACTCGTTCAGTTTCAAGCTGGTGTTGAGCGCGTTATTGCGTATGCCAGCCGAACCTTGTCCGCTGCTGAAAAAAACTACTCAGCAACTGAAAAAGAATGTCTGGCAGTCATATGGGCTATCCAGAAGTTCCGCCCATACCTGTACGGACGCCCCTTCCGTGTCGTCAGCGACCACCACTCTCTCTGCTGGCTGGCGAATCTCAAAGATCCTTCAGGCCGTCTCGCAAGATGGAGCCTTCGGTTACAGGAATTTGATGTGACCATCGTCTATAAGTCTGGCCAGAAACACACTGACGCCGACTGTCTCTCCCGCGCCCCCGTCGAACCCGCACCACTAGATACTGACGACGATTCTGGTTTTCTTTGCACTCTTCCGTCTTTAAACCTTGCTCAACAGCAACGCCAAGATTCCGAGCTCCAGCCCTTGATTGAATACCTTGAAGGACGCCGCCCACAACCCCCACGGCTGTTCGCGCGCCACTTGTCCTCTTTCTGCCTACGTGGCGACATCCTATACAAGCGGAACTTTCACCCTACGGCAGCCGTTTTCCTGCTCGTTGTTCCCGCTACTCTCCGCGACGACGTTCTACGTGCATGCCATGACGAACCAACGTCCGGGCATCTTGGTTTCACGCGTACTCTCGCGAGGATCAAGCAGAAGTACTATTGGCGAAAACTCACAAAAACCGTGAAGCAGTACGTCAGAAGTTGTCGAGATTGCCAGCGCCGCAAAGTTCCACCACTAAAACCAGCCGGTCTGCTTCAGCCTGTCCGACCTCCTTGCTCACCTTTTGAACAAGTCGGGATGGATTTACTTGGCCCATTTCCCAAGTCTTCGGCTGATAACCGCTGGATCGTCGTCGCCACCGATTACCTCACTCGATACTGCGAAACACAAGCCGTTCAGCGAGCTACTGCTTCAGATGTTGCTAACTTCTTTATCAAAAATATCGTCCTTCGACATGGTGCTCCCGCTGTCGTCATCACAGACCGTGGTACGGCCTTCACTGCCCAGTTGGTCCGAGACATTCTGCAGCTGAGCGGAACAACGCACCGTACGGCAACTGCGTATCACCCGCAGACTAACGGTTTAACAGAGCGTCTCAACAAAACGATTGCGGATATGCTTTCCATGTATGTTGCCACGGATCATAAAAATTGGGACGAACTGCTCCCGTATGTGACATTCGCGTACAACACTGCCTTACAAGAAACCACGGGGTTTCCTCCTTTTCGTCTGGTCTACGGACGCGACGTCACCACTATGCTCGACGTGATGCTCCTACCAACTTCGTCTCAACCTACCGCAACCTATACAGACGCCTTTGTTCAGCGTGCCGAAGCGGCGCGGCACCTTGCGCGGCAACGAATTCTATCCCGACAAAGTCAAGATGCTCGTCGATACAACATGTGCCATCGAGACGTCACATACAACCCGGGAGATCTTGTATGGGTTTGGACCCCTATACGTCAACGAGGCCGGTCAGAAAAATTATTGCGCCGATACTTTGGACCCTACCTAGTTTTGCGTCGTCTAAGTCCTGTCAACTACGAAGTTATTCCAGCCGACACTTCGCACCACTCCCGTAGACCACGTTCCTCTGACATTGTTCATGTTACCAGGATGAAGCCTTACCTTTCGCGCTGACTCTCATCCACAAACTTTGTGATGCAGCCCCTGTCGTCTCGTCCGTTGTCTTTCTCATTTCTTTTATTTTTCCTTGTGGCATTTAACATCTCCCCAACTTTATTTATTTATTTCTTCTTTTTTTTTGGAGGGAGGGGTAATGGCACGCGCTAGTTACGCTAGAGGTCGAGGAAGAAGAAGTGTGCGTGGTAGCTGCTGCAAACACGAACTGTAAACGGCTGTTCGCTTAGAACTGACTGGCTGGCTTTTCCTCTCGTGACAATATAATGATTTCGCATCTAAAAAAGGATCATCACGACAGATATGTTGTTTCTTGTGTTGTTAGGGAAAGGACAGAGAGCTGACACATGCGTCCCCGCATGTGAAGGTGCCAAAGCCTTCAAAAATCTAGCGCGCGCGCTATTCCTGCTGCAATTTAATGTCTTAACATTAGGAGTGTCAAAACGGAAACAAGTATTTGTCTGTTGGACATATACTCGTTGCGTGGGTTGAGGGATATAAGAGTGGGACGTCGGTCACGTGGCAGAGGTAGAGTTGGGATGAGAGAGTTTAGAAGAGTGTGCATGTGCTTGGTCTAAGTGCATCAACATTTCAATTATAACCTTGCGGCAACCACAGGAGGTCAAAATTGATCCGAAGCTCCCCACCACGGCGCGCCTAATAATCAGATGGCGGCTTTCGCACGTAAAGCCCCAGAATTTCATTTTAATTTTGAATGCGTCTTCCGTGCTTCGTGATGTAACATCGATTGCTTGAGGGGAACCTCCCACACAACCTGCGTGCAACACTGAATACAACGACGAGCATCCTTCTTAGATCGAGTCTGTTTTCTGGTTGTTTTTTTTTTTGTCAATTCCTTCTCCTGCATTATCCACCGAGCTTGTTAGTTGCGCTAGAAATCACCTTTACTCCGGCCTTCGCCGCGACTTTCGTTACACGCGATGTACATAAGGGATTACAGCAAACCCTGCTCCTGAAGGCTGCGATGACCTTCTATTTTATGCCGTTTGTATACATATACCGCTTCATAGCGTTGTGCCTTCATTCACCTCGTTAGCAAAATGTCAGGGCTTCGGTGACACATTTATGTTTGAAAAATGAAAAATAAAACGCATTTAGGGATACCGTGAACAGCCCACTCGCCACATTTTTGAAGCCTTCAAGACATTCACGCGTGGAGACGCATACCTCAGTTCTTCGCCCCTGTTCTTGTAGACAAAAAAAGAAGAATGAAATATCTGTCTTGTTGATTCCTTTTTGTGTGTGTGTGTGTTCCGTCCTCGTGCCTTTATGTACAAACCTGGAAACAAAGCATTTTGTTGCTAGTCAGTGTTCTGTCCAGCGCTTCTTTTACCCTCTCCTGTGTCGTGCTGTTTCATGTTTAACATGTTTAACAATATATATAGTCTTGTAAAGATATCCTCCTTAAAAAAAAAGTATCCTCCCATTCTGTACCGTGTAATGCAGAACATCGGCGTGGTCATCTTCTGCTCCATGGTGTTCACGGCAGCTTTGGAAGTGACGCATCTCGATAAACGAATTGCACTCAACGCCCTCAAGATGACCGGCACTAGCTATAGCAGGTGAGAGCGAAACCAAGGGCGACTAGGCATTACTGGGTATACCGATATAAGAACGCAGAAGTCTACATCGGTGTTCTACATCGTACGGATGGCTGTCCGCATCCACATCGAAGGGCCTTGCACATACTGTCTACGGTGTATTAGATTGTTATTGTATTGCAGTGTAACAGACGTTTGCACTGAAGCATAGCCATACAGCGAAGTACGGTAGAAGAAAAAAAGAAGGAAGATAATGACAGTCAAATTTCAAGAGGAAACAATGCAATAATTTACGTAAGCCTTGTTCAAAAGGCAAAATTATTGTGTGGCTGGAGGTAATTTATGCGAGACAAAGGGGCGCATGCTGTGTGCGTAGGCAGAAAGCAGGTTATCGTTATTATTATCGGTTAGGTTATCAGGTTAAAATTTGTACAGATGTTTGATTGCATAACTATACCTACGTTAAATCGCGGCGTCAAATTGCTCTCAAGGGCGACGATGAGAGCACGCTTCCAGCATATCTTATGAACGGTAGATGCGCCGTGTGTTAAGATAGCAGGCGCATAAGTGCTGCATTCGACCCAGCATCATCAATCAAAAGGTTGCTTTTAAGAAACTTTAGCACGGGGACTCTATCTAAATACATGGGAAAGGAGAAATCGTTTTTCTCGGCAACCGCTGCACCAAATTTGATGAGATTTGTTGCATTTAAAAGAAAGTTAAAATCTGGGGGCCGCCGGCAGCGAATTGTTGATCTAGGACGTGAATATTTTTATAAACATTGTTGAAAATCGCAAATTTTCAGAATACGAAACTATGAAGTTTAGAACGCTAACTCGGCAATGAAGAACGACATCACAATTACGTAAATTGTATCTAATTGTACACCTATAGTGGTCGAAATTTATGCATTATATATGGCTCTCAAATTGATCCCTAATATGTGAGTAGGACTTTTGCAAAACTATTTCAAACAATGTAACAAATTCAGTCAAGTTGTAAACTTATAAATCAAGCTTGTCCACTTTGGATACTCTAACGGATGCAGTTTACAAAACTGCGATATCTGTCCTTATTGCACAGCTACAAATTTAACTTCTTGGTTCCATCTTTTTTTTAACATATACAATTTCTGAAAGCTCCTTTAAAAAAATTTGGGCCCTAAATGAAAATTCCGCTACCAACAGTCACTATAATTTAACATTTCTTCTCAAATTAAAACAAATTTCATAAATGTCAGCCCCGTGGTTCTTTCAGAAAAGCGTTTCGGCGTTCTACACGTACCCGAATAGGCGGCATCGGAGTAGGGCCCGACCTTAAATCTTCCTCTTAACCTACTTCCAAAATTGCTAGTTGCGACGAATGCAAATGTACATGCCACCTGAACACGGCATACTTAGTTCAGGACGCCATGAAAGCTTGCTTTACGTTTTACGTATATTCTTCCTTTTTTTCTTAATATCGGTTAAAATGTTGCGGAGTTTCTTTGTCGGCACGTACAGGCCATGTGCAGGTTGTGTGCATAGCCACGTGCACGGCCATCCTTTAAAGTCAACTCCTGACTGCGACAAAACTTTGGACCACGTAAAAAAGCCTAGCTTTAGATAGTTCGATAGGCGGAGCGGCCTCCGTGCAAAATTTTACACTAGGAATTCGAGTGGGTGTGTCACACGAAACGAGCGCAAGAATATAATTTTCGGTACTGAAACTGAAAAAATAAGATATCTCTATTACCTGTCGCCGGAAGGCACGCCAGACACAGCCCGCGCAGGACCAGCGCAGCTTTTATTCGAGGAACCCCGAAATAAGGCCGCACCCTTGGCTGCCCGCCCGGTGCGATAACAAAATCTCCGCTAACATCCGCTAACCAGCAGGTGCACCCGTCGTGGGCTTAGGTGCTGTTTGAAGGCTGCTGATGGGGAAAAAATGAAACATTTACCGGCCCTGTAGATTTGTCAGTATTGTATTATTCGTTACCAATTTGGCCAAAGCGAAATGTTGCTGCCGTGGGCCATTGTTAATACTGATGACCCGAAACACGGTGGTTTCTTGTGAGAAACAATCTCCTCCAACGGAAACGTTTCCTCGTTAATACGCGAACTGTATGCGCAGTGAATATATGGAGCAGTAGCAACCCCTTTATAAGGGGTTATCTGTCAAAGGCGGTCGCTGCTCTTGAGGTACGCCATCTTAGAGCACGAATGACGACGACGGCAACATTGGTGCGCAGGATATTGCTGGGCTTAATGGGCGTCACCATGTTCCTGTCCATGTGGATTCCGAACACGGCAGCCACCTCCATTGTGAGCCCCATCGTCCTGACCGTCGTCGACTTGATGAAGAGCGCATCGATAGCGACGCGGAAAAGTAAGCATGCTTTTCTTTTTCTGAGGATCAAACGCTGTACACGAGCACGAACCAGCCTCTGCTATAGCTTTACAAAGAAACACGTTGCTTAGAAATGTCGAATGCAATCTCCGTATACCTGACTCGCGATGAGCCATACCGTTTCTGGTTTTCATTCATCAGAATGTCATAGTGTTAAGTAACGCGGTCGGCTGTCGACGTGCGGTGTAGCTGTGGACAATTGTTTAGCCTCCCTGGCTTTATTGTGAGAACGGTGGGATAGTACCACTCCGCGTATTATTGAGGTATTAACATATTGGCAAGCAGCGTGAAATTTGCATTAATTAGCATGTGGAAGTCGGCAAGGTATTCGTCCAAGCGTTACCTGCCGAATATCAAATATTCTAGCCGCGTTCCTGCTCGTTTTATTTCGTTGAACTTGATCGTCCTGATGAATTTCCGAGAAAATTGTTTACAAGTTATGGGTTTACTTTCGCCCCACCATCTTCCTGTTAGGCTCACTTGGGGAGACAACGGCCTGGAAAGGTGGTGGTTACGGGTCTGATCCTCAGGCGACGGAATTTTTTCCCCCTCTGAGGCTAAGTTTTGGTTCTAGGGAATCTGTATGTGTGCCTTCCTTTGTAACTTCGTGCTACCTCCAGGTGGCTTGCCAAGTTTTCATTTAATACGGTGGCTAGTGACCCGGGGCTCCACGAGGTGCTGAAATACATATACTTGGGTTTCGCAGACTATTCGTAAATGGATTAAGTTTTCTTTCACATACTTTTCTTTTGTCCTTTAGATGGCCTTCGATCATTGCTTTACCATACTGCTCGGTGTCGTGCAGGCAGTTCTTTGTGTTAGGGCAAGCATTATATTCGCCCGCAATATTATTCGCATGTATACACTCATCTTCATGGCCGACGTTAATTTTCAGTTAACTTTGGTCTGTTCTTTCTTTCTTTAGAGCGAAGCAGCGAAGGCACTGGGTCAGGTGCAGTCTCTTGTCTCACCCGGCTAGCGAAAACCCCGCAGCAACAGCAGCGGCAGCAGGCCGCATGCGAGGAGGCGCGAGCGAGCGTGATTTGAAAGAAGGGAAAAAATAAGTAAAAAACTAGGAAGGGGGCTGAGAAACACGTGTGGGGAGTCACTGACTCTCTCTTTTTTTCTATTCTCGCTTTATTAATATTTTTACATATTTTTATTTCCACTTCTCCTCATCCTCCTCCTACTTACTTTCTTTCGCTGCTTGGAAATGGCCGTATATAGTCAGTGTCAACCCCCTCTTTCATCATTCTTTGATGACTCAGTGACAGACATCCTCTTGAGCAAACAGCTCGAGTCGGAGGAACTAAAATAAGAAGACAAAAAAGAAAAAGTGGATGCAGTGACGGGAAGTTAAGAAATGTGATCGCACGCCTGAGAGGATGTGATTGCATGATTGACACACTCACAACTTGTGGAAACGGATGTGTCTTGGTACCGCCTGTTTGCCCCTCGCTCTTTCCCTTTCCGCGGATATCAAACCTATAGCGAGCAGAGAAAGTGGTTTGAGAGAGAAGGATTTCACACTTTTCTCCGACTTTTTACTTTAACTTAACATTCGCCACTCCCCCTTTCGTGAGTCAACGTCGTGTCTCCAATATATAACGCGAGTTAACCAAAAAGAGCATTTGCTCGCCTCAATCTCAAGAAGGAGGTCGTGCTGCTCTGCGTCAAATCTAAGATGAAGGTTGAGAGACTTCGTGTTAGGGCCGCCGCGCAGAAATGCCCCAGGCCCGAATTTCACGCACCAACCAAGGAGTTTGCGCATCGCAGTCGCAGTCGGCAGCGTTCGACCGGTAAAAGATGGCCGCTGCCAGAGAAACATGGCCGCCGCCATCGCCGCTCTAGGAATGATAGCAGTACCAGTAGCAGTAGCAGCAGCAGTAGTAGTAGTAGCAGCAGCAGCAGCAGCAGCCGAGCAGCAGCAGCAGCTGCAGTAGGAGTCGAAGCAACCCGCGCCGCAAGAAAGAAGAAGAAGAAGAAGAAGAAAAAAAAGAGGCAGCGCCGTCTCCATCTCCGGCCTCACCGCCGGGTACCCCGCCGCCCACTCCGCTGGTCTCACCGCCGGCTACTCCACCTGCCTCACCACCACCGGCCTCACCGGCGGCCGTAGAAGCAGCATCTCCGTCCCCCGTTCAAGAAAAGCAACCCCATGAATCAGAAGAACATGTGAAAAAACTGGACTGCCTCATCGCTAATTACTGGAAGGACTATGATTCGGTGAGTCCCCGTTATTTCATTATTTATTGCCCCTCAGTTGCATTGTTGTTTTAACTCCACTGCCAAAAATTTTAACACACAACAAATGTGAAGATTGGACGTTGGTCATTCATTCATTCATTCATTCATTCATTCATTCATTCATTCATTCATTCATTCATTCATTCATTCATTCATTCATTCTTCTTTTTACCCCTCTCAATCTCTCGGGTAACGCGTGCGCAGGGAGGGGAAGGGAGATGGGAGAACGAGAGAGGAAAAAAGAATTTATTTTGATTTGAGTTAATGAATAACGACAGCAACAACATCGCAACTGACGGTTACAATAAAAACTACGAGGCATTGTTTTTGATATATGTAAAATATCTTTATTATCAATTATATTCTTTTCTGTCTTTTTCTTTCGTGTTTGTAATCGTAGTTTTTATTGTGTCGACGTCGCACCGGATGCATCACCTCCAACTCCCACGCTGCCATCGTCACCGCTTACTGTCCCAGAAGGCTACGGCGACGACGATCCGATGCAGGTGTTGCCAGGTGAATCCGTGGACGCTATTCTTTGTGATACATACGCTTGTAACGATGTTGTTTGTAACGATGTTCTTAACATGATAATCGAGAAAGTCGATAGTGATGAGCGCGTTACTGAGTCCGCGTCCACAGCAGAATCTGCTGTCGAGGGAACCGCCATAGCAGAATCCATCGCAGAAAAGTCCGGAGGCGAAGGCAGTGATGAGTCTGACAGTGGCTCTAATGAAGAAATGATTTACGAAGGAGGAAAGCGTCCCAGTGACGTTATATTGGATTACATAAGAGAATATCAAGAAGAGAAACGTAAAAAAGAGTTAACGCGTTCGCCGTCGCCGCTGGTCGATTACGATGAGGAGGAACTAACAAGCGGAGAGCAGCAGGCAAAGAGCGAAGTACAGCAATCAAAGAGTGAAGTACAGCAATCAAAGAGTGAAGTACAGCAATCAAAGGGCGAAGTACAGCAATCAAAGAGCGAAGTACAGCAATCAAAGAGCGAAGTACAGCAATCAAAGAGCGAAATGCAATCAGAAGAAAAGCCAAAAACGAAAAAGAAAAGGCAACGCTCGGAGGAGGGGGAAGAAAGGCAATGTAGTACAGAAGAGCCTGAGCAAAAGAAGCAAGCCGCCGCGCCTAAGGCAGCTAGAGCTAAAACATCTAAAGCAACGAAAGCAACTAATGGACCAGCTAACGAGCAGCCGCAAATAGAGCAAACGGAACAGCCGCCGCCGCAAAAGAAGGGGGAGAAAAAGAAGAAATCAAAGACTCAAGAAGAATTCGATAAAAAAATTGGCTGATGAAATTGAACGAACTGAATTCATGCAATTGGCCGAGGGTGAATCGGCGGCTTTCAAGAAGGCAGCATCGAAAGCATTTTACAGTGCCACCGCATCCGAAACATCGGAGCTTAACGGACTGAAGGTGCGCCCGTACGACGGTCGGACAAAAATGATCCCTCCCGTCGTCGCTTCCATGCTGCCCAAAGCAATAGCATCGATGCTCACTCAGCCCGCTCGTCCACCACCCGACGTCCCGCTAGCACACTTTGCTCTCGTTACCTCATTTGACGAAGTGCTGCCAGTCACGAGAAATCAACATTTGGCCATGGCATACGCGAGGCTGTTGATAAAGAAGAGTGGCATTGTAAAGAAGACTCTCTTTATTCGCCTGAATGACTATTTCGGCACTCTCTTTGGGATTCCCGAAACAGAGAAGAAGAGTGATGGAGACAATGACAACAACATAAACAAAAAGAAGAAGACTCTCAAGGCAGGCAGCACCATCGATGCGGAGTACATAGCCGCCAAAGACGCTCCCTTTGGAAGCGTTTTCAACTATGACTCCGGCTATCCAGTCACTGTGTGTAACAAGACAAATGTGAAGCTTAACAGCGTACGAGTGGCACACGAGGTCAACCCGGAATCGAGTCAGAAATATTACATCTATACGATGACCAGCAAAAGCGAAGTGGGATATGCGATTCTGTGCACCATGCTGAATCCATTGTTCATATCGGACGCATGGCTCGACGTGCTGATGGAACAAATTCCACTGCGATACCGGGCCGATCTCACTCAAATCTACGTGAGCTCGTGCGCTCGGGCAGCTTCTGCTAAGCCGTACCTCGATACGGTGCACGGGTGGGTGGAGCCGGCGTTGAGGCACTCGTGGCTAGACCGCCGTGTGACCATTTGCGGAAACGGCGGAAACGGCGAGGAAGATGGAGGAGGCGACGAGGAGGAAGCCGATCTGAGCGAAGTGGAGGAGCTCGAGTTGTCCCAAATTAATCCGAGAGAAAGAGAATCTCTCTTTGCGTATCAAGTGATTAAGGACACCTTGAGTTCCACCGACGAGCTACATCAGACGATGAAGAGAAAACAGACAAGGGGCGCTCTGATTGCAAAGAAATTCGCCGGTTTGATTGCTCGGCTGCGCAGCGAAGTGGAACCGGAGAGACTGTGTACGTACGTGAGCATAGCGAAGAACTCTGTGCAAGTGAGCGGTCTCCTTGACTCTTTAATTGACGAACACAGAGTGAACCGCATGCTCAAGAGCGGATCTTATTTGCCCAGCCTCTTCGGTCCGCAGTCTAACATCTACGAGCAGCCACATCACAGCGAGGAAGCTCACCGGGTTTTCAAAGCAAATTTTGAGCAAATTCAGAACATCATTCCACCCGACGCGTCCATTACGTATCGCGCCTTTGTGCCAACGTATCCGCGAGATGGAGTCGACGTGTGCCGGGCGGAAATGGTTCAGAAAGGAGCCGCCCAGTTTCTTTTCTCGCTCGTCAAGCATTTCATGCAATCGGCAACCGTTCCGATGATTGAGGGCGGCGGCGACGAGGAGGAGGACAGCAACATCACTTTTTTGCAAACGAGACGCAGCACTCGCGGCGGCGGCAAAAAAGACTTATCCTCCTCCTCCTCCGACTGCGACTCCGCACCAGCGGCCGCACCCACCGCATCATCGTCGGCCAAAGTTTCGACGACCGAAAGAAAAAGGTGCATCATCGTCTTTTGGTCCGACGACGAGGATCTCGTCAAGCGATGGCATGCTTGTGGAAACATCGTTACCCGGCTGCACGTTGGCAATTTCCCAAAGTACAAGAGCAGTCGGGATTTGTCGGTCATTTACACGTATTTGATGCGCGGTGACACGGTGCGGCTTCGCAAGATGCAATCGCCCACCCTCCACATTGCCTTCGTTGTCTCCAAAAAGCAGCCGCTCGTGCAAGTCGACACTCCCACCCAGTTTGCTTCCATTACATCGATTCAGCTTGTCATTCCAGATGCCAGTGACGATAACGAGACCCCTCACGTATGCCCGCGATCGCTAGTCAATGCCCTTCGAGCTAACAAGGAAAACATCTCGCTGGACCTTTTGCTCAAGATGTACTGCGACAAACAGGAGGGCATGGGCATAGCGAACAACGTGCTGCGGACCAACTCGTTCTTTCACGGGCATCTGTCAGACGCTAAACACTTGAAAACCATCGCGGCCGAGAAAGAACCTTACAAGAAGGTGGCTCGCGACATCGCTTCTGCAAGCACTTCAAGCAGCGCAAAGGTTCACTCGTTGCATTTTGACGGTGTGGTCATCGACATATCCACGCAGTATTCGATAACCGTCCAGTCAGCCGAAAACACTCTCGAGGATACCGTTAAAAAAGGTGGCAAACGGAGCGCCGAGCAAGACGGCGACGAGAGTGATCATGGTACAGCCAAGAGAAAGCGAAAAGAATAGATTGTGGCGCACCGGCTTGTTCATCGCGTCTTGTAAATATGTACATATATACATTACTGCATTTCATATATATACATAACGTCATATACTGTTACTGTTACACGTATGCTTAGTTTTTGTTTTATGCGAAGAAGCATATTTTCATGCGAAGAAGCTTCTTCGCATGAAAATTCGCTCTTTGATTGCTGTACTTCACTCTTTGATTGCTGTACTTCGCCCTTTGATTGCTGTACTTCGCCCTTTGATTGCTGTACTTCGCCCTTTGATTGCTGTACTTCACTCTTTGATTGCTGTACTTCGCTCTTTGCCTGCTGCTCTCCGCTTGTTAGTTCCTCCTCATCGTAATCGACCAGCGGCGACGGCGAACGCGTTAACTCTTTTTTACGTTTCTCTTCTTGATATTCTCTTATGTAATCCAATATAACGTCACTGGGACGCTTTCCTTGTTCGTAAATCATTTCTTCATTAGAGCCACTGTCAGACTCATCACTGCCTTCGCCTCCGGACTTTTCTGCGATGGATTCTGCTATGGTGGTTCCCTCGACAGCAGATTCTGCTGTGGACGCGGACTCAGTAACGCGCTCATCACTATCGACTTTCTCGATTATCATGTTAAGAACATCGTTACGAACAACATCGTTACAAGCGTATGTATCACAAAGAACAGCGTCCACGGATTCACCTGGCAACACCTGCATCGGATCGTCGTCGCCGTAGCCTTCTGGGACAGTAAGCGGTGACGATGGCAGCGTGGGAGTTGGAGGTGATGCATCCGGTGCGACGTCGACACAATAACAACTACGATTACAAACACGAAAGAAAAAGAAAGAAAAGAATATAATAGATAATAAAGACATTTTACATATATCAAAAACAATGCCTCGTAGTTTTTATTGTAACCGTCAGTTGCGATCTTGTTGCTGTCGTTATTCATTAACTCAAATCAAAATAAATTCTTTTTTCCTCTCTCGTTCTCCCATCTCCCTTCCCCTCCCTGCGCACGCGTTACCCGAGAGATTGAGAGGGGTAAAAAGAAGAATGAATGAATGAATGAATGACCAACGTCCAATCTTCACATTTGTTGTGTGTTAAAATTTTTGGCAGTGGAGTTAAAACAACAATGCAACTGAGGGGCAATAAATAATGAAATAACGGGGACTCACCGAATCACATCCTCTCAGGCGTGCGATCACATTTCTTAACTTCCCGTTACTGCATCCACTTTTTCTTTTTTTTTCTTCTTATTTTAGTTCCTCCGACTCGAGCTGTTTGCTCAAGAGGATGTCTGTCACTGAGTCATGGTTCAAGGCAAAGAATGATGAAAGAGGGGGTTGACACTGACTATATACGGCCATTTCCAAGCAGCGAAAGAAATTAAGTAGGAGGAGGATGAGGAGAAGTGGAAATAAAAATATATAAAAATATTAATAAAGCGAGAATAGAAAAAAAGAGAGAGTCAGTGACTCCCCGCACGTGTCTCTCAGCCTCCTTCCTAGTTTTTTACTTATTTTTTCCCTACTTTCAATTCACGCTCGCTCGCGCCTCCTCGCATGCGGGCTGCTGCTGCTGCTGTTGCTGCGGGGTTTTCGCAAGCCGGGTGAGACAAGAGACAGCACCTGACCCAGTGCCTTCGCTGCTTCGCTGTAAAGAAAGAAACAACAGACCAAAGTTAACTGAAAATTAACGTCGGCCATGAAGATGAGTGTATACATGCGAATAATATTGCGGTCGAATATAATGCTTGCCCTAACACAAAGAACTGCCTGCACGACACCGAGCAGTATGGTAAAGCAATGATCGAAGGCCATCTCAAGGACAAAAAAAAAGTATGTGAAAGAAAACTTAATCCATTTACGAATAGTCTGCGAAACCCAAGCATATGTATTTCAGCACCTCGTGGAGCCCCGGGTCACTAGCCGCCGTATTAAATGAAAACTTGGCAAGCCACCTGGAGGTAGCACGAAGTTACAAAGGAAGGCACACATACAGATTCCCTAGAACCAAAACTTAGCCTCAGAGGGGAAAAAAATTCCGTCGCCTGAGGATCAGACCCGTAACCACCACCTTTCCAGGCCGTTGTCTCCCCAAGTGAGCCTAACAGGAAGATGGTGGGACGAAAGTAAACCCATAACTTGTAAACAATTTTCTCGGAAATTCATCAGGACGATCAAGTTCAACGAAATAAAACGAGCAGGAACGCGGCTAGAATATGTGACATTCGGCAGGTAACGCTTGGATGAATACCTTGCCGACTTCCACATGCTAATTAATGCAAATTTCACGCTGCTTGCCAATATGTTAATACCTCAATAATACGCGGAGTGGTACTATCCCACCGTTCTCACAATAAAGCCAGGGAGGCTAAACAATTGTCCACAGCTACACCGCACGTCGACAGCCGACCGCGTTACTTAACACTACGACATTCTGATGAATGAAAACCAGAAACGGTATGGCTCATCGCGGGTCAGGTATACGGAGATTGCATTCGACATTTCTAACCAACGTGTTTCTGTGTAAAGCTATAGCAGAGGCTGGTTCGTGCTCGCATACAGAGTTTGATCCTAAGAAAAAAACAAAAAAAAAAGCATGCTTACTTTTCCGCGTCGCTATCGATGTGCTCTTCATCAAGTCGACGACGGTCAGAACGATGGGGCTCACAATGGAGGTGGCTGCCGTGTTCGGAATCCACATGGACAGGAACATGGTGACGCCCATTAAGCCCAGCAATATCCTGCGCACCAATGTTGCCGTCGTCGTTATTCGTACTCTAAGATGGCGTACCTGAAGAGCAGCGACCGCCTTTGACAGACAACCCCTTATAAAGGGGTTGCTACGGCTCCGTATGTTCACTGTGCGTACAGTTCGCGTATTAACGAGGAAACGTTTCCGTTGGAAGAGATTGTTTCTCACAAGAAACCACCGCGTTTCGAGTCATCAGTATTAACAATGGCCCACGGCAGCAACATTTCGCTTTGGCCAAATTGGTAACGAATGATACAATACTGACACATCTACAGGGCCGGTAAATGTTTCATTTTTCCCCATCAGCAGCCTTCAAACAGCACCTAAGCCGACGACGGGTGCACCTGCTGGTTAGCGGATGTTAGCGGATATTTTGTTATCGCACCGGGCGGGCAGCCAAGCGTGCGGCCTTATTTCGGGGTTCCTCGAATAAAAGCTGCGCTGGTCCTCCGCGGGCTGTGTCTGGCGTGCCTTCCGGCGACAGGTAATAGAGATATCTTATTTTTTCAGTTTCACTACCGAAAATTATATTCTTGCGCGCGTTTCGTGTGACACACCCACTCGTATTCCTAGTGTAAAATTTTGCACGGAGGCTGCTCCGCCTATCGAACTATCTAAAGCTAGGCTTTTTTACGTGGTCCAAAGTTTTGTCGCAGTCAGGAGTTGACTTTAAAGGATGGCCGTGCACGTGGCTATGCACACAACCTGCACGTGGCCTGTACGTGCCGACAAAGAAACTCCGCAACGTTTTAACCGATATTAAGAAAAAAAAAAGAATATACGTAAAACGTAAAGCAAGCTTTCATGGCGTCCTGAACTAAGTATACCGTGTTCAGGTGGCATGTACATTTGCATTCGTCGAAACTAGCAATTTTGGAATTAGGTTAAGAGGAAGATTTAAGCTCGGGCCCTACTCCGATGCCGCCTATTCGGGTACGAGTAGAACGCCGAAACGCTTTTCTGAAAGAACCACGGGGCTGACATTTATGAAATTTGTTTTAATTTGAGAAGAAATGTTAAATTATAGTGACTGTTCGTAGCGGAATTTTCATTTAGGGCCCAAGTTTTTTTAAAGGAGCTTTCAAAAATTGTATATGTTAAAAAAAAGATGGAACCAAGAAGTTAAATTTGTAGCTGTGCACTAAGGACAGATATCGCAGTTTTGTAAACTGCATCCGTTAGAGTATCCAAAGTGGACAAGCTTGATTTATAAGTTTACATCTTGACTGAATTTGTTACATTGTTTGAAATAGTTTTGCAAAAGTCCTACTCACATATTAGGGATCAATTTGAGAGCCATATGTAATGCATAAATTTCGACCACTTTAGGTGTACAATTAGATACAATCTACGGAATTGTGATGTCGTTCTTCATTGCTGAGTTAGCGTTCTAAACTTTATAGTTTCGTTTTCTGAAAATTTGCGATTTTCAACAATGTTTAAAAAAAATATTCACGGCCTAAATCAACAATTCGCTGCCAGCGGCCCCTAGATTTAAAAACTTTCTTTTAACTGCAACAAATCTCATCAAATTTGGTGCAGCGGTTGCCGAGAAAAACGATTTCTCCTTTCCCATGTATTTAGATATGAGTTCCCGTGCTAAGGTTTCTTAAAAGCAACCTTTTGATTGACGATGCGGGGTCGAATGCAGCACTTATGCGCCTGCTATCTTAACACACGGCGCATCTACCGTTCATAAGACATGCTGGAAGCTTGCTTTCATCATCGCCCCTCAGAGCAATGTGACCCCGCGATTTAACGTAGGTATAGTTACGCAATCAAACATCTGCACAAATTTTAACCTGATAACCTAACCGATAATAATAACGATAACCTGCTTTCAGCCTACGCACACCGCATGCGCCCCTTTGTGTCGCATAAATTACCTCCAGCCACACAATAATTTTGCCTTTTGAACAAGGCTTACGTAAATTATTGCATTGTTTCCTCTTGAAATTTCACTGTCATTATCTTCCTTCTTTTTTTCTTCTACCGTACTTCACTGTATGGCTTTGCTTCAGTGCAAACGTCTGTTACACTGCAATACAATAACAATCTAATGCACCGTAGACAGTATGTGCAAGGCCCTTCGATGTGGATGCGGACAGCCATCCGTACGATGTAGATCACCGATGTAGACATCTGCGTTCTTATATCGGTATACCCAGTAATGCGTAGTCGCCCTTGGTTTCACTCTCACCTGCTATAGCTAGTGCCGGTCATCTTGAGGGCGTTGAGTGCAATTCGTTTATCGAGATGCGTCACTTCCAAAGCTGCAGTGAACACCATGGAGCAGAAGATGACCACGCCGATGTTCTGCATTACACGGTACAGAATGGGAGGATACTTTTTTTTTAAGGAGGATATCTTTAGAAGACTATATATATTGTTAAACATGTTAAACATGAAACAGCACGATACAGGAGAGGGTAAAAGAAGCGCTGGACAGAACACTGACTAGCAACAAGATGCTTTATTTCCAGGTTTCGTACATAAAGGCACGAGGACGGAACACACACACACACAAAAAGGAATCAACAAGACGGAAATTTCATTCTTCTTTTTTTGTCTACAAGAACAGGGGCGAAGAACTGGGGTATGCGTCCCCACGCGTGAATGTCTTGAAGGCTTCAAAAATGTGGTGAGTGGGCTGTTCACGGTATCCCTAAGTGCGTTTTATTTTTCATTTTTCAAACATAAATGTGCCACCGAACCCCTGACATTTTGCTAGCGAGGTGAATGTAGGCACAACGCTATGAAGCGGTATATGTATACAAACGGCATAAAATAGAAGGTCATCGCAGCCTTCAGGAGCAGGGTTTGCTGTAATCCCTTATGTACATCGCGTGTAACTAAAGTCGCGGCGAAGGCCGGAGTAAAGGTGATTTCTAGCGCAACTAACAAGCTCGGTGGATAATGCAGGAGAAGGAATCGACAAAAAAAAAAGCAGAAAACAGACTCGATTTAAGAAGGATGCTCGTCGTTGTATTCAGTGTTGCACGCAGGTTGTGTGCGAGGTTCCCCTCAAGCAATCGATGTTACATCACGAAGCATGGAAGACGCATTCAAAATTAAAATGAAATTCTGGGGCTTTACGTGCGAAAGCCGCCATCTGATTATCAGGCGCGCCGTGGTGGGGAGCTTCGGATCAATTTTGACCTCCTGTGGTTGCCGCAAGGTTATAATTGAAATGTTGATGCACTTAGACCAAGCACATGCACACTCTTCTAAACTCTCTCATCCCGACTCTACTTCTGCCACGTGACCGACGTCTCACTCTTATATCCCTCAACAACCCACACAACGAGTATATGTCCAACAGACAAATACTTGTTTCCGTTTTGACACTCCCAATGTTAAGACATTAAATTGCAGCAGGAACAGCGCGCTCGCTTGATTTTTGAAGCCTTTAGCACCTTCACATGCGGGGACGCATGTGTCAGCTCTCTGTCCTTTCCCTAACAACACAAGAAACATAATATCTGTCGTGATGATCCTTTTTTAGATGCGACATCATTATATGGCCCACGAGGCGGAAAACCCGGCGTAGTTGTCGGCGTTGCCGCGACCAAAGCCGTCGATCCCTCGACCTTCGGTGGGAGCCGAATCCACGACCTTTGGTGTTAATTGAGGGAAAGTTAATAATTAAGCCACAGTTAATTATGGTAGAGTTACTTAAGGCACTGGAACCCATGACCGGGCCTTGTGCGCACCTTGTGACGAACACTGTTGGTCACGTGACGCGGCGACGCTTCTGCAGACATGGCCGCTCGAGTCACGTTGACTCCGCCAGTGGCCCCACCTGACGTCGCCACGCTTCTCCTGACGTGGCCGCTCGAGTCACGTGGTCGCAATGCTTTTGCATTCATACACATAGGGATAACTAAGTGCTCCTTGAATTTTTTTCTTTTCATGTGTATCCCTTCCTCTACAGGTAGAGGCCTTTATGCCGTCCTATAAATAAAGCATTTGGTTCTTAGCGCATTGTCCCATTCTTCTGCTGGGTCCTATGTCACGCAGCTTAAAGCAGTTGCTTAACAAGATGTACCAACCAGCCAGTATGAGTATGGCGTTAACTATATGTCTCGCATTTGAGCGCCATCTACACTGGGTCATGTGCCAAAACTCAAAAGGAACAAAACGCACGCACGCGCACGGGCATCCACGTACACACGCACGCACGCACATACCATCCTATCCTTGATTTATTTTTTGTTTCTTCTATAAATTCCACTTGACAAAATAAAACTATAGGCAGATGTGCTTGTTTTTTAAATAGCCATCTGACGTTTAAAATTTTTTCCAATTTTGCTGTTTTCAGCCCCTAAAACGCGTTCACACAGGTCAAAATAATGGGACATGACAGCATTTTTTGCCGCACCTATACAGAGCAAGCGTCGTCACACTTTTTCGACGTCACAGTGTGCAGCCTTTCAAAAGAATATTGCTTTGGCAAAACTGGATTCACACGACGAGACGGATTGCTCATTCCGTGTAAAGACGAGCGTTTTGGTATGAATGGCTCTTCCGAGAAAAACCGATGTTTCGTATGAGCCGAAAAAATGTGCAATTTGTTTAATATGTTGTCCCATCGATGGCCGTCTTTCCTAATGTAAGTCGCATTTTGCGCGAACGACGAACCATCGATTGCGATAACGAATTAGCAGACAGCTATACGAAGTAAGGATAGTAGTTTTATCGCCAATATGAACTTGTACACATTCGCTTAGTAAATAAATGAATAAGCATTTTGTCACGCGCGCACAAGCAAACGTGACCACATCTCACTCGATGACCGCGGAAACTACCGGTCGAAGCTCTGGAGGGAGCAAGCGCGGCAGCAGGAGAGAACACATTGACCTTCGTGCTACATCTCGCTTCAATGTGAACTCAACGGCGAAAACATAAGAGCACACGGAGCTATCAGTGCTCGGCGTATTCCGTCCTTGGCACAGATCGCTTGCAAAGTAGGGCCAGCGCAGTCGCGCACGGCCGTTTCATGCACAGCAGCCGCCGGAGTAGAACGCCCGCACCCCTCCTTCTCGAGGCGGCGAGCTTCCTGCCCGTTTTCCCGACTTCCGCGCGCTATATCAAGCCGCCATCATCGGCTCATCATCGCACGCTTTTACTCGCACATGCAGCATACGGCGCGCGGCGACAATGTTATCGCCTTTGGACTTTATACTCAACATTACAGCGAAGGCGATGCCCACGGCGACGGCAGAAATGCGCCTGGTGGGTCCATATATTTACTATCGTAATAAAGCTTAAAGAAGGAGCTTGTGCTTGCTGCGGTTTTCTTATAGCTCGAATTTCGCCGCAAGATCTTATTTTTCAGTATAGGGTCATTCAAGATAACACTGAGCACGGTTACTTGCCTGGTTTGGAAAGAAACACGGAGTTTCTTTCGTCAGCGCCCCTGGCAGCGCGTGGCGTCCGAAATATTGTGGCTGTGACGATATCTTGCCATTACAGGTGTCTGTAGCACAGCGAAGTATGGCCTTCTAGATGAGTTTCCATTATTCTTCCAGTCATTGACACAGCGCCCGGTGAATGACCGAGCACGTGAGCATGAGCTATCGTTAAAAGAGCCGCAGTTTTGCCCGAAAGGGGAAGTATCGATTGCGATGTAAGGATAGCAGCTTTATCGGCCGTAGAAACTTGTAAACGTTCGCTCGCTAACTAAAATAGCAAGCATGGTGTCACACACGCACAGGCACATCTCACTCGATGAACACGGACACTCGCTGTCAAAGCGCTGGTGTAGAAACTTGTAAACGTTCGCTCGCTAACTAAATTAGCAAGCATGGTGTCACACACGCACAGGCACATCTCACTCGATGACCACGGACACTCGCTGTCAAAGCGCTGGTGTGAGGAAGAGCGGCAGCGGCAGCGAGCGAATTGACCTTCGCGCTGGCACTCGCTTCAACACGAAGTGGCGAGAACGCTGTGCACACTACGCTATCAACCTTCCGCGCGCCTAGACTCTGTACTCATCACAGATTGCTTTCAAGACAGGGCAGCCACCGCCGGAGTAGCTCTAGGTAACGTTCATGGCAAATGGGTGCGATGCAAGTTAGGGTCGAGAGACACGCTCGCGAGGTCAGTTCTGTGTACTTGGAAGAGTGCGAGTTGACATAATAGCGAGAATGCTGGGACAGCACTTATCTAATCAGCTATATAAATTAAGTTTAGGCAGTGCTACCAACGTTTTTGACATTTTCTAGATCCTCGGAGCTACAGCATCGCTACGGCAAAAAGAAATTTGGTCAAAAATACTTTTAAGCCAGAATTCGCTGTCTGGGCTACTAATTGCAAGGAGGAGGCTAGTGCTGGCATCAACGGCTGTAGTACTGTCCATGTGGACATATTTTCAGGCATACAACATTCGTCAAATGACACTGCGACAGTGTTGGAACAAAATCCGTTTCCGCACTCTGAAAGCAGAGGAGGTGTTTTATGTTAGGTTTTATTCGATATTTTGACATTGGGATGTACGCAAATGAGTGCTAAGAAAGCATATAAACTTGTATTTCGACATAATTTCAACTTGAGTCCAATAAAAACGCATTTTAAAACGAGTAAAACGTTTAAGCAACGAAATTTTTCTGGACAATGAGCGTAAGTTGTATTTTACAGAAAACAATGCCGCAGTTTGGTTGGTTGCAAAAATCTAGAAATGTGGATAATGCTTTTCATATGACATAGAGGAATATTTGGTCGCGAAGGTGGCAACAAAATTTTTTCGGGTAGAGAAAACAAGATGAATGCGTACGTTGAAGTAGTTTTTGGTGGTAGCTTCCACAGTGAGGAGCCCGGTGAGCGGGAACAGCACTACGGGCAGCAGAGCCGTCACAGCAAGCGGCAACGCTTCGGTGGCCCAATACACGGCCATGAGCAGCATGCAGTACCCGCACCAGCTGGGCTGCAGTGTGCGCAGTCATCGAATATATATATATGTATGTATATATATATATATATATATATATATATATATATATATATATATATATGAGAGACAGGCAGACAGACAGACATATCATGCCTTGACCATTGCGTCTACAGATTGTGACAGCAGCGTACGCCGCGAAAGGAACAGGAAATTTAAACGAAAGTCCACGTGACCTTCCCGCACAAGAGGCTTTTCCCACCAGGACTGACATCACAACCACCGCCTCCACGCCACACGCGTACCAAGCGCCAACGCGCAAAACTCGGGGAATGCTATGAAACGCCTGTCACACGAAATCACCTCCAAAAATGCTCCGCGAAAAAAAGTAAATAAAAGTTGCAATTTTGTCCGAAAGGCGAAGCACCAATTGCGATAGCAAAATTAGTAGATAGCCATACGAAGTAAGGATGGTAGCTTTATCGCCCGTATAAACTCGTAAACATTCGATTACTAGCTAAATTAACGACGATATGTGTAACCGGTTACGTGACACATATTGACACATAACAGGTTACGTGATAGCGTAACAGGTTACGGGAGCACGAATACACGTGCCAGCTCCCGATTGCGCTTAGGAAATTGGCTGCGCAGTGCAAACTGCGCAAATGCTCTCCTCTACTGGAAAGCGCTACAGTCGTTTGCGCATCAAAATTAAAATGAAGAGAGAAATATGGGAAGCGCTTGCCATAGCAGAATAAATAGAGAAGTGCGTAAGCACTCCGTCCATCCTACTCATCGAAGCTGAGGTTGCCACGGTGAACGGGTGCAAGTGAACGATGTTTTTCCGGCACACCGAGGCGTCACCTTGACATATCTTTCTATATCTACACCGCCCCCTCTTCCCTCACACATCACCTTGTATATAAGCGTGTTCTTTAACAGTATTAAACAAGTTGGTAGCTTGCGCCAATTACGCCCTTGTATTGTTCCTTATGTTCGTACATTAGTTCCGTCAGTGTAACACTAAGCGTAATAGAATGACGAACGAATATTAGCTTTAATTATGGGGCTTTACGTGCCAAAACCACTTTCTGATTATGAGGCACGCCGTAGTGGAGGGCTCCGGAAATTTTCGCCAGCTGGGGTTCTTTAACGTGCACCTAAATCTAAGTACACGGGTGCTTTTCCATTTCGCCCCCATCGAAATGCGGCCGCCTTGGCCGGGATTCGATCCCGCGACCTCGTGCTTAGCAGCCCAACACCATAACCACTGAGCAACCACGGCGGGTCAATGATGAACGATAAGTGCGCACGTTGTCTACAGACATTATGTACAGAACGGGGCGGTGAAAAAGGATAATGTGTAAAGAAATGGCGCATTTGCCTTAAGCTTTTGCGAGAATCCCGTGATATCACTGCAGTGTCGTGGGTCGTTAACTGCTTGGGTCCCAAATGGCGAAGGCGGTGATGATGTCCATTGGCATCCTCTTTGAAACGGGGCGGTGACCAACAGTTAATCGGCCAGCTTGACATAACCAGGTTTTACTACGTTTATTGCAGTGCAGCATTTTGCCTACTTCTACGTTATATTTTCTCTCCTCTATTAGAATCTGTATATCTATAGTGTACATATTTACCTAGAAAAACCATGGCTCCATCGATTATGTGTTCAGTGAGAAAGCGAAAATGAGTGGCGTCCAAAAAACTGACGTGTGTGACGCTTTTTCGGCTACCAAAATCGCTTCCGACGCATTCAACCAGCAACAGCGTAGCCTTTAAGATTCGCATTTTAAATCCAGAGGGCGCCACTCTATGAGGCGTAGATTTGGACAACATATATATAGTGGTCAACTAGCGAGTCATGCCCGTACGTCATTCAGTGCCTTGCTATATCGCGTGCCCCAGCTAACGTTAGTCAAACTGTATTTTAAAAAAATATGGCACAATATACGAATATGAGACAGCACGATATACGAAGAGCCAGTCATCTTTTACAACTGGGATACTTTTTCGGTTCTTACCACCCGAATACTTAGAGAAGATTTAACGAACAGGTTTCTCGCTTTGGCCTGCAGAGCGCCACTTCCGAAAGAAAAAGCACTATTCCGTTGTGAAATATCCCATTCAGTTGTTTTCAGTGGGCTACATACCCTGCGTAATTATTTCTTACGCATTTCATTCGATGCGAGCGGAATACGAAAAGTTCCGCGTGATTACGCGCCCGCATGCCGCGACACCTGCGCTTCCGAAGTGAGTTGAAGGCACCAACTCGACTCATTGCCCGACTCGACAGCCAGCTGGTCGTTACGCAGGCTGCGATCGACGCGCGCAACATGGAGTTGACAATAAATGTTAAAAAAATTCTGGGGTTTTACGTGCCAAAACCGCTTTCTGATTATGAGGCACGCCGTAGTGGAGTACTCCGGAAATTTCGACCTCCTGGGGTTCTTTGACGTGCACCTAAATCTAAGTACATGGGTGTTTTCGCCCCCTTGGACATGCAGCTGCCGTGGCCGGAATTCGATCCCGCGACCTGCGTGCTTAGCAGCCTAGCACCATAGCCACTGAGGCCCCGCGGCAGGTGACAGCGAATGTTAGCCAACATCCACAGCTTACGCTGCTTTGTAGTTCTTTTTGAATCAAATTTGGGAACGTTGTCGCGACGCGCGGGCAGCGCCGGGTGCCACGTAATCTCACCGCCCTTTTCCAATTTCGTGCGCTACGAGTAAAGCGCGAAAAAAAGAAAATGCGCATGCAATATTGCAGTGGAAAATATTGAACTGGATTTTCTAGCATGAAATAGCACCTTTTCCATCTGAAGTCATGTCGTTCTCCCGAGCATGGACGAACTTGTTCAATTTTTCTCTTCCACAATTACCTAAGCAATTTTCACGGAATGACATAGGTATCATGATATGTATGTCTAGTGACTGTTCCTTGAACAGCTTGGCTAACGTTAACTGCGACACTCCGTATTGTGCCCGAAATTTTAGAAAACAAGCTTCCTTTTCCAGCTCCCGAATCGCGTCCTCCCGTCGCGCTCTGGGCGCGTTCCTTCGTTCTGCGATGGGCGTCGCGGCCGCCCCAGGACGCAGCAACGCGTCACCATAGTCACGCCTGAAGTGAGGTCTGCGGGGATCCTCAGCGTGCACGCGAGGGAGCGCGCAGCGCACCTTGTTGCGGTAGTAGAGCGGAAGCGGCAGCAGCACCACGGGAATGATGAGGATGGAGATCAGCCTCGCGCGAGTCATCTGGTTTCCCCGGTTGTGCAGCAGCGCTCGGCCCACGAACCTCACGGCTTTCACGGCGCCGGCGAGGTTCCGAGCCTTGAACGGGACAGCCGGCTGCGCTTCGGCGCCGCCGGGGGCCGCAGCTTGGCCGTCGGGCTCCGGGGAAGGCTTCGCGGCTCGACCCGGAGCCGACTTGCCGCTTGGACCCGGAGGCGACTTGCCGCTTCGACCGGGAGGTGACTTTACACTTTCCTTCAAGCTAGGGCTGAACACGCCCTGCGTTGCGTGTCGGCAAGGCACATTTTTGTTGAATATTTAACACAATACATAACCTGAGCTGCATTAATAAGTAACCTTTCTACAATAGTAAAAGAAAAGGAAAAAGAAGGAGAAAGAAAGAAACGAGAGAAAAGTGAAAGTCGTGGCTACGCCGCCTTGCAGGTCTAGCGCCGGCGCCCACGTGACGTCATTCATTCTGAAGGCATCTGCTCTGGACTAGTTAAGAGTTAACCAGCAAGGACGCACTACATTTATTATAACTGACCCAAAGACCGAACTTAGCAAGTTTCCAGAATGTTTACTGCGCCACAATGTCACGAATGCATGAAAAAAAGAACACAAACGAAAATTTTGGAAATACGTGACATCATAGAGCGCGGCTAGGTTGTTGGTGCAAAGCGCAAGAAACAGAACATTTGACTCGTCACTTTCTTTTCAAATAATTAACCTATTGCCACCGATATAGCTAAATTGGAGTTGGTTCTGAAAGGATAGTTTGTCACTCTAAACTTGGTTCAGTGTCTCTGCTTAGTGTGAAATTAAGACTTGTGCTGGAAACACGCATGCGTCAAAAATACAGTCCCCTTCCACTTTGTGAAGAAGGTTGTGAGCGACGCTGTGTATGTGCGCCCCTTAATGGCGAATTGCACCTATGCTGCGGGTCGGCCTCGCATTACATTATCCTCGGTATCGGCCCACGTATGGGAGTGCTTAACACCTGCTTGACCTCTACCGCGGGTCAGACCGGCATTGCACTATCTTTGGGATCGGCCCTCGTGTGGGGAGTGCTTAACACCTGCTTGACCTCCGCCGTGGGTCGGCCAGGCATCGCACTATCTTCGGCATCCGCCCAGGTATGGGGCGTGCTTAACGCCTGCTTCACCTGCGCCGTGGTTCGGTCCAGCATTGCACTCGCTTCGGGATCGGCCCAGGTATGGGGAGTGCTCAACGCTTGCTTCACCTCCGTTGTGGCTCGGCTCGGCATTGCACTATCTTCGGGACCGGCCTAAGTATAGGGAGCACTTAATGGCTGTTACCTACGCCGCGGAGCAGCCCGGCATTGCACTAACTTCGGGATCGGCCTACGTATGGGGAATGCGTAACGACTGCTTGACCTCCGCAGCGGGTCGGCCAGGCGTTGCACTATCTTCAGGATCGACCCACGTAATGAGGTTTTATTTTACTAGGGGGGGGGGCGTCAACCACGGCACGCACTCAACGGCAAGAACGCAGGTGGCGTCTGACGCGGATGCCAGAGGAGAAGGCGCGAGTTTTCTGTCGGCACACGGACACGATCTTGGGGGAACTAGCCATTAACAGGTTCGCTGCAAAACACCGGAAAGATCTCTGCTCGAACTGCTGTAACTTGTTAAACAAAAGGTGTTGCTGAGTTAGTGTAAATTTGTTTCATGCGTTTTAAGTACCGGTCATACCATGGATCGAAACGTCTTTACGCACGTGTGTTATGGTACAATGTGCGTATCCAGCGTGCCACTGGTACCAACAACTGCTTGTTTGCAACAGGTTCCTGGTATAGATTCCAACACGGGTCCAACAGACTCTCTTTCATGGACCATAGACAATTTCCTGGCAGCTTCAGCTAATCGTACAACCCGCTTTATTCGGAATTTGAGTTCCGGAAGAGGAACTTAAAATACTGCTTTAGAATGCTTCGAGGCGAACGGGAAGTATTAGATTAGAATTCAAAATTGATTATTTGCGCGCATCTATAATCTTTCGAGAAACAATCTTCGCACCTCTGTCCTCAAATGAATGCCGAAGAAACATCATGCATTGGTCTGCAATCGCAAACACCAGAGACCAACGGAGCTGGGAGAAGGCCAGTAGTGCCAAACGGCACACTTAGTCTAACTTTTGCTGGGCTTTCCTCAGCTCCGCTGGTCTCATGTGTTGGCGACAGCAGAGCTACGCATATCTTTTTTTTCCACTGCGAGAAAGAGGAGCGCCGACGCGAGTGCGCGGGGTTTTATCGCAGAGCAATGACGTCACACCTCCTGTGCCACGTCCCGACGCTCGCTCTCCCCCGCCAGACTCCACTCATCCTTGCCGCGTCGCTATGCTGCGCGATGGTATTACTCTCTCTCAGCTCGGCAAAGCTGCGGACGTCAAGAGAAACCCAGCGAGGTTCTAACAGTTCCACTCTAAAAAATAACTGTGTCCTGGTTTACGTTTGCATTAGACAAGAGCCGAGTAATGCACGAAGGGCGGAAGGCCTACACGAGCACATATAGAACACTTTTCTACGGGCGCTGGCTGAAGCTTGCCTTAATACGATTTTGAGGCGCTAAAAGTCAGGGAAGGTCGGGCTACGGCGGCGGTAAGTGGCAGTAAACTCACCGATTGCGCCATGCTTGAATAAAACAAGAGCACTGGCTTGTCGGCCCGAGCCAAGTAAAGCGGATGTTTTGCGGAGGAAAAAAACCTTCTTGTCTTCCTACACGGTCTCGAACTGCCCGTGACGCGAGCCAGATCGTTCTTCTTCTTCTTCTTTAACATTGTAGAAACGTCTTCACGTTGGGGAAACTGGAGGCGCCCCCCTGCAGCTTCGCTATTTGCGATATAGTGTAGCATGTCTTCTGTGAAGAATGGGGGCTCGCGTAGTCAGCTTGAATGAAACACCTGGGAAGTTCGTGTGCTTGCCTGTGTGGTCATCGTGTAAGATGTAGTAAACGCTGAGTCTTCAAAACCTGAGCTTGCGTCTCTACGTACGTAAACAAGTTTTTTTTTGTTTTCTTCTTAACCGAAGCGTTCTACGATCCCGCAGTTCCGCGTGGGTCGGTCGGTCGGTCGCAGGTCGGGTTGCCGCCGGCTAGATTCTTCCTTGCTCTTACAAACAAACAAACAAACAAACAAACAAACAAACAAACAAACAAACAAACAAACAAACAAACAAACATACATACAAACAAACAAACAAACAAACAAACAAAGAAACAAACAAACAAACAAAAATACAAGAAAAAAAGTAAATGAAATGAAATTCATCCGGCGGCGGCATTGGAACCTCATGCCCTAGTGCGCAGCAGTTCGACGCTCCAACTAATGGCCCAAAATTGCTCGGTATACTTCTATCATGCCAACGCCAACTAGCCCTGCGAGGTTGTTACCTCGTGTTGAGGATGATTGTAATTCCGATACTATGGCATATACCCACAACGGGGGATCCACCAAGAAGCAGCAGGTGCGTATAAATGAACTGAACAAGCTACGAAGAAATACAAGCGAGTATAATAATACTTGCCATAGCGGGTAGCACAGGTGCGTGTGTCCACACGCGAGTTTCCCTTACGCCAATGACGCAAGACTGAAATGCACAAATTCATAGCAATTCATTACCGATTTTACAAAACCTTCGCTTCACAATAAATTCGAGAATGTGCGTTTGATCTGCATAACTTTCCCGCGAAGCTAAAATTTGTTTGACTGACTTAGTCTTTGTTGACAGATATATTGGTCTGATTCGATCGCAGCGGCTGAGTGCGAAGGATCTCGGCACTCTTTCATCCGCCAAGACCCTGAGAAACGGCACAATGAATTACTCCAAGTTGTAAGAACTCTTAAAAATTAGTCTGACGCTCATCATACCGAGATAATAGATTTTCTTGCTGACCTAAAAAATGATCAAGATGCGGTTGCCGATACTGCCCCTGACCTAACAGCTAGAATGACTGCTGTGCGACTATTTGTTGAATCGCTTCGAGGCGCTCCTACTCCTGCAGACATCCCTAGTCTCGTCTAGCAGGCAGTTTCAAAGGCTGTTTCGGATGCAAGTCCCAAAGCAGTATCCGGGGCAGTGGCAAAAGAAAGCGGTTTCGGCAGCGGCCCCCGAGACTGTTGCGACCGCAGTATCCGAACTCTGTGGCTGTTTTCACTGCTGTTTGGGAAGTGGACAAAATCGAAAACGTGGCGCTGAATTTCCGTCTTGACGATCTCGAGAACAGATCGAAACGTGATAAACTGCTATTCTATGGGTTTCTGACGCCCCGACCGAAATATGGCAACAGTCTGGCAAGATACATGGCAACAACCTCAACATGGCAACACCATCAACATGGCAACGACCTCAACGTTGTTCGTGATCTGTTCTCCCGGTATTATGGCACGGATTTAAAGGATGATCCTACCCTACAGCTAGAATAGAACCGGCAGAACTTCCGAAGTTAATCAACAAGCGTAAGACAGCTGACATAAGGAAGTATAATATGGATAAAATTCAACAGGCTCTCAGGAACGGAGGAAGCCTAAAAGCAGCGAAGAAGAAACTAGGAATTGGCAAGAATCAGATGTATGCGTTAATAGACAAAGCCGGCAATATCATTAGTAATATGGATGAGATAGTTCGAGTGGCTGAGGAGTTCTATAGAGATCTATACAGTACCAGTGGCACCCACGACGATAGTGGAAGAGAGAATAGGCTAAAGGAATTCGAAATCCCACAGGTAACGCCGGAAGAAGTAAAGAAAGCCTTGGGAGCTATGCGAAGGGGGAAGACAGCTGGGGAGGATCAGGTAACATCAGATTTGTTGAAGGATGGTGGGCAGATTGTTCTAGAGAAACTGGCCACCCTGTATACACAATGCCTCATGACTTCGCGCGTACCGGAATCTTGGAAAAGCGCTAACGTAATAGTAATCCATAAGAATGGGGACACCAAAGACATGAAAAACTATAGACCGATCAGCTTACTGTCCGTTGCCTACAAAGTATTTACTAAGGTAGTTGCAAATAGAATCAGGAACACCTTGGACTTCCGTCAACCAAAGGACCAGGCAGGATTCCGTAAAGGCTACTCAACAATAGACCATATTCACACTATCAATCAGGTGATAGAAAAATGTGCGGAATATAAGCAACCTTTATATATAGCTTTGATTGATTGCGAGAAAGCGTTTGATTCAGTCGAAACCTCAGCAGTCATGGAGGCACTGTGGAATCAGGGTGTAGACGAGCCGTATGTAAACATACTGAAAGATATCTATAGCGGCTCCACAGCCACCGTAGTCCTCCATAAAGAAAACAACAAAATCCCAATAAAGAAAGGCGTCAGGCAGGGAGATACGATCTCACCAATGCTGTTCACCGCGTGTTTACAGGAGGTATTCAGAGACCTAGATTGGGAAAAATTGGGGATAAGAGTTAATGGAGAATACCTTAGTAACTTGCGATTCGCTGATGACATTGCCTTGCTTAGTAACTCAGGGGACCAACTGCAATGCATGCTCGCTGACCTGGAGAGGCAAAGCCGAAGGGTGGGTCTAAAAATTAATCTGCAGAAAACTAAAGTAATGTTTAACAGTCTCGGAAGAGAACAGCAGTTTACGCTAGGTAGTGAGGCACTGGAAATCGTAAGGGAATACATCTACTTAGGACAGGTAGTGACTGCATATCCGGATCATGAGACTGAAATAATGAGAAGAATAAGAATGGGCTGGGGTGCGTTTGGCAGGCATTCTCAGATCATGAACAGCAGATTGCCATTATCCCTCAAGAGAAAGGTATATAACAGCTGTGTCTCACCAGTACTCACGTACAGGGCAGAAACATGGAGGCTTACGAAAAGGGTTATACTTAAATTGAGGACGACGCAACGAGCTATGGAAAGAAGAATCATAGGTGTAACGTTAAGGGATAAGAAAAGGGCAGATTGGGTGAGGGAACAAACGCGAGTTAATGATATCCTAGTTGAAATCAAGAAAAAGAAATGGGCGTGGGCAGGACACGTAATGAGGAGGGAAGATAACCGATGGTCATTAAGAGTTACCGAATGGATTCCAAGGGAAGGCAAGCGTAGCAGAGGGCGGCAGAAAGTTAGGTAGGCGGATGAGATTAAGAAGTTTGCAGGGACAACATGGCCACAATTAGTACATGACCGGGGTAGTTGGAGAAGTATGGGAGAGGCCTTTGCCCTGCAGTGGGCGTAAGCAGACTGATGATGATGATGCAGTCTGTCGAGTGCACAGACTGGGATACTTCGTAGCAAATAAAACCCATCCAATAGTATTTACATTTACGTCCTTTCTTCGTAGCAAATGAAACCCATCCAATAGTATTTACATTTACGTTCTTTAAAGTCAAAGAAAACATCCTGTCACAAAAAATTTAACTAAGGAAGGCTAGCGTCTCTTTCAGTGACGACTTCTGTAAGGCTAAGCGTCAATAAAAAAACAAATTAGTTGAATACGGCAAAGCTAGCGGCCTTCGCACTAGCAGGCTTATAATTAACAAAAGGACCTATGTGTACTGTGCCGCCACCCACCGCGCTTGAGAACTTGACTTGCCACGAAATGCACGGACACGTGGGACAACTCGAACCGACTGAAATGCACATGCGCACAATAGCAGCCCCATGACTGTAGGTAGCTCTCGTCCACATTCTCTATAGCTATGTATGGTTAGACTAAAATGAAGTAAAGCATATATATCTTTACAAATGCCCGCAGTATGTTAAAGAAACGTGCGAAACTATGGTCCACGATTCTTGCTCAACCGACGCTGTTATCATCACAGAAACTTGGCTATCGGCTGCGCTAAATGACGCGGAAATATCCCTTTGCGAAAAGGCTTACAACACGTACAGATATAAGGGAGTTTTAGTGTTGGGGACGCAAGCGGCTTGCGTACGCAAGAGCTAGGGGCGACGTTACTGCGCATGCGCAGACCGCAACGTCTACTTGCGTCCTTGGGTTGTGGGAGCGGCCGAAAACATCGCTGCCCCTAAGAGGTCACGTTACACACGTGACTCTCGCGGTGTACGAGAACTTACGAGAAGCTAGACCTGCCGAGTCGAGCCGCGCTCCATGTGCATCTCGCCAGACAGACGGAGATAATGGCTGCGCCAACTGCACCGGCGAGGCCGTGTGCGCGTGTGTACTTCACGGCCGACGTGGACGTCCAAGTTCGGCGTGAAGTCAGGGTGATCAACCCATTCGAGGATGTGTCGCGGTGGGCGGTAATCGCAAATAACCTCCTGCTGGTGCTTCTAAAGCATTTTTCAGCCCGGTGCCTTCGGGACCGCGTAGACCTGCTTCTCGCACAGTTCGCCGCACGTGACCGAGCGAACCTAAGAAAATAAGTGTGCTGTTCGCTCCGCTGCTTCCAGCAATTGTTCTCCGAGTTTGTGTTGCCAAGTTGCAACCTTACCTGTGGAACGTTCTTTTAGGTCCGGAACCGAGGAGGACTACGACGAGAAAGAACAACTTCTCGTGGAGGTGTATGAACACGCACATGAGAGTGGCTACAAGCTGAAGCACTCCGCTGTGCGCAAAGTTGCGGCGACACTGCGGCAACAGCAGCAGCAGGGACAGTCCCGGAAGCCGGCCACGGATAAAAGCATGGCGTCGGCTGTCCGGGACCTTGCTGCCTCGGAAGTGCGCACCGAGTCTGATGATGGTGCCACCTCTTGTGACGACGACAACCTTTGTAAGTTCCTAGTTAATCAACAAGAAATAATGCTTGTATTAGTAACCCTAGTATTTCGAGTATAGTATTTAACGGTTGTTTAGCTTATATGCTGGCAGTTAAAGGCCTGTATTTGTTAAGGCTAAAATATCGTGATGAAACGGCCGCGCTGTGCACAAGTGTCGCGGTACTACATACATTTTGAACGTATTAGCCTACCTTTCCGTCGTGCTCCATGTAAAACAAAGATTGTACTGCCACTATTGCAGCTATCTTTTCCTTAATTAGTGAACAAGGTCGAGCCACTGTTCTCGCCTGATTATAGAGCTAGTGGCAGCTCATCCTCCATGCTCCCATTGACGAAAAAGAAAAGATTGTGGTAAAGGCTTCATATGGTCAGTATGGATGGAAGCTTGGGCTAGTTTGTTTGCCATTGGAAACGATTAAGTAGCGCCAAAAACAAACGAAGGCATATGTGCATTCACATTGCCTGCTTGTGTCCGTAGGTCACTTTTTATATCTGTTTGATTTGCTGTACACCCTATTCATTACATATATATGTACCGTCTTTTTCAGGGTCTGCAAATGGCAATGATGCAGCAGTGGTGTCTGAGGCAGAGCCTCTTCACGGTGACTACGAGGTGCTGGCCATAGCTCCAGAGCTACATGCCAGTGCTTCGGTAAGTATGTCACCGTGGAGGGCAGTCTCTACAACCTCTTTTTGCCCCATCCGAGGCCCCACCACTAGCCCTCCCACTAGCCCCACACCTGGCACTACCCCTGGACCCACACCTGATGCTACCCCTGGACCCAGCCCAGGCCCTATTCATAACTCCACCCCAGGCCCTATCCACAACCCCACCCCAAGCCCTATCCACAACCCCGCCCCAAGCCCTATCCACAACCCCACCCCAGGCCCTATCCACAACCCCATCCCTGTCCGCCTCTCGGGTACCACCCCTGCAAGCACCACGACTCCAACTGGCACGCACCGGCAAATTCGTACGTTTTAGTAAACCATTGATAGACCTTCATGAGATGGTGCGCACCAGCTGTTGGCCGCAAGGACACGGCATGCTGGGGTGGAGCATCTTCTTTGGCGGCGCCGAGTGTGCTACAATTTGCTTTGTATGGGTGCGGAATTTTGACCGAATGTAGCAGTATCTTTTATGTGCAAGGGTTTTTGTTCTGATTCAGCTGTTCTGTACACTGTGTGATACATTCCGGTGTTTTTCTATGCCTTTTTATCAAACTTTCATTGTAGTCTGCCCAAAGTGAATTTAGCCCTAAGTAACGTTTGGGCTTGTCTCACTAGGTTTAGTACTACCAGTAATTTTGCGCCTGTGACAAATAGCACGATTCTAGCCCTTGAGCTGATCTACTCGAAGGGGCAGACATTACTTGCACAAGAAATCGAAGTGCTTAATGTACTTCACGAATGAAGATTTTAACTAACTGCCTTGCATCTCATGTTGCAATTTACAAATTTTAGCTTGTGATACTGGCATTCTGTGGATAACATCATTTTTAAGATATGCAACATCAAACTTGCTGTAGAACTGTCATTCCACTTACATTTTAAACGAAACTCCATTAAGTGCATTAAAGCACAAAATTAACTGCACCACTAATACATTTCTTTGCAACGTTTGCGAATTTGTGTCTCAAAACTGCTGTTATCATGATCACTTGTTACAATTGGATCTACCTTGTGAACTATCAGGCTTGAATTTGCAAATTGCAGTATGTGTGATAATCGGTGAAAAACTTTGCGCATTGTTTGAATGATTCAATAATGCATTTTGATTTCTAGTCCCAGTAGTGTCCACCTGTTTGGCCAATCTAGCCCAATGATTATAATTGTGCTATCTGCCACCGATGACTTTTAAGAAGTTACCAAAAGTCCACAGAAACACCCAAGATTTGACTACCTAGATTAACAACCATGTCTTGGTCAGGTGTATGCTGCCTGTACCGCAACTATACATATGCTGGGGAAGTGGACAGACAAGCACGATAGCTTCTCCGAGAGATATTGTTAATCAAAAATGTATTATTGCTTTTAAAGCATACACATTTGTGCGCAAAATAATGGGTCCTGGCCACAGATGTTTTCGGACACAGGCATATGTACATAATTGATATTAGAGCGGCAAATGACTGTAACAAAAAAAAGACACAAGATGAACGCTGTGTGTCCTTTTTGGGTTGCCATCATGTTTCGCGCTGATTTCAGCTATGCACCCATTCAAACTAGTCGTATGGCGAGCAGCGCATACGGTGTCACAATGTAAATCTTCAGCGCTTAGCAGGCTCAAAACATGAAAGGTAATCCTCCCAGTAAGGTTGAAGAGCTCATTCATTGCTGGTGCGCTTCATTCCCAAGCACATGAGCACCCATCTGTTACTTCGTTGGTCCAATCAAGTCATTGTATTTGCCTGTGTATATGTACATGCTGTTTCATATGTGCACAACTGTGATGTGAACATCTAGGGCAAAGTTCTGTTAGCCTTGCCATGAGTTGTTGCTTCTGGATTACTTCGTGGCTGAATGGAGATCAAACACAATCAAATTAATGAGCCTCATCTCTCTTGTAGTGGGAGACAGCGCAAGAAAGGACAAAAGATACACAAGCGCTGTGTTGCGTGTTCGACGCGTTCAGCAAGCTAGTAAATAGGCATGAATTTCTACAAGAAAGTCTGAGACCAAGTGGCATGTCTGGGACATTTCGCATGCAATGACTAACATATATGTCCCACTTGTAAAGGCCATATCTCGTATCCAGTCACAAGGCAAGCAAGAAACTATTTTCGGTCACTTTCACACGGGCTGTGCAGCTCATTTGATGAGTGGCGATAATCTTGTGTAGAGAGGTTTTGCGGCACCCACTCCTAGTGACTGCTGATGTGCAGAACATTTTAATTGCCCTTCTTGGCATGTAACCATAATCTACATATCTGTTTTGTTTACAGGAAAACGGCATGCAGACCCCCATTTGGAGTTCTTTGAAAAAAGGTTGCAGGTGGAGAAAGGGACCAGAGGTACAGAAATGGACCTTGAGAGGAGCCGCCTCGCTCTTGAGGATAGGCGTATTCGTCTTGAAGAAGACAGGCTCTTCTTCGAAAAAGCAGTTTCTGCAGAAGAAGCGCGAGTGGGAGGAGGCGCAAGAGGAGAAAAAAGAAGAGCGTCTCCAGCAGCTCCAAGAAAGGAGGGAGGAGCGAGAGTTCTTTCTCCGTCAGCAGCAAGCTCTCCTGGAAATTATAAAATCATGGTCACAAAATTTGAACCAAACTTCTGGTTGATCAGCAAAAGTTGAATGAGGGATGTCTTTGGAGCCAGTGTTTCAACAAGGGAACTTGTCTTTACCGGGAAAACAATTGCTTTCCTTGAGAGCATTTATGTACTTTCCTCTCAAACAACTCCTATGGGGGAGAATAAAAAGAGGCCCATAGAGAAGAGTAAGGCACATTGTAATTTTTCTATGTGCTTTACGCTACTCTCTGCACCTCTCTTTATTCTCCTCCCCTGTAAGGGGTGTTAGAGAGAAAGGTACATAAACACTGTCAAAGAAAGCAATTGTTTCCCTGGCAAAGACAAGTCCCTTTGTTGAAACACAGGCTCCTGAGACGTCCCTTGTTCAACCTCTGTTGACCACTTCATTCACGTCTTCCTACGGTTCTACCAGTTCAGCAGCCTCGGTCTGGCAAGCAACACAAAACGGTCCTTATCAGGACCACCCTTCATGTCTGCTTCGGCCACGGGGTCACATGAGACTCCGCACTCCACCGTTACCCTCTTTGCATGCTCGGCAGGGCTTTATATTGCATATATTTTTATGAGAATGAAGTAAGTTGTGAGAGACTCCCTATCCTACTGTTGGTTTCTTCTTGCTATGATGCTTTTGGTACCCTCTTGGTCTGTCTGTATGTCTGTGCGTGGTGAACTGGCTGCTTTGGAGGCCTCAGCTTGAGATGAGACAGCAATGACTGCTTCCACCATTTGTTTCTTGCCGACAGGACGGAAAGCCACTAAAAAGTGCGAATTCAGACTGAAACGGGTAGTCGGTGCTGTAAGGGTGCTGCCATGTTGCTATTGTTGATAATGGTTAGGGTGGGTATTACGGTTAGCAGGGTTAACTGCCACAGTAATTCTCTGTATACGACACGTATGCACAAAGGCCACGGCATAAGGTGACGTAAAGCGTACTCTGGCAACAGAAGAATACGCTTTCAGGCAACATCAATAATTTTCAGGTTAGAAAACCTTGGGTTCAGATTCACGAGTTTTAACTCAACGAATTACCATCTGCTGTGATGGCAGAGTGGCAATGGTGTTCTGTTGGTTCAGTGCAAAAATATGTGAATGCAAAGGCATTATCTTATGCTACATGCTTGTTTCAGTGTTATTTAATAAGCCTACAAATATCACACCTGGGTAGCAAATGGCATGAGACACCATTGTGATGTTCTATCCTTGCATAACATTACTTGTAACTAAAATTCGTATAATGACGATTCAAAGTGGAAAATTCAGGCTATAAGTGGTTTAAGGAAAAGTCACAGATAGCAAGGCTCCAAACTAAGCTAGTTCATAATACTTCATATTAACAAGTAGAGATGACAGAAACAAACTAACAATTGTTTATTCTCACACATCTGCTTTTTCTTGATGACACAAAAGCAAACCTATCGCTTCTTTATCTATGCATGTGAGCAATCTCCCACTCTGTTTATGCAGTGGTGCGATAGTGAACGTATATATTTTCATAAGCCAGCCTGATGGTGTGGATATCTGAAGTTTTGAAAACGAATGGAAATAATACTGATCGTATTTGAAAATTCACGATTTGCTACATTTGAAATTAATGAAATATTTTGCAAACAACACCTCTTAAAGTCTGGTTACTGCTTTCCATATGCTAAACTAAATATTACAAATTATCAGAAGTGAAGCAAGAAAAATTTTTGGAGCAATGCAGAAAGAAAGAGTAATGCAACCTTTGTTTATGCTTTCGTGGCGGAAGCCTGTATCACATTCTGACTTTCACTTGTGATCTATCATCCAGTGTTCTTGGCAGTCTAGGCAGAGGCAGATGTATCTTTTAAGCTACAACAAAGGATGTTTTTCTTGCAATGGGCCCTCTTACACGTCACTATGACAAACAACGTTCAGCAGTTTTTTTTTCAATAGTTCAGTGCTCTTGGGAAAGCACTCGTACAGAAGCAATGCCTTGTTGGAAGGTTTGTTTGCCATCAGGCCCTAAAATGTTGCGAATGACCAGTGCGATGAATTATGTAAGCAGGGGGCACAATGTGCGGTGGGTGATTAAGGGAGCTGTAAAAAAATTAACGGAAGAGAGAGAGCGTGGTTACCTGTTGACAGAAAGAAAGCGTTGCCAAGCCAGATTCCGCTTGCAACGATGAATATGATGAGTAAATAAATCTAGTAGCACGATTTTGTAGCGACTCGAGTGCATTCATGATATAAGCTTGATGTGGGCTCCAGATGGGAGATACATACTCAAGTTTTGATCTTACAAATGATTCATAGGCAAACATTTTTTACTTGTCGTGGAGTATGACATAGATGTCTCCTAAGAAATCGCGGTGATTTATTAGCAGCTCAGATGATGTTAGTGGTGTGCAAGCGCCAGTACAGATCACAAGATAGAGTGACACCGAGGTATTTGAATGATTCGACTGATTCGATTGGCACAATTGCAATGGAATAGGTAAATCTATAGGGCGCCTGCTGAGGTTACGGCCAAGAGTTCTTGCCTCTCGGCGGCTTTCTCGGCCCGCTGGACTTCCCAGAGTTGGTCTTCCAGGTTCGAGCTGAGCAGCGTGGCCTGCCATCATGCGCGGAGGCTGTTGATGGAGGCTTCGCTCTCATTGTCCTGTATTAGTGCCTAGCATTCCCGTAGCATGTGTTCTAGCATGGCTCTGGTGCTACACACTTTGCATCTATCTGTTGAGTATATGTCTGGATAAATAGTGTGCATTAGTATTGGACTCTTCTATGATTTGGTTTGTAGTTGTCGCCACTGGACAGTTTGCAATCTACTGAGTTGTGGATAGGGTGGCGGATAAGTGCATCTTTGCATCTTGTAATGGTTGGTGATGTCGTTGAACCTGGTCATTCTGTCTTCCCATTCCCATACTTCGGAGGGCCCTGTCGAGGGGTCTATGTTTGTCGCAGCTCGGAAAGCGAGTCCTTGAACTACGTTGTGTGCTGCCGCATTAGGGTTGTCCTCTCCCGTTGAGTCAGTGGTGTGGGCTGGCATCCGTAGGATTTGTACGCATCTGTCTTCCCCTGTTGTTTTGCCTTTTCTCAGGATGTTTAGCGCCTCAGCTGAGATCCGGCCATTCGTGAAGTTGCGTACTGCCGTCTGGAAATCTCTGATTATATAGGATGTGTTGGTTTCTGCTATGGCTAACGCTATAGCCGCTTCCTCCGCTGTTTCGATGCGTGTTGTGTTTATAGTCAAGATTGTGTAGCATTATCTGTTGTGGTTAAGTACTGCTGCGACAAAGCTGCGTTTGTGTTTGTAACCTGCAGCGTCTACAAAGACCGCATCCTCGTTTCTTCCGTACTTCTTTGCCATGTTCTTTGCCCCGATTTTTCTCGTGCCCTCGTGGCATATTCTTGGGCAAGATGGGTACCGTGAGTTTAGCCCTCATTTCTTTGGGTGTGTCCCGTCTGTCTCCGTGTTGTTTATGGTAGCGGATCCCTAGTTTATCTAGGATGCATCTGCCCACTGTCGTTTTGGAGGCATTCATATTGCACTATACATTGCGCTTCTATTAGCTCCTCTAGCGTGTTGTGCAGACCCAGCTCAAGCAGTTTCGCCGTGCTTGTGCTTACCATGAGTCCAATCGCTTGTTTATATATCTTCCTAATCGGGCAGTCTAGTTTCTGCTTTTCTGCGGCGCACCATCCGTGGTATGCCGCCACATACATGATCTGACTTATGACGAACACCTGGATGATTCTCATGGTGCTTGCTTCTTTCATTCCCTCGTGCCTGTTGGTGATTCTCTTGATCAATCGCATCATCTGAGAAACTTGGGCTTCAATTTTGCAAGTGGTTTCCCCATTGGTGTCCTGGGCTTCTATGATTAATCCCAACACCCTTATCTTCTTGACTTTGGTTATGGGTCGCCCATCTTGGGTCATGAGTTGTATGTCTTTGTAGGTTTGTGTGCTGTGGTTCTTGGGAGGCATCCCCTTTAGCGTTGGTCTGTACAGCAACAGTTCAAATTTTTTGGCCGAGCATGTTAGACCGGTGCCTTCTAGATATTTTTCGACTGTTTGAACTGCTTCTTGTAGTCTCTGTTCAATCGATCCATCACTGCCATCGCTAATCCATAGCGTCATGTCATCTGCATAGATTGTGTGGTTAAGTTCTTTGATTCTTTGTAATTTGCTAGGAAGACCAATCAGAGCCAGGTTAAAAAGCATAGGTGATATAACCGGTCCCTGTGGTGTGCCTGCACTGCCAATAGGCACTTTCTGGGACATCAGATCTCCTATCGTGATTTTTGCCTTCTCTATCCGTTAAGCGGTTTCGTACATAGTACTACGTCCGCTCGCCCAAGCCAAGGTTGCTGATTTAATGCAGTATGGTTTGGTGTGCCACATTGTCGAATTCCTTCTTGAGATCTAGCCCCAGGATGGCTCGAGTCGATCTCCCTGGTTCGTCTATTACTTGGTGGTTCAGTTGCAGCATGGCAACTTGTGTAGACAGGTTTCGTCGGAATCCTATCATCATGTTTGGGAGTAAGTCATTGTCTTCTACGTAGTTGGTGAGCCTCGCTAGGAAGGCATGCTCCATTAGTTTGCCCATGCAGGAAGTTAAATATATGGGTCTTAGATTCGCGAGTTGTAGTTGTTTGCCAGGCCTTGGTATTAAGATGAGTTGTGCCATCTTCCACTGCTGCGGTAGCTTTCCTTGTTTCCAGCACTCTATGTATTCTGTTAGTTTGCCAATGAATGCGTCGTCCAGGTTTCTGAGTGTCTTGTTTGTAAGGGCGTCTGGGCATGGTCCGCTTTGGTGTTGAGTTTGTGCAGGACTGCTGTTATTTCTGCATCGCTAAACTCTTCATCGAGGTTGGAGTTCTGTTCCCCCTCGTATTTGGAATGAATACATAGTGATGCCTGTGATATGTATGCGAGTTCGACCTCTCAAGAATTCTTGCTCTGTTCCTTTATACGCGCATAGGATCTTGTGCTTGTTTTGCCTGTGCACCGTTTTTGTTTCGTCTGGGTTAAGGAGGTATTTGAGTAGCCTCCATATCTAGCCCGTGCGCTTGTGCCGAGTTGCTGATCCATCTCCGTACATAGTTCCTCCCATTGTCGTCATTGGAGCTGTTGTGCATATTGTTCTACTTCTTTGTTTAGTAAGGCTATCTTCTTCCTTAATCTTGTGTTTCTACGTTTTCCATTGTTGCAGCCCTTTTTTGGACTCCCAGATGTGAGGGAAGCCTGCTGTCTATCGTTTCTAGCTGAGCCTCTTGTGCGTTCACCTCCGTTGATTTGGAGACATCTTTCTTTAGGTTGGCTGTCCACTGATCAATGTCTGTAATGGTTTCTATATTCATCTCTTCCCTTATTTTCCTGAATTTCACCCAATCAACTAGTTTGAGTTGATTATCCTTGATGGTATAATTTCAATTAGTATGTTGTCTATGTCTGTGACTCGTGTATTATGCACAACCGCATGGTCTCTTCTGACTAGGGTGGTAAGGACCTTGGTTCCTCCTACGGCATTGCCTATGGGTTGGTACTCTGATGGTATGGCAAGACCATTCGTTTCTTGTGGAATTATGTCTGGCTTTTCTTGCATTTTTAGATACTGATAGAGATTCGATTTTTTATTTTAGTAACTTCTGCAATTCCATTGCCATATGGTATATCTACGTTTTCTTTGCCTGGCCATGATGATGCTGTGATTTTAGAGGTTGTTGGATCTAGTATCAACGGCTTGGGAGAAGACTTGGGAGTTGCCTGGACTGTTTCTATTTCCTTTGCAGGGCCTACAGAGTCCATTCTTTCTTCTAACCTCATTACTCTTATGTTTATATGTTGGTGTACGGTTTGTAGTTGTTGTGTGACTATGCTGACCATGGCCGCCTCAATTGATTCTTCCATCTGGCACATGTGCTCTTCTATCTTTTTGTCAAGTTTGTGGTTCAAATACTTCTAGACGTTCCTTTGTTATGCTTGTGGTTTTAGTTTTCTTGGGTTTGGTCCCATTGTCCTCAATAATCTCTGCGGTCTTGCGTTTAAGTTGTGGAGTATCGCTGTTTTCTTCCATGTTCACATTCTTGCTCTCCATTGTTTGTTGTACATTCGCTCTGTTTTCGGTTTTCAACTTATTGTTTGAAGACTTCTTTTAATCTCGTGTTCTCTTTACTCAATACTGCCATTTGTTGTTTCGTTGCTGCAACAACTTGTTTTAGCTGTGCCAGCTCTCCCTCTAATTTGTGATTAGCTACAGCCTCCGCGCGCTTCCCCTTAACCGCACTTGCCCAGCTCACCGTTGCTGTTGGCGGGGGGTTACGGGGAGTCTGTTCGAATAATGGTTATTAACGAAGACAAACTGAGAGCGGTTATTCAAGAATGTTTCAATCCACTTTACCACATCAGGGCGTAAATTTAACTGAGACAGTTCTGGGAGTAAACATTTATGAAGAACCGTGTCAAATGCTTTGGCGAAATCCAGGAATATGGCATCAATCTGAAGGTTATGGTCAAGATTAACATGCAGGTCGTGAAGGAAAATGGCCAGATGGTGTCCTGTTGTAAATGTATGTGTTTGCATTTGAATACATGTACTATAAGTTGGTATTTGCCCATTTCAACAATAACACAATATTGTTGGAGTGCATGCAAATGCTTAGAAAAAAGCTTGTACACAAAAATGCAGCAGTCAAACACAAAACATCACTAGTTTATTGATGCAAAGAACAAGCATGCTATTGGACAACTCTTTGAAGGCCACTTCATGCTTGGACATGAGCGCACTGTATCACAAACAAGGTACTTTTGATGTTAACATGAATTTTTCACATGAATGTGCCGTATAAACCGGAATATAAGTCGAGATTTTTTCTTAAAAACAGCGAGTGAAAGTCGCCCCTCGTCTTACATAGTGGCCATTAGCAGAATGTGAGTCGCAGTCTGGCAACCCGCGGTGTACGTGTTCGCAAACAGATAGCCAAAGCCGTACCGACGTGCAGTACATCCACAGCTTGAGGACGCACTTGCACACTCTGTGCAGCACCTTTGTGCGCGGTCACTACTCGTGATTGTGCATTCAATTCAATGCAAAGCCTTGGAGCTTACGCGTTAAGCCGGACTACGCCGAGAAGAGTTCAGCGCACCGAAGTCATGGGTGCGTCGTTTTATGAGGCGCAAGGGATTTTCTCTCTGCAGTCGCACATCTACCTATATGCCAGAAGCTGCCAGAGGAGTTCGCCGAAGCGCGTCAGCTTCCAGCGGTATGTGATTCGGCTTCGAGAGGAGCACGATTACATGCTCAGACAAATTGCAAACGCCGACGAGACCCATCTGGTTTGATATGCCTTCAGCTACCACAGTCAGTGAACGTGGCGCCAAAGAAATGAAACTCCTGTCGACAGGAAGTGAGCACTCGTGCTTCACTGTCATGCTTGCGTGCACGGCAGATGGCAGAAAGTTGCCTCCTTTCGCCATTTTCAAAAGAAAAACCATGCCGAAGGAAGCCTTCCCTTCAGGTGTTGTTGTTGTGCACGTGAATGAGAAAGGGTACATGGACGAGGCTATGATGATCAAATGGGTTCGCGTGGTGTGGAATTGCCGGCCCGGTGCACTGCTGCGTCATCGGAGCACACTGGTTTTGGATGCGTTTCGCGGTCACCTGACAGAATCAGTAAAGCGCGCTCACGGAAGCTAGAACCAACCTTGTCATCATTCCTGGTGGAATGACGTCTACCCTTTAGCCACTCGACGTCGCACTAAACAAGCCCTTTAAGGACAGAGTGCGACAGGAATACAATGAGTGGATGGCCGGGGACAATCCGAAGACGCCGACGGGTCGCCTACAAAGGCCTCTGCTTGCGACCGTCTGCAGCTGGGTGTTGTCGGCCTGACGTTCTTTGCCAGATGCCATGGTGCAGAAAGCTTTCAAGAAGTGCGGCATAAGCAACACGCTGGATGGAACCGAGGACGATGCATTGTGGGAGGCGGTGAGCGACAAAGAACCGTCTTCCGACGACGCTGATGAAAGTTCGGACTAAAGTCGCAGCTCCGGTGGTGCAGGGACACAGCCGACATTGCAAATAAATGACTTTCGGCAATATTTGATTCATTTCTATTTTTTCTATTTTCGTCACTTCAAGGTAAGGGGGTCGACCTATATTCCCACTCGACCTATACACGGTTTATACGGTAAAAGGTGTCAGCTACACCCTGGGGCATCAAATTAATAGATATACAGATAAATATTGCATGACACTGCAAACTGACATGCAGAGTTCAGATTGTGAAAGCATGCACACACAACATATTTTACACTACTTTGCACTAGAACAACAGCAGCAGCTTAATAGTTATTTTCTCACATCACATGGTGAGATAAGTTCGTACTGAAAATGAAGACGTCAACGATCTGCTCATTTTCTCCGAACACGTACAATGTCATAAAAAATGGGGGACAAACACTGAGAATTAAATGTTATCATGCTGATCTTGGATGTGTCGCCCGTAAATTCATGTAAAGCAGATTCGACATAATGTCGATAAGTAGACACAAACATATCTCGACTACTGACACTGAACATTTATGCGGCTGATTCCACAGGCATCATATTGAAAACAGCTACAAATGTTCGTGTGCACCTTCACTTAGGCTACATTTTTGAGTGCTTTGTAATGGAGCATTTGCTAATAGAACTCATCTTTATATGGCGACGCAGACACAGCGAGTTAACCGGCAATGGCAGAACCAGCACGAGTCTTGCACTGTCAAAATGTCTTCTTTCTGCATAAGCAGTGCCCTCTGCTCCGTCAAGTAGCACCGGTCTTCATTACATTCACTTCCCGTCCAGAAAAGAGCCACCCTGGTGACTTAGGGGCTCGACACGACTGTAGGGTCATAGTAAGGCTTTGGCCAGTCTATATGCACAATCTCACACCCTCACCGTCGTTGAAGGCTTCGAGACATCTCGATGGTGTTTTTGCTCTCCCCGCAGCACTGGTCGTCATGTTCACTGTTTCTCGTTAGAACTCAGTTTTGAGGAAATGGTGTCCAGCTCAGCGGCCTCAACCACCTCTCCTATGTGCATTTTTTTGAAGGTTCGTACATCGAAGTGTCACGGCATGCCAGCAAGTAATTGCAAATATGTAAGCCCATACCAGGAAGCGTTTCCCGGAGAAGTACATCCGGGAAGTACCGTGTTGTGAGTGAGGACACTGTAGTATGTCCCCACACAGTCATCAAATCCAAGGCGGAGCGTCTGTGTGGGCCTTTGGCATCCCCAAAGAAAAGACCTCGCAACATGAAGATTTCAAGCTCGCAAACCATCAAGCTTGACAGCTTCTCAGTCCATGTCATCTATCTGAAAGGGCACAGCATGTACATGAAGAGGAAGGAGCAAAAGGCTGTCAACGAAGACCGATCTGCCGAACTTCAACAATACGATGGACATCGGAATGAGGGGCGATCTAACAATCTGAAAGCAGCGCTTTCAGTGCAGTTCGCACGGTACATTGGTGTTTCGGAGAGTGGCACGTCATAGAGCTATGGAGGCAGCCTGTTGTAGCTTGATACCAGGCACGGGTTAGAAGATAAGTTATTATCGAGCCGCATGCTGGCAGCCTCAAGTCAACCACAAGAAGAGAACACAACAATACTCGGGCTCCTAATAAGCACACGTCATCTCTTGGTGCATGCGCAGCCAGCAGTAGCTTGCGAGCAGACAAATATGCGACGCAAATGACTGATGACGTTACAACATTTCCTTCACGCACAATTTTAGAAATGATAAGTTAGGCAATCAGGTGGGCGCCAATCCCGTGCGCTCCTTCGTAGGGTTACCAGCTGCTCATGACTGCCGGAATGCAATGGAGTCGTTGCTGGTGATGATTACTCCTGGCTTTGGTCTGTCGTCGGTGTAGTATCAGTGATGTCAGGTGCATGTGGCAGTTCTACTTCAACCAGTGGGTCACGTATCGTTGGATCTATGTTCAGTGGTCACAGGTGGTCCGCGTGCACGAGCCGCAATTTCTTTCGTGCATTCACTAGATATGTTGAAGACCACTTCTCCGCGCACAGAATGCACTAGTACACGATCACCTACAGCAAACACGCGCGGCGGACCTCTGCGCATATCAGGAGACGTTCTTATTTTGGCAGTCTTATCGCTCATTGCATCTTTTATGTCTAGGTGTAGCAGTGACAACCGGGTCCACAGCTTCCTTCATACAATTCAGCAGGTGTTCTTCCTGTGTGTAGGTGTGATGCGTTGTTCGATAACAGAATACAATGTTATCTATTCTGTGTTGAAGTGTTCTACTGGTGCCTTTTTCTGTGTCTTTTAGCACTTGTTTGAGCAGTACTTTTTAGTTGTCTGAACTGCGCCCTCCGCCGCACCGTTAGGCTGCGGGTGGCACAGTGGCATCAGTGTGTGCCACACACCATTAGCTTGCAGGAAATCTTTGTACTCAGCGGCTCAAAACTCTGGCCCGTTGTCCGTCACTACCTCCAGAGGAAGGCCATGCGCTGCGAACGAAGAGTACACCACTGTCTTCAACTGTCTTCGGGGTGGTTGTTCCATTCATGATTTTAATTTCCAACAATTTGGAATATGTGTCAATAGCCACAAGAAATGTCTTCCCTTTTTCTTGGGTGAAATCTAAACGCACTTGTTCCCACGGTGTTTCACACACTTTCCACAGCGATAAAGGTATGGGTGGCGCTACAAGTACAGTCTGGCATATTTCACATTTGTGCACAATGTTTTTGAGGGCCTTGTCCATTCCAAGCCACCGTACTATTGACCTTGCTAATACTTTCATTTGGGTTATTCCCAAGTGCTGTTCATGCAGCAATTGCAGAAGATCAATTGCAGGTCCAACTGGCATATCCAGAATGGCTTTAGCTCCCTGGACACTGCTTTGGGCCATCCATGCCAAATCATGTCACGCACAGCTCTCAGCATTTCATTGCGCCCCGTTTCCGGGCTGACATCCTTTGATGTTAACAGCAAGTCACTTAGGGCCGAAAAGTAAAAGATTTCCTCAGGGCTGCTGCCTGTGTTGGGTAGGGGTAAGCGAGACAATGCGTCGGTATGCTGAATAGCCAATCCTGGCTTTTGTTCGGTTCTATAGCTGTAGTCGGCCAAAAATGTCAACCAGCGATGCACTCTTGCAGTGGCCACTGCACTGCCCGACTGTTTAGGATCAAACAAAATTGTCATGGGCTGGCGATCGGTAATTATATCAAAAGACCGTCTGTGCAGGTACTTGTGAAATTTTTTTACAGCAAACACGATACCAAGTGCTTCTTTTTCAATTTGTCCGTAGTTACGTTCGGACACGAACAGTGACCGTGAAGCAAAAGCAACTGGCCTTTCCTCCCCGTTCACCACGTGCGCTACCACAGCACGTAACCTATAATCGGATGCGTCGCATGTGATTGATTTTTTTTTCCACATCATAGAGTTGCAGCATACTCTTATCAGTCAACATTTCTTTGCATCTGCCGAATGCCTCATCACATTCACGTGACCAGTGCCATTTGGTTTTTTTTGAAGCAAGTAGGGCAATGGTTCCAAGACCGAGGCCAAATTTGGCAAAAATTTCCCATAGTAGTTAACCAAACCCAAAATAGCCTTCAGCTGGGTCACGCTAGTGGGCCTTCGTGCTTTTCTAATGGCTTAATGGGTGCAAGCCATTCTTGTCGATCTCGTTCCCCAAATATGTGACGCACTGCTGGAAGAGACTGCATTTCTTAGTGTTCACTATTATGCTGTGTTCACTTAGGTGTCGAAGCACTTGCTCCACTCTGTGGTAGCACTCCTTGCAATTGTCACCTGCAATGACTACATCTAAGTAGCAGGCGGTCCTCGGCATATTGCGCTGTATCTGCTCCACCACTGCTTGCAAGTACTGTGTCTGACCTTGTATATGACACCAGCTGTTTCTAGCTTGACCAATTTTTGCTCAACTCCCTCGCGCAAAGCATGTGGCACTGGTCGTGCTTTGATGAATACAGGGCACACTTCCTCCTTCAATTCAATGTTGCATTCAATCCCTTAATGGTACCAAAACCCACATCAAACACTTTGAGAAATTTCTCAGCAAGCGACGTCTCCTTATCCAAAGCCTTTACAGACAAGACTTTAAGCCAATTTATTTTGATTTTAGAAAGCCACACAATGTAGGCATTCTTCCCCCTGCGCTTCTTTCACTACGACCAGTGGCAATTCGAAGCACTGCTCTTCGCATTGCACCTTTACATCCATGAAGCCTACCGTAGGGACTGCCGTGCCATTGCACATAGCTAATTTGACATTTGCTTGTTTGCAAGAGCCATTTGGAAAGTGTTTCGCACACTCTACTTTTGACATTATTGACACTGCTGCGCCCGTGGCAAGTTCCATGCGTATCACTTTATCATTAGAACCTCAACTAAAATGGCGGGCATGCCTTCTTTGTGGTTCACGTGACACAAAGTGAGTTCATTGTTGCACTCTTCACTCTCTACATTGCGGACAAGCTTAGATTTGCACATTTTGGCAACATGGTCCTTTTTCGTAGGCTTATAGCAGGTACTGTAGCTGCCGGCAGATGGCAACACAAGTTTATGGTCACACCGTCATGGCAGCTGCACTCTTTTCTTAAGAATCAGGAAATTAACTATGAGAAGTGTTACACTGAACATTGTAGACTCTAAAATGTGGTCCTTCAGCAAAATTTTAGCAAGAACAGTGCAGCAGTAAGCACAAATCTTTTTTCGAACCCGCTAAGCGAAATATGCAGAACCCTGTCTGCTAATCAGCCCCAAACCACTATAAACAACTTACTGTTCGGGCTATTGCACAACCATTTTGGCTTACTTTCCCAGGAGATCTATGTGGCCTACCATCATGACGCAAAGGGTGGTGGTGGTCAAATTGGAGCAGGCCATTGTGAAATTGTTGCATTTTCTTCAACTTGTGATCAGGGGGTTTGTTATGCTGCTACACTGAGCTGCGCAATGAACAGCAGCAGCATAGCAGATGACCGAGCAAGCTGCAGTGTGTGCCAAACTGTCAAGATGCTCTGTTGCCATGTCACCACCCTTCATATCGTGATGTCGTGCAACGGAGCCGCTGAAGAAAATTATTTAGGGCACTCCGAGGCTTGTTAATATACTTTGTGAGGTTTCGAGCTCAAGTACCTTTATTTAAAGGGACACTAAAGACAAAAATGATTTCTTCTGCATAAGTAAATTACCGTTCTACAACACCAAAAGCACCACTCTTACAACGATAAGACATTTGGTAAGCCAGAAAAAGTGCAAAAACGAAATACGGGTGCAGCACCTACTTAAATTCCCGCACCTCGGGGCTGTGACGTCTTGGATTTTGATGGCATCTTCTAGGGCCTACTAATTATATATATAGCAGTACAGATTGACTACATTGGGTTCTAAAGGAACAAAATATTAAACATGGCAAGTTTCGGGAACCTTTACTCAGCCAATGCGGCCCAAATATGAAAACACTTTGGAATCCCTGACGTCACGCTGACAGACCAGTGCTGGGGCTCCGGCGCGAAATTCAAATACTTGTCCTTGTCTGTCCTTGTCCGCTTGTCCTTGTCTGTCTTCCTTGTGTCCGTGGTTTTATTTGCGCTAAGCTACCTCTTCAAATACTGATACTTGGACCTTCATTTTCTCATCTAATAATCAAACTATTTTTTGAAATGACTGCCTACAGGGTTCTCAAACAATGCTTCATTAGTCTAAACTGATTTATTGTTTCGGTTTAGTGTCCCTTTAAAAAAACCACGAGGAGGCAAATATCATCTTGGTACTCCTTTAGACTCCCAAATATTCGTGCAGTTCAGGTGCACGGATACCAAAAAACATGCCAGTTTGACTTCCATAGATACATGTGTGGCAGTTCGCAAGCAAAGTTCCGACACGGTACATCTGCCCAAGGTTTTGCAGCATCAGCTTCTGATTTTTTTTGAAATCAAGGAATGAAAACTCAGCCACAGTCTTGCCGAATCCCCATTCCACTGCTTGACGAACTGTGCTCATTTGCTTGTTGAAGAGCTCTTGCTGGCGAGTGAGGGCAGCACCGGCGTAAGGCCTCATCAGGAGAGGGCGCAAAGGATACGCAGGGTCACCATAGATGCAGTAAGAGTTACCCTGCACTAGCCGCTCCAACTTCTCGTAGAGGCCACTGTCGCGCAGGATACCTGTGTAAAAAAAAGAACAAATGCTTTTAAAAATGGCCATGAAGTTGTGTATCTTCACTGCAGGGTGGCTCTAGCTCTGACACTGTTTCAGGCAGTGCTCAATAGGTTGTGATGGCCCGCACCATAGAACAATCCGTAGCAGATGGTTGTAGCTCAACATTTCGGACTATAAGATCAATTATGGGTGGTTGCCTTTTCCAAGTTGCAACCTGAATGTGTGTTTAATGCATTTTTACCTCAGTGTAAGTGGCATGGTAAACAACATGCAGTAGCAATGCGGAAATGAGGCAAAAGCAGCGGTTTCATATTAGATTTTTGTGAAACTGTCATTGAAATAAACATGAAAAATTGTTTACAGATGGTTAAAATGAGGAGGAAGGTGTAGGTAATGTGTAGGAATTATTCCAAGTGTGTGGACATCTAGTTGGGTTAGAGAAGTTGGTTCTAGATAAGGGGGACACAAGTGGCTCCCATATGTAACATCTAAACTCTGCTTGGGTCTCGCCTGAACCCAAGAAATTCGCATAGACAATTAGTTTGTCTGCAAATGTAAACTTTTGTATTAAGGGCAGCGTTGTAGCTGATGTTCAATAAGAGAAAGACACCATACGACAGACAAAGCACTGACTTTAAGCTAGCAGATTTCATTAGGTAAATGTTTATATATGTCACATGCAAAGTGCACAACTCATTATAGTAGGAACCAAGAATGCAAAAAAAGCATGGAAAAGAACACAAATGACTGGGAGAACAGCATGCACTGCAGTACCTGTAGAGCAATAACACCTGTGCTCTTGCATTGTCATGAAAGATCTTAAGGCATTTCACAGACATATGTAATCATTTACCTAATAAAATCAGTCAATTGAAAGTCGGTGCTTTATCCGTGGTATTGTGTCTTACTTTGGTTCTGTGTCAACTATAGTGCTTGAAACGCCCTAACAAACATTCCGATCTAGCTGTAATTGTTTTACAAACTCTACATTAAACAAAGAAACACTGACCAGCGTCATGCCTGTGCCCTTCATAAGGCCCATCAAGTTGGCACACAATCCCATTGGCACACATGACTGCCTGATACTTGAGTGCGTGGTGCCTCTTGTGCCCAGAAAAATACACGCGCTGGTTCACTGAAGGGCGGCAAATGGGCCTTGCCGTGCCATCCACAAAGCCCCAACAATTGCGCAGGGGAGTCCCTCTGTCATACACAGCCTGTAAAGACAAACAAAACCTCCTCAGTCAAAACTGCATGTACACGCTCAATTTTAGCGGTAACGCTTAGCTTAGTGTCACAATATATTTTAGCCTGTGGTATACATTTGCTGCTGAAACAGTTACTTAATTTACTGGCAATCGGATGGTGACAGCAACGAGCAGCCATAGCATGCCGCATTCAAAACTGGAGAAAAAGATTTTAATACCTCGTATCAAGTAAACATTTATCTGTTGCACAAAAACAAGAGCACAAAAAAGGGTGCAGTGCAAGAACATGAAGTGTGCAAAAGCAAATCACACCAATACAATTTTCGCCCACTTACTTTGGAAAAATCCTCCAGGTCACTGAGACGCAGCCAGCTGTGGTTATTCAAGTCGTCCAGCAGATGGCCGAATGAGCTGTCAATATGATTGAACAGTACGCTCACGATGCTTGACATTGCGGACGCGTGACGGCCGAACAGGGGCTCTAAATCCCACCATCTATTGGGGTACGCAAGTCTTCGCAGACCCATCAATAGAGCTTCCTCTGCCGACACAGTGACTCCCTGGCTGCTCCGGATTTCTGTTATGCGCAAGGCATCCTTGAGCATGTGGAGGTCGCCCTTCTCGAATCGGAACAGCCTCCGAAAAGTTTGGTCATCCATAGCCGCAGCGTCCACGAAACCGGTGGACGAAATCCTCTTCCTTTCTGTGGGCGCGCGGCGGGCGAGGAATAAATCTTCTATATCTGTCCACGACAGATCAAGGTAAAGAAGCTGGTCGCATAGCACACGGGCACGCTGTCGCCGCAACGGCGTCATGTCAAAATTTGCAGGAGGCTCTAAATGATCAAAACAGAGACCACGTCGGATTACGCTGCACGAGAAGCCTAACAGCACGGATGCCTAACAGCATGCTAACAGCGTACCAAACGTATGTTTGGATTGCTTCGGCTCGGCCTCAGTCGTACCGTAAGCGCGTAGATAATCTTATGGATCTTTTGCCTAGTGTCGACATACATCGTTTTCATATATATTAACTGCTTCTAACAAAAAGAGTTTAGTGTACTTTACTTCATATGCTTCACTTCATATTTTATAAAATAATAACGCAGCAACAATCAGACGTTGGTGGTGCTGCGAGCGCATGCGACCTCATTGCGGTTTGCGTTTGGGGCCGCTAACCTATAACACGTTTCTGCTTGCGTACGCAAACGCAAACGCACCCAAGCGCTTGGGGCCCCAACGCCTTGCGTCCCCAACATTAAAACTGCCTATAATCATGATATTCGTTCGGGTGGCGGAAATTTGATTGCTATTAGTAACGCACTAGTTTCTCATACCATTCCAGTTCATTCATTCTTGGAGATAGCTTGTGTCCGGGTGATTATGTCTAGTCGTGAAATGTTGTTGGGTGGCTTGCCTGCTCCTTCTTTCTGTGCCCATCTGCTCCTCCTGCTTTCTGTCGTGAGCTTTACGATGTAGTTAGCCAGGTACTTATGAGGTATCCTAACATGCCATTATTTGTTCTTGCCCATTTAAACTTTCCTGATATTTTGTGGGCCATTGCTTCGATAACTTTTAAGCACAACACTGCAGAGTGTACTGAACTTTTGAAACTTTGTTATGATTTTAACCTCAGACAGCTTGCTAATATGCTACACGTATTAGCCCAACAACTGCCAACAACCTTATGACTGAACCTGAGCTTGCCTACCCACTAAGATATATGCCAGATGTAAGCGATCACGCGATACTTCATTTCATTCTGCGATCGCATGTTTCCATTAAGAAAACTTATTAAGTTATTCGAAACTACTCGCAAGCTGACTCGGCTTCCATAACAAGCGAGCTATAGGCGAATTTCTGCCAGAATCCTCTGCTAACTCTACTAAACGAGCTGTTGATTATAACTGGAATATATACAAGCCCAAGATACTAGATTTATTCGGTCGTTATGTACAAAAAAGTATTCCTTCAAGCCCTCGCTTTTCTTGGTTCAAAAAATCTTTAATGCGCCTGCGCAACGAGAAGCCGCCGCTGCTCCAGTGCGAAAAGTTCACAAATCATGCACTTCACTGGTCAGAATATGGCCGAGTTGATATAAATTACAACCATGCCATTTCACAGGCCAAGAAAACGTTCTTCGATAGAACACTCCCTTCGTCCCACTGCGGTCTAACCCACGAAAATTTTGAAGCGTCGTTACCGGAGCTAGAAGCAGGCACATTCAACTAACTCTCTGCAATGTCCCTGTTCCTGGTGGTGGTCGTAAACTTTATTGAAAAGGGGAAGGGCAAAGGGGGAGGTGGCTGAGGGATCGGGCTTAAGTAAAGCCCTGGGCCTGCTTGGCCAACTCCGCCCAATCCACCAGTTCAAGTTGTCGGTCGACGTCCGCGGAACTGAGCCAAGCTGTCCAGTCAGTTTCGCTGCTGACGATGTTATTCCAATCAGTGCTCCAATGTTTTAAACAACACATTTGCGTCATTTTTTTCCAGCAAATGGTTCATACCACTTTAATACTTCAATAGCAAAGTTCAACTTCCTAACTATGGAAGCATTTCGTCGGACACTCTGAAAATTAATATATGGGAACTGGTACTGTCCAGAGAATTCGTTCTAAGTGTATTCGCCGTGCGAACTAGCGGCTGTGATTCGTAGATTGAAATATGTGGCGTAAAATAATTAACTAAAAAGTTAAGTAGCGTAAATGCGCGAATTTTTATTTGACTATCTTGACTATGGTTGAGCCCCATCGAGTGACTTAGACCACGGGTTAGAATTTTGCTATCTGCCATGCGCAATCTTAAAAAAAAATTTAGGCAGCTAAAAAGAAAAAGAAACACCCTGCATATATTTTGCCAAGCCGCAGGGGAGTACAGCTGGGGGTGTGAGGCCGCAGGCAGTTATCTTTAAACATGAGGTTGCCCGTCGACATCGAAAATTTTGCTACAAATAATTGTGAAGCTCCGTATCCCTCATAAAGCTTGATCTCGCTTGGTTTCGTCTAAATTTAGCAAACACACTATGGGCAGCGGCGAGGAATAAGATGGTATTAGAAAACACATTTAACGCTATACATAGAAAACGCATGAAACATGTGAAAACAAAACTCTAAGGATGAAGACAATATTATACTGGGAATTTAGCAAGGACATTGTATGGATAAAAATAAAAGTTGCGTGTCGACCTAAATTTTAATTCAAGTATAATCTTCGCAGATCTGGCAATTATTGCTGGCTTAGCAATGAATGAGACAAACGGAGCTTATGCAATGTTGCTGGATACTTCAAATTTCCATATCGGAGAAATCAGGCCCCAATAGAAGTTCGCCGTTGTGAGTTCGCGATGTGGAACTTATAGCGCCAACCCTCCACACGTGGGCATCCATCGGCGGAATGCCGCTTGTACGGGCTTAACACTTCAAGCACGCTGGTGTCAGCAGCCAGCGGTCTTGGGTTTCGAACAGTCGAAGGCCTCGGCGAAGCTGGGCGACGTCTTGGCCGCGTAACGCAGCGCCAGCAGCCGCGACTTGTCCCGCTCGCCGCAGTAAGTGTGGGCGAAGCGCAGGTAAAAAAGTTGCGTGCGCTGTTTGGAAGCGGTCCCGTAGAGGTCCAGGTCGTCGATGGAGCTCGCTGCCCCTGCGGCATTCATTGCCCAGCTGGTGCGCAAGAGATTGTCTACGTCGGGGAGCTCCACGGCGAGGTCGAGTTGCTCCTGCGGTCACGAAACCACGGCGGTTCAACTGAACAGGTGAACGATTTTCACGGCGAAGGAACAGCGCATAGATGGTACGAAAGCGATGCCTGTCAATTGGTAGTTTGACGAGGCGTTCATAATACTGTGACGTTCTGGTGCCGGTGAAGAACATTGGCAGCGTAAGAAGTGTGAGAAATAGACCAACTGTTCCTTGGTCAAACAGAAAAGTAGTGACGCTCAGAGCACAACGATAGCGGCCAGCACAATCCTCAGTCGCCTAAATCAGATTTGCGCGAGGAGTGCTTCGTCTACACGTACTCGTATATGCGTAGCTCACTGTGCATTTCAGCATAACGTGACTTTGTAGCTGTGGAATTAGCCGACGAAAAGCGTTCGCCGAAAACAAATTTCGCAGTTTCGCCCGAAAGGTGACGTATCGGTTGCGATGTAAGGATAGTAGTTTTATCTGCCGTATAAACTTTTAAGCTTTCGCTTGCTAGCTAAATTAACAAGCATGGTGTCATGCGCGCACACGCAAACAAAAGCACATCTCACTCGATGACCGCGGACCATCGCTGTGGAAACGCTGGCGTGAGGAAATGTGGCAGCAGCTGCGCGCTTACAAGCGGCAAGAACAAAGCGCACACGAAGCTAACAGCCTTCGGTGTGCCTAGACTCTGTAGCCATCGCGAAATCCCTAATCACCTTCAAGATAGGGCTCGCTCAGCCGCGACATACACAGCCACTGCCGATGTAGAACAGCCCCCTCCACCGGCGTGCTCTAGATCGAGCCACTGTCCTCGGCTCGCCATCGCACCTAAAGCATACGGCACACTGCCACGATGTTATCGCACTTGCATTTTACACGAAACATCATGGCGACGCCGATGGTGACGGAGCCTGAATTGTCCATATAGGTTTGTATCGCAAGAAACTATAAATATTTGCGCTTGTTGATAATTAATGACCAAGCAGCTCACGCATCCTCCTTTCCCTGTATATAGACCAGCGATTCACGTGATAAACGTGCCATCGGCCGTGTCATACTGAATACGACAGTTATCATCGCCGAAGGCGTGTTTATTAGCGGAGAGAGAGAGAGAGAGAGCAAAAGACAGACAGACAGACAGACAGATAGACAGACAGACACACAGATAGACGGACGGACGGCCGGACGGACGGACGGACGGACGGACGGACGGACGGACGGACGGACGGACGGACGGACGGACGGACGGATGGACGGATGGACGGATGGATGGATGGATGCATGGATGGATGGATGGATGGATGGATGGATGGATGGATGGATGGATGGAAGGATGGATGGATGGATGGATAGAAAATCTTTAACAGATAGTGGAGATATTTGCCTGACCGATACGCCAAGCTGTTCTCAAAAAACACACAAAAGAATAATTTTTGATGGGCAACGTAAGTGTAAAAAATATAATGGAATAACGCTTTACCGGGGTATCAAAGACGAACTCTGAGGGCCTTAGTATACCGCGTGCATAAACTTTGTCTAGCTTCGTAGAAATATATGCAATTGACAATACCATAATGGTAAGAGCAACGTAAAGTCTTAGTTATACTCCTTCTGCTTTATGTACACCTGGAGACGAAAACCTACACAATGGAAGGGCAATGTGCCTCTCCTCATTCCTTTCAACAACGGCAAGCCCCTTTTGAGACATTCACTATGAAGTGCTGTAATTTTATCCGTCGGCTATATACCTGATTCCGGGCGACGATAGCGCAAATTTATCGCGGGATCATTGTACTCTTATATAGAAGCAATGCAGACTATAGCATGCAGGTTTAGGCTATATAGCTGAAATGTCATGATTGTAACTAAGTGCGCGCAGACTATACATCGGCAACTAGAGACACAAGAAAAGCGGCGGCTTCCAGCTGGTTCTACCCTTTGGAATTAGATCATATATTCTAACGCGCACAAAGAAGATGAAGCGATGGAAAGCCTTTGTGTAATACCTACTATACAGAAACCGGAAAATTAATAAAAAAAACTCAAAAGAAAAGGCAGAGACTAAGGCCATGTTCTTGCTTAGGTCTGTAGCTCATAACTACCACTTGTCATGCTTAGAAAATTCAACCCGTTGTTGGACAGAAACGCTGTCGGTGACACGCTGTAGGAGGCTTGCTACGGACAAGTCACTGTGTTGGCCTTTCCTCGCCGCTTGCGAGCATGCCAGTGTGGTACTAAACGGAAATTGAATTTAATTTGATTCGCTGCTACTTCAATACTTCCTGCAGTGGCCCTTTCTACGTTCTTGTCTATAATCGCACAGCACTGAAAATTGGGTTCACACCCGCACTTCTTGAATTCGCGCGGCCAAAGAGTGGTGCTTCCACACTTTCCTTTTCACGTTTTTATAATATCACGCTGCTGGTCATTCATGCGTCCACCGGTCATCAATTCACATTAGCTGAAAAGAGTATCTCCCGCACGAAAATAAAGTGCTGTAATTTGCGGTGAGTAATTTTAAGCACTGCACGATTGTAGACAAAATTTTTATATGGATATTAGACCATCACATAACTTATCGGAACAGCTGAGATGAAATGATATGACCCCTGATTGTCAGCGCACCATAGATTCTCGCAATAAATCAGTAACTTCACACGTGTTGAGTACGTGAACTATCCGCTCGATTTCTTGTCTATTAGCTTTCTGATTTTTTAGGTTCTTTGTACAGTTCCGGCGGTTTCGGTTGCTTGCTTTTTGCTTGTGCATTTTCATATATCAGCTTACATTCGCACAGTAATAAACCGAATACCGTCTGTCTATATATAATTGCTTATTTCCCTTCTCGCTCTATCTTAAACGCCGCCCATATACAAGACTAATTGGCCTCCTTCATACCTCTTGATGGCTATAGCATACCTACGTGCACGAATATGCAATGTTGCTTGACATTTAGTGTCACATCTACGCAGCTTTGCCCACTGCAGGTAGATCTTAGGAACACTTTTCGCAGTAAGAACAGTAAGAACAGCGCTCTGTTCCTTTATCTGGCCGGCTCGGCTTGTTTCTTCATTTCTATGCTGAGCTGTACCAGATCTAGAATTCCTACCAATTATAAACAAAAAGTAGCACGGTCGCGGTCTATCAATTCTTACTGGAATCGAAATTATACCATCATGCCGTTGCTTTTGCTCAGTTTTTTTTTTTTGTTACTGATTCAATTGAAGCGACATTGGGCTGGCGCATATTCGGCCTTCTGACAACACTCGCTCTGATTATGTTTCTTCTCAATTTTGTTCGAACTTAACTTCCCAATGGCGTCACGGGGGCATCTGAATGTGCCAATGCAGCTTTAGTTTGCTTGCTTTGTTGTGCAAGGGCAGGCAAGAGCATGAATCTGGGACTGATGAGAAGTGTAGAGGTGGGTCGGCGTTTGGTACTCCCTAAAGCACGTGGTGTTTTTTTGTACAACGGCAGTTGGCAGTGGCATGCCCATGGCGCTATCTTCTTTCTTTCTCTTTTTACATCTTCGTACTATGTACTGCAACTTTTACTACGTACTACCAGTATCGGAAAGCTCTGCAGTCGACGTCCGCGGCATTTAAGTAGACGTATTGCGCATGAAACCCACCTTGGCATATTTGGCGAAGCACTGCTTATATCCCGGGGCACGCTGTTTCGGCATGCTGAATTCGACGGCCATCTCGGCGACGAAGACGCCAAGCGTGCCGTAATTTATGCTCGGCTCGGTGGCGTGTCCGTAGTAGAAGTCGGGAAACATGAAAGCCGTGGGCACGAACCGCCTGCGACGAAGGTCCTGGACGAGCATTTCCCTCACGTCCACTGCACGGCCCGTGGCGCCAGTGTACAACACTAGGTTCGCAGCGAAATCACCACCGTGCCCAACTTTTTCGGTCTTGAGCCCATCCTCGCCCGCACCTATTTGCTCCTCCATGCCATAAACGCCTGCGGAGAACGGAGTTGAACGGCGTTACAGGTAGGTACTCTCAAAATCAAGTTATCCAAGTAAAGTCGGCTACAATCCGCAGAGTGGCTAAATAAAGATAGGAAAGATCGAGGAAACCGTAAAATGTGGCCGCATCCGGAAAACAGTCAGAAGAAAACTTGACATAAGACAGGGTAGCCTGTGTGCAGTGAAGCACACGCATGGTAATGTCATCAGCAATTTCGATGATATAAGAAAAACAGCGGAAGAATTTCATACTGACCTGTACAGTACCCAGAGCAGCGACGCAACCTTCTTTGGAAACAGTGATGAACACGATACAGAGGCGCTTTGCGTAACTAGTGACCAAGTTAGAAGGGCCTTAGAAGACGTGCCCCGATGAAAAGCGGCAGGAGAAGATGGAAAAATAGTCAATTTAATCAATGGTAGAGGAGATATTATGCTTGAAAAGCTTGCGGCCCTTTATACGCAAGACCTCACGACTTGTATGCCAGAGAGCTAGAAGAATGCCAGCATTATACTAATCCACAAGAAGGGAGACGGTAAAGAATTATGAAATTATATGCTCATTAGCTTGCTTTCAGTACTGTATAAATTATTCTCCAATATATTTTCCAATAAAGTAAGGACGACACTTGACTTGAATCAGCCAAAATAACAGGCGGGCTTAAGAGGAAGCTTTAGCTCGGGTGCTCCTATCTAAATACATGTAAAAGGAGAATTCTCGGCAACCACTGCACCAAATTTGACGAGGCTTGTTGCATTTATAAGAAAACTTAAAATGTATTGACTGTTGGTTTCGAATTTTTAAGTTAGGTCGTCAATTTTTTATTAAAAATTGGCAAAAATCGAAGACTTTCAAAAAACGAAGCTATCAAGTTTACAACTCTGTAACTCAACAATTATAAACGATAATACAATTCTGTGAATTGTATGTAATAGTACATCTAAAGCGGACAAAATTGATATGTTACACATGCATATAAAAACAATTGTAACAGGGAAATACAACTTTTGCAGGAACCTTGTAACCAACGTAAAAAATTCAATTACGATGTAAAATGACAAATAGAATTTGTCCGCTTTGAATAGTCTAATGGATTCCGTTTACAGAACCGCGATATCAGTTCTTTATGCAGAGCTATGAATTTGTAAACTTCGTGCTTCTATTCTTTTCATACGGTCGAATATTTGAAAATATTTTAAAGAAAATTGAAGCCCTAAATCGAAATTCCGCTTAGAATAGTCACTAAAATTTAGCTTTCTCTTTCAAACACAAGGAATTTCATTATAAGCGGTCCAGGGGTTATCTCAGAAAAACGTTTTTGCGTTTTACATGCATTTGAATAGGCCGCGTCGGAGTTGGGCCAGAGCTAAAGCTTCCTTTTAAAGGGACACTAAAGCGAAACAATAAATCAGTTTAGACTAATGAAGCATTGCTTGAGAACCCTGCAGGCAGTCATTTAAAAAAATAGTTTGATTATTAGATGAGAAAATGAAGGTCCAAATATCAGTATTTGAATTTCGCACAGAAACCCCAGCGCGGTACGTCAGCGTGACGTCAGGGATTCCAAAGTATGTTTTCGCATTTGGGCCGCGTTGGCTGGATAAAGGTTCCCGAAACTTGCCATGTTTAATATTTGGTTCCTTTAGAACACAATGTAGTCAATCTGTACCGCTATATATAATTAGCAGGCCCTAGTAGATGCCATCAAAATCCGAGACGTCACAGCCCCCAGGTGCGGGAACTTAAGTAGGCGTCGCCACCCGTATTTCGTTCTTGCGCTTTTTCTGGCTTACCAAACGTCTTATCGTTGTAAGAGTGGTGTTTTTGGTGTTGTAGAACGGTAATTTACTGACGCAGAAGAAATCGTTTTTCACTTTAGTGCCCCTTTAAGGAAGGGGTATTAGTCTGCAATCAATCACGTCCTGTCATTATTCCGCTGATTGAGAAATTTACCAGCTACCTTGCTTTTTCACAACGAAAGTAGAAAATTACCTATCAATAAAGCGGTCAGGCAATGATATTTATTGCATGCTTAGAAGTATTCAAGCTGTCAGAGTGGGAAGGCTTAGAAGTGAGGGTCCATGGTGAATATCTTAAGAACCTTCGGCTTGGCGATGACGTCGTCGCGTTTAGCAACACTGGGGATGAACTGCAACAATTCAATGAGGACCTTAATCTAGAAAGTGTAACAGTAGGGTTGAAGATTAATATGCAGAAGACCAAAGTGATGTTCAATAGCCTGGCAAAGGAACCAGAATTCAGGATCGCCAGTCAGCTTCTACAGTCTATACAGGAGTACGTTTATCTAGGTCAATTACTCACAAGGGACCCTCATAAAGAGAAGGAAACCTACAGAAGAATAAAAATGTGTTGAGGTGCATACTGCAGGCATTATCAAACCGTGACTTGGAGCTTACCACTCTCGTTGAAAGGACAAGTGTGCAATCATTGCATTATACCGGTGCTAACATATGGGGCAGACTGTTGGAGGTTAACAAAGAAGCTCGAGAACAAGTTAAGGACCGCGCATATAGTGACTCAACGAAAACTGTTGAATGAATAAAAAATGGAGCAAGGAGAAGAGGCGCCATGCCATTAACGCTGTGCCAGTGGACGCGTGGGAGAGCGCGCACATGCTCGAGGGGGTGCGCGCAGATCGGCGACAAACCTTGCAGCCATATGGCTGTGATGGCATCCCATACTCGCGGCCATGGCGGCGTCCGTTCGCACAACAGTTCACACAAGAGCAACAGAGGCGTTTTTAGATAGGCTTTCACCTATCGCTGTTTAGCTCAGCAAAGTGCTCATAGATTTTTGCTGCATTTGCTGCTGTAGTGAAGCTCTAACGTGGGACCCGTGCGTGATCGGCGACGTTTTGCGTCACTACGAGATAAAACATGCTTTGTTAATTGAAACCTGATTTGTTCGCTATAAGACAAAACAGAGCATTGCGGCCACAGTTTGGGTAGAGAACACCTAGCTGCTCCTAAATGTAATAGATAATTGATAACGTCTAATTAAGCGTGTATTTCTCTGCCTCCTGATATCGACAGGGGCTTGAGGAGCTGCAGACAAAGCGCTATTGAAATATTTATGAGGTCCTTGTACTTATTATACACAATCGAGGCAAAAGTACCGATGATTTGTCGGCATAGTTGTACAGGTTTGAGATGCAGTATCACCGATGGATTGGGTGGAAGTAGAAACCTTAAGCGAACGACTTTGCTGCCAAAGTGTCGCACGTGAATCTACATATTTGTAGGGTATATTGTTGCTTTCATTCTTTCGATATCAACATTGCTTACTCAGCGCTCACTGTATATGTGTAACTAGTGTAACATCAAATATGGTACGTTATTGATTGTCTATCAGGTATCTCCTTACTTGCAATAGCTTTTGCTTATGAAATGCAGGCGAAGTGCACGTTGTAAAATGTAAATCATGTAAAATCACCCCAGTCTGTACATGCATGGAGTGCGTGCATTTAGAAACGAGGAAATAAGAGCGTGAACATTACAAGCGTTGAAAGGGGAACCAGTGAGAGAAGCCATCAGCGGAGAAGAGAATTTGTAATGAAAGGACATTCTCCCAGGAGGATTTCAGTCGTGGAATATTCGTTTGCGCTAGGGCCAACTGTCGGAAATACTGATATGGAGCTCACAGAACGCTATCGCTTCGTTAATTTAACCGAAGCCTTGTACAGCGTAAGACTCCAGCTAAAAAGTTAAACCGGTCCGAATAGTTACCTTCATGGTATGATACTTCACTACACGGTTATCAACAGTGGTCAGAGAAAGAGTTGTTGCTGGGACCACCATTTTGACAAGTGAACTTCTCTAAGCCAGGGCGAAGACTATGTAGTCCACTAGTCGACATCCCTCGTTCGACCACTGTTACTCACTTCATGTATCAATCTTTCTGTGATCCTCTGCCTTGCTTTACTTTGCTACGTCTCACAGGAGTGCAAAGTTAAATATCTTGGCTTGCTTATAGGCGCTTGCACTATGAGGTAGCGAATTCACGTGCTCGAAGACAATCTCACAAAACGTTTCGGGGGATCTGCGTCACTTAAACAGCCATCTTCCACATAAACGTCATCACAGCGAATAACTTTAAAACACAGGCTCCAGCCATTAAACATACAAGCACTGTAATGACAGAGTGAATAGGTAAGAGCCGTAAGTTAGTACTGAAATAGTGCCACTCTAAGGTGAAAGAAGCATATGTAGCGAAAAAAAGAGATCCCTTTTCTTTTACCTTGGGCGCAGGCTTTTCTGAGCAGTGTCATGTTCAGCTTCATGTTTCTGGCGATCATCAAGGCATGTCCCCTGACCATGAGAATGCGCCTGCACATGAGAAACGCGTCTAGTAGCGCCGCCTTAACGTCGACGACTCCGTGCAGTGCCCGTTGGATTGTCCTCGGCAAGAGGAACTCCACGTTTCCCAGGCAGATCTTCCTCTTTGTGGCGACGTCCGGACGGCCTCTGTGCTCCGCTGCTCGAATGTCCAGACCGATGAGGGCTGAGAAAGGCACGAGCAACGCGTAAAGCGCCACCACACTGAGGCGCGTGGAGGCGAGGTTGGCGAGGACACTTTTGACCCCGTCGACGCTGTTACACTTGATTCTCTTCACGAGGCCAGTGTGGTTAAGAAGGGGCGCCCAAGTGACCCCCAATGCAGGCATGTCCAGCTCCGTCGCAGCTACAGTCAGAGCGGAATCGTAGTCTCTCCATGCCTCTGTGACGTTACTGATTTTCTCTTCCACTCGCAAGAGCTCCGTTGATAGTTCTGCCTTCGTAGAGCTCGCTATGAGGCTATCAGGAACTCTTTCGAGAATCCTGTCTACTATGCCAGGAACGGGGGCGTCTGTCCTCAGAGAGCGGCCCGTCCGCACGATGGCGTCCTGGCTTCCGTATGTCTCCCACTGTACGTGCAGCATCGACGGCATCCTGTTTTTGTATGCGGATCTTACGATAAGATTGATAAGCGTTGGAAAATCGGTCACGTTGAGCCATTCTTCGCCATCCAAGCCAGCGGCCTTCCAGAGCTGCTGCAAGTTCGTCGATCTGCTGCTGAAGAACCCCAGGCAGGACAAATAAAACTCAATGAGCTGATGCACCTCTGGACTGACGCTGATATTGGGATACTTCTGAGCTGACAACGTGTTATGAACCAAAGGGCCGTAATGGTCGAGTAGGTTTTGGTAGTAGGACTGAGCCAGGCCGGCGTTGCTCGTGCTCTTCCAACGACCGCAGACGAAGGAATAGACGTCATCACAGACGCTGGCATTGCTGTCCACAGAGAGGCTCAGGAGCAAAATGGCAGCACGGCAGTCATCCGAAGTGCAAGCGCTCTCCACTTGTCGCGTGAGGAGATGGTGCGCCTTCGTGGTAGTAGGGAGCAGCCAGGTCATGGCTGACGCAACGAGAGCGGATGCTAGGAGTGTTGCCAGGGCAATGACGATGGAGGCACCGAGTTTAGAATACGATGAACGGAAGTCCTGCTCGTCTTTGGGCTTAAATGATGCCGAAATGGATGACCAAGGATTCCGAAGGTATGCTGCAAGTATGGCGTGAGGTGTACTGGCATCAGTAAAAAGGACTTTGGAACATACCTTAGTAATATCTAAGTTCTAGACGAAAAGCCGCATTACTTGATGAACCAAATGTGCCGGAATAAATCTCCTTAAAGCCTATTCTGTACGAGCTAAGTGTTTTTCAACGGAAATTCGTCTTGAATTACTGTGAAGGTTTATTTGCCTGCATTAGTTGTTCGAGCGTACTTAGAAGCACGTTTCAGGCTCGCCGATACGATGGCATAAGGCGACGCCTGTAACGTTCTTTGGTTGTCGCTTTAGAGTGTTTCAGCGTGCGCTGTAAAATTGCGAAAACAGAACTGCAACTGCGCTTTGAGGTTAGATGCGCTGTAGCAATGACGATCGCAAT